>NC_052068.1:90260632-90626882 GCF_015852505.1 Tachyglossus aculeatus | reverse complement strand
GCTGGACAAAGCCCAGAGAAGCTCCATCATCTTGATCAGGGAAGGAGAGACCACAGTCTGGAGAGGCACGGGCTTTGGAGGGAATTTAAGTGAAGATGTCAAAATCCAGACGGGGGTGGACAGAACAAGCGAAGCAGAATTGTTTCCCAAATCCCACACGTTGGAGATCCCTGTTGGAGCATCAATCAGTCAATCAAACATATTTATTGAGCACTTACTGTGTGCAGAGCACTGTATAAATGCCTGCGAGAGTACAGTGCAACAATATGCAGATTCCAGACAAGCGAAAAGGAGAAGCGGCATAGCCTAGTGGAGAGAGCACAGGCCTAGGAGTTAGAAGGACCTGGATTCTAGTCTCAGCTCTGCCACTTATAATAGTAATAATAATGATGGCATTTGTTAAGCACTTACGATGTGTGAAGCACTGTTCTAAGCACTGGAGGGGATACAAGGTGATCAGGTTGTCCCACATGGGGCTCACAGTCTTCATCCCCATTTTACAGCTGAGGTAACTGAGAAGTTAAGTGACTTCCCCAAGGCCACACAGCAGACATGTGGTGGAGCCAGGATTAGAACCCATGACCTCTAACTCCCAAGCCCGTGCTCTTTCCACTGAGCCATGCTGCTTTCCAGTAATCTGCTTGTCACTTCACTTCTCTGTGCTTGTTACCTCATCTGTAAAGAAGGGGTAAAGACTGTGAGCCCCATGTGGGACATGGACTGCTTTCAACCTGATTAGCTTGTATCTACCCCAGTGCTTGGGACAGTGCCTAATATATAGTAATCACTTAACAAATACCATTAAAAAACCCCCCAAAAAGCAACATTTCTGCACACAAAATCTGTTCCCACAGGAAGCTGTGCAGACAAAAATATCAGCAGGTTCTCAGAGTCCATGCTGGGTTTCTAGAGGGAGAGAATGAAGGATGTGAGTGGAGAGAATCCAAGGCTGGGATTCAGGAAGGGTTCTAATCCTTACTCCGCCACTTGCCTGCTGCTTAAATCTGGACAAGTCACTTGACTTCTCCAGGATTCAGTTTCCTTATCTGTAAAATGGGGATTACAAATCAGTTCTCCCTTCCTCTTAGACTTAACACATCCAAAACAGAACTCCTCGTCTTCTCAGCCAAACCTTTGACTTTCCCACCACTGTAGATGACACCACCATACAAGTCTGTAACTTTGGCATCTTCCTCCCCTCATCGCTCTCACTCAACCCACATATTCAATCTGTCACCAAATCCTGTCTATTCTACTTACAGAACATCGCCAAAATCTGCTCTTTCCTCTTCATTCAAACTGCTACACACTGATCCGAGCGCTTATCCTCTTCCACCTTTACAACTGCATCAGCCTCCTCACTGTGGACAGGGAATGTGTTTGCTATATTGTTATAGCATACTCTCCCAAACACTTAACACAGTGCTAAGCGCTCAAGAAATACGACTGGCCGACTGACCTCCCTGCCTCCTGTCTCTCCCCACTCCGTAATTCACTCTGCTGCTTGGATCATTTTTCTACCGAACGGTTCAGGCCATATTTCCCCACTCCTCAAGAACCCCCAGTGGTTGCCCATCCGCTTCCGCATCCAACAGAAACTCCTTTCCATCACCTTTTAAGCATTCGATCAGCTCTCCCACTCCTACCTCACCTCGCTGCTCTCTGACTGCATACTTGGCTCCTCTTAACACCAATCTACTCACTGTACCTCAGTCTCCCCTATCTTGCCACCAACTTCTCTCCCACTTCCTGCCTGTGGCCTGGAACACCTTCCTTCTTCATATCTCACAGACGATCACTTTCCCCACCTTCAAAGCCCTATTAAAAGCAGATCTCCTGTGAGAGGCCTTATCCAACTAAGCCCTCATTTTCTCTACTCTCTCTCCCTTTGGCGTCACCCTTGCACTTGAATTTACACCCTTTATTCACCCCCACTCTCAGCCCCACAGTACCTATGTACATATCCGGAATTTATTTTAATGTCTCTCTCCTCCTCTAGACTGTAATTTCGTAGTGGGCAGGGAATGTGTCCACCAACTACGTTGCACTGCATTCTCCCAACACTTGGTACAGTGCTCTGCACAAAGGAATTGCTCAATAAATATGAGTGATTGACTGATTAGACTGCCAGCCCTGTGCAGGACTGAGACTGTGTCTGATTTGATTTTACGTTGGGAAACAGCATAGTCTAGTGGAAAGACCACAGGCCTAGGAGTCAGAGGACCTGGGTTTTAATCCTGGCTCTGCTCCTTGTCTGCTATGTGTCCTTGGGCAAGTTATTTAACTTCCCTGTGCCTCAGTTTCCTCCTCTATAAAATATGGATTAAGCCCTATTCCCTCCTACCTGGACTGTGGGCCCCATATGGATTAGAGACTGTGAGCAAACTGTTGGGTAGGAACTGTCTCTATATGTTGCCAACTTGTACTTCCCAAGCACTTAGTACAGTGCTCTGCACACAGTAAGCGCTCAATAAATACGATTGATTGATTGATTGACTGATAGAGACTGTATCCAAACTGATAATCTTTTATCTACCCCAGCACTTAGAACAGTGCTCGGCACAGAGTAAGCACTTAACAAATATTATAATAGTAATAATAATAATCATAGTAACAATCATGATAACATCTACCTCTTTTTTACGGTATTTGTCCCTGTCCAACAGGGGGCTCGCAGCCTTAATCCCCATTTTACAGACGAGGTAACCGAGGCCCAGAGAAGTGAAATGACTTGCCCATTGAAGATGAGGGGCAGAGTCAGGATTAGAACCCGGATTCTTCTGACTCTCAGGCTCATGTTTTATCCACTAGGCCAAGAGGAAGACAAATAGCACCGTTATTATAATTCTTAGAAGGGGCAGCGGGGGCAGGTAGGAGACCCTTGACAGAGGGAGGAAGCAGAGAGAGCAGTGCTGTGAAGTCCTTAGAGCTACTGAAATCCATACGGATTTCTTCAGAGTCACGGGGATCTTGAAACCGAGCCACTTCAAGCTGGCCCACTGGTCCGTTTCCTTTTCTAAAGCCACAGAGAACCTAAACCTGTTTATCTCCAGAGAGGTTTTTCTGGGTGGTTTAACCACAGGGGGATATGGTTGGTTGATAATTTCTGTGAGACAGGGACTGTGTCCTTGAGTCTTCCCCTGTGCTTAGTATGTACTTGGCACATAGTAAGTACTTAACAAATGCCACAGTGATTATTACCATTATGTCTACCCTATTGCTTAGTTGTGCTTGGCACATAGAAAGACTTAACAAATGCCTCAAATATTGTTATCATTATTATGATGATGATTATATTTATCCTATTGCTTAGTACAGTGCTTGGCACATAGTATGTGGCCTGATTACCTTGCCCAGCACTTAGTACAGTGCTTGGCATATAGTAAGTACTTAACAAATACCACAATTACTATTATCATTATTCTCCTCCAAGGGGCCTTCCCAGACTAAGCCCCATTTTTCCTCATCTCCCAACTCTCTTCTGTGTCACCTCAACTTGCTCCTTTTGCTCTTCCCCACTCTCCTGGCCCCACAGCACTTAGATATATATCTGTAATTTTATTTATTTATATTGATGTCTGTTTGTGTTGATGTCTGTCTCCTCCCCACTAGACTGTGAGCTCTTTGTGGCCAGGGATTGTCACTCATTGTTGTATTGTACTTTCCCAAACAGTACAGTGCTCTGTACACAGTAAGCGCTTAATAAATACAATTGAATGAATGCATAAATATCATTATGTCCACCCTACTGCTTAGTAGTGCTTGGCTCATAGAAAGACTTAACAAATATCATGATTATTATTGTTATTATTATTATTTCTACCCTATTGCATAGTACAGAGTTTGGAACATAATAAATGCTCAACAAGTACCACAGTTATTGTTGTTAATTATATCTATCCTCTAGCTTTAAGCTTGCCGTGGTCAGGAAATGTGTCCATTTATTGTTATATTGTACTCTCCCAAGTGCTTAGTACAGTGCTCTGCCTCCAGTAAACATTCAATAAATATGTTTGACTGACTGACTATCCTAGTGCTTACTACAGTGCTTGTCACAGAATAAGTGCTTAACAAATGCCACCATTATTATTCCCCGTGAGTTCATGGTGGACAGTGGTCTGGTCTCCTACTAGAGACTGTCTGGTTTCCAGCTGGCCCATCCCCTATCCGGGACAAATGCGATTCTTTCTAATTAGGATTTCTCTTTTCAGGAACAGACTCCCTCCAACGTGGCTCCTGCAGCTGATCCTACGGCTCGGAAGTGGGATCTGTGTTGTCTGGGTCCGGAAAGAATGTTCCTGGACTCGGGAAAATTGAGGGGCCAGGGGTGGGGCCAGCTTTTCCCCGGAGAAACGGCCCGGGCAGGTGTGAACTAATTATACACGTTCCTGCAAAAGGCCCTTGAACTGTCACGCTTGGGGAGTCACACATGACGCCATGCGTGGTTCCGACTCTGGTCTTTCTAAGTGTCATCAGTGACCACCATGTGTGCGTGTGTGAACTTGTACTTCCCAAGTGCTTAGTACGGTGCTCTGCACACAGTAAGCGCTCCATAAATATGATTGGAATGAATGTGTGTGTCCTCGTGCCCCTGATTCATCCCTCTGTCCTGGGTCCGTGATCAGACCTCCGCCCCCTTCCCTAGCTCCCATAACACCTAGGCCCATGGCCCCACTGAAACCCAGTTCCCAATGGATGCTGGGGATTTCCTTTCCTAGAAGATTTTTTTAAAGAGGGTTTAGGCCATGCTCTGGCTGGGCTATGTGAGGGGCAGATCTGCCCAAAGTCAGGAAAATGGATGACTTTACCTGAGAGGGACCCCGGCCACCCTACACCATGACTAACCCCCAGATTCTCTGCAATCCCCCAGAGAGTGGGTGTCCGAAATGTCAAGCACGTGGAATGAGGGGACAGGAGAGGCTGGACCGGGGATGGTCTGGCCCGGAACCATGAGCCATCTGTGCTCGGCTGCCTGCCCTGGTCTCAGCTGAGTGGCGCACAATGGAAATGAGCCGAAAAACAGAGAGAAATGGACAAAGAGAGAGACCAGGAAAATACTTATGATTGATTCTCTCCCTCTCTAGACTGTAAGCTCGATGTGGGAAGGTAGGATATCTACCAGCTATGTAGTATCGAACTCTTCCAAGTATTTAGTACAGTGCTCTGCACACGGTAAGCACTCAATAAACACCTCCGATTGATAGATTCAGATGCCCACAGTCATCATCATCAGCATTTATTGAGCACCTAATGCGGACGGCAAGATTGTACTAGGTGCTTGGGAACCCATCACAGATGAAGACATGATCTCTAGCCTCGAGGAGTTGATGATCTAGTAAATCAATGATTACAAGAGACAGGAGTCGGAAATGGCCATTGTGAAATGGCCCCTGGCATCTCCCCAGTTGCCCTTCCCCAGTTCCCAGACGGTGAAGCCCATACAAATGGAAGTGAGTTATCTCAACTCCCTTTAAGCCCGCAGAATGATCCCATCCAAGCCCGCTGTGAGATCTCTTCAAAGACAGGGAGACGCCACACCCCGTGGCTGATTAATCGCTGGGTCTGGAGACAGGTGGATCGACCGGATGACCACTTGGTCTCTCTCAGGTGGTATTTGTTAAGCACTTATTTTGTGACCAAGCCCGGGCAGATACAAGAGCAACAGGTTCCACATGGGGCTCTCATTCTAAATAGGAGGGAAAAGAGGTATAGAATCCCTGTTTTGCAGATGAGTGTACTGAGGCACAGAGAAGTGAAGTGACTTGCCCAAGATAATAATAATCATGATAGCATTTGTTAAGTGCTTACTATGTGCAAAGCACTGTTCTAAGCACTGGGGGGCTACAAGGTGATCAGATCGTCCCACATGGGCGCACAGTCTTAATCACCATTTTACAGGTGAGGTAACTGAGGCTCAGAGAATAATAATAATAATAATAATAATGGCATTTGTTAAGCACTTACTATGTGCAGAGCACTGTTCTAAGCACTGGGAGGGATACAAGGTGATCACGTTGTCCCACATGGGGCTCACAGTCTTAATCCCCATTTTACAGATGAGGTAACAGGCTCAGAGAAGTTAAGTGACTTGCCCAAGCTCACACAGCAGACAAGTGGCGGGCTGGGATTCGAACCCATGACCTCTGACTCCAAAGCCCGTGCTCTTTCCACTGAGCCACGCTGCTTCTCTACAAGATCACGCACAGAATGTAAATGACAGAGCCAGGATTAGAACGCAAGTCTTCCGATTCCCAGGCCTGCGTGCGCTGTTTTCACTAGACCACACTAGCCGTTTCTCGGCTCTCTTCAGGATTCTCTGTCAGAGAAAGGCCCCTAGTCAGAGGCTCCCAGGCAGCTCGGATTAGATGGAATCATCTATCCATAGTCTCATCTCCATGGAGACCATGTGAGCCCATTGTTGGGTAGGGACCGTCTCTATATGTTGCCAACTTGTACTTCCCAAGTGCTTAGTACAGTGCTCTGCACACAGTAAGTGCTCAATAAATACAATTGAATGAATGAACCCAATCCCGACACCCCCCATGGAAGGTTTAGCTCTTGAGTCTGCCCAGATATGGGGTCCCCAGGAGACTATCTCTGTCCTGGGTCCCCCACAGGGTTAGGAATTCTCAACCTCATCCTCCCCATGACGTGCTGGATGATATACCACAAGCCACTTAACTTCTCTGAGCTATGAATGTCCCAGCCATGCCCACCTCCCAGGGACCAGTAACCTCTTTGCCTTGTCCACTCTCTCAGTTGCCCTCCCGGTTCCTCTTAAAAATCCACCACTCCCACCTTCCAAATGCTGTTGCGAACTCACCCCCTCCAGGAAGCCTTCGCCTACTGATCTGCTGTTAACTCCACTCACTCCAGAAACCCCAGAATTCATGTCTGCTTCTCTGAGCGCCTGCGCTTCTACTGTCTGCGCTCATGGAGATTTCAGTGAGCTCAGCTCAGTCACAGGTGTTTTAATGCCTTCTGATTGTCAGCTTCTTGAGGGAAGGGATTATGTTCACTAATTCCACTTAGCACTCCCTAGCACTTAGTACAGTGCTCTGTCCCTGAGGATGTCCTGTCGATAAATACCGCTGACTAAACGATTCTAAGTGTCTGAGTGTTTCTCCCATTTCTGATCTAACGTTTCAATAGTGCGTGTGTCTTTGCTATCAGACTATCAGCCCCTTGAGAACAGAGACCATGTCTTCCATGGCCCCTCTGACCCTCCTTTTCCTGGCACTCCCAGCCCAGGACTCCACACTGAGGGGCTCAGCACTGCCTGGAACAGGCTCTATTTCCTCTGGAGAGGACCCCCCAGGGAAACCAGGGGAAACCAGGGCCTGCTGCCAGGTTCCTGGTGCAGTGGGGAGGCTGCCCCAGAGCACAGAGCTGGAGTGAATGGGAATTGTGGGAACATCTCCAAACTACCAGCTTGCTTGGGATGGGCATAGCTTCCCTTCCACGGGCTCACCTCCCTTCTTTTTCTGGGGGCTAGTTGTCTCAGCCTGCCCCCTACCCAGCCCCCAAGGGGGGCTCCTTCTCAGAGGAGCCAGCTGTTCGTATCTCTTCCTTCCCTCTCCAGCCCACTCTGGGAAACCTCTTTCGCCTCTCAGCCAGCATCTACCTTAGAAGCAAAATGCCCATTTCTCCACGTGGATGCAGAGGGGCCTTTCACTATTGAATGTCCACCCTGCCCCCCAGCCCATGTGGGAACACATTCACATGTGACACATACACACACCCCTCATACGTTGCCAAGCCACACTCAACCCACAGTATTTATTCAGCAGCAGCGTGGCCTAGTGGAAAGAGCATTGACTTGGGAGTCCTGTGACTCCCTGGGTTCTAATCCAAAATCTGTCATTTGCCTGCTATGTGCCCTTGAGCCAATTTATTAACTTCTCTGTGCCTCAATTTCCTCATCTGTAAAGCGGGTATTCAAAGCTTGTACTCACTCCTAGTTAGACTCTGAGTCCCATGGGGGACAGGGACTGTGTCTGGCCCAATGAACTTGTAATTACTGCAGAGCTTAGAAAAGTGTTTGACACATAGTAGGCACTTAGCAAATATGATAATAGCAATAATTGAGTGTTTCTTTTTTCTGGGAAGAACACTGTGTTCAGCACTTGGAAGAGCATAGTAGTTGGCAAGCACAATCCCTGCTCACAAAGAGCTTACAATTTAGCAGGGGCAGCAGACATTAACATCATTTCGAGGTAGGAAGAACCGATGTAGTATAGAAGATCTGTACATAAGTGCTATGGGAGATTGTGAGTATTTAAGGGCTTAAGTGGAGCCAAAAAGCTGACTTGGAAGTGGATATAAGGTGGGAAAATGAGAGAATAGTCAGGGAAGGGCTGCTGGAGGAGATGGGATTTCAATAATGATAATGGTATTTGTTAAGCGCTTACTATGTGCAAAACACTGTTCTAAGCACTGGGGGATACAAGGTGATCAGGTTGTCCCACGTGGGGCTCACAGTCTTTATCCCCATTTTACAGATGAGGTGACTGAGGCACAGAGAAGTTAAGTGACCCGCCCGAGGTCACACAGCTGACAAACGGTGGAGCCGGGATTAGAACCCATGACCTCTGACTCCCAAGCCCGGGCTCTTTCCACTGAGCCACGCTGCTTCTCAAGGAAAGGGGAGGGACTTCAATGGTATGAGCACCCTTTCAGTCACTCACGTGCACACTTAAGAAACCCCCGACTCCCGTAACCAGTATCCATGTAATTGCCAACAGTACAATGCTCAGGATTGTGTGTGCACGCAAACACGCATTCTCTCTCACACACACACACAAATACACCCTAGAGCTTAAGGACACAAACATACAAATGGTATACACACTGTTCCTACAGACATTCCCTCCATACTGGTCTACATACAGCGGCACTGGCCCATATCCATACATTCGCATTCACCCCTGTGCAATATACGCACATGTATACTGATGCATACAATTGAATGAATGAATGATTATGCACATACACGGACATACAGAGATATATATATGCACACCTATACAGACCTGCACCCTCGTGTGCAAGTACGCACATACCCTCACAAACGCCCACTGGGCAGGTAGCCCAACCCCCTGGCCCAGCAGGGAGACCTGGGACCCTGTTCCATTGAGCTGAGCCAGGGGCATAGACCCAGATTTCTCTGGCCGGAGGCCCAGACAAGCCACCAGCTGAATGGTAGATGTAAATCAGATTTGCTGTCCTCCGAGCATTTCCAGGAAGACGGGGAGCTGGGAGCCCAAAGCCCGGAGCCCATCCCGTCCCTCCCACCGGGGCCATCGGCTCGCTGACTCATCCCCCCACCAAGGAAAATGATCTTCTTCGCCAGGGCCAAACCCAGGGGCCCAGCCCACTGGCGGCCCTGCCCCAGGGGGTGCCACCCTGCCCACCAGTTACTCAGGCCTCGCTCCTCCCCAGCCACCGCTTCCACCAAGCCGCCTCCCCATCTGCCCTCTGAGACGGCACAGATCTCGGGGCGGGGATCAAGCAGGGCCCTCCAGAAGTCATCTCATCCATCCCCCTGCCTCGGAGCAGGAAGGCCCCACGCCCAACCGGGGCAGATGGACAGGGACAGAAAGAAGGTGTCTCTTGAGTGCTGTCCCATCAGGGGCGGAAATCTTAGTGTCAAAATTCTTGGCAATTTTCCAGGGCCCTGACAGCCCCAGCCCTTTCCCCTTTCTCCCTCACCCCTCAGGCCCTGCCCTAGAGGGGTTGGCAGCTTGGTTGCCAAAATCACACTCGCACACACACAGACACACACCATAGGATGGGAGTATACGCTTTGGCTTCTGCCCTCAGGAGGCTGGCAACCCCCCTGCCTCTCTGGTTGGAAGGAGCCATGGCAAACACAGACGTCCAGGGAAACGTGGAGGCGTAGACCTTCAGCGGTAGTGGTAGATTTTCAGAGCACCCACAAGAGGCACATGCACACAACACACACACAGTCTCACACACAAACACACACACACACGGGCTCACACGCGCACAAACATGTTCCCTTAGTTTGACAGACAGAAATGGTCGTGGGAGGAGCCGGAGTCATGGGAATGACGAGAGTCAGGGAGGAGGGAGGCAAGTTATCGGTGAGTTGTGACAGGCGGGAGGGCCGTGGCTTGGAGACAAAGTTGGGGCAGGGCTCCGTGGGGTGGTGGGGGGACCCTCAGAGGTGGGGAAGAGGGCTGGGAGCAGGATTAAGGAGAGGTCCCCCACCCGATGTCCCGTTTCCATCCGGTTGCCCGCCACGTCCCAGGGGCTCGGAAGGATGGGATCTTTCCCAAGCCTGGCTCTAGATCCTGCTCACCAGCTTCTCCCCATTGCCCAGGCGGTGGACCCGCCCAGCTCCCCTCACGGGCGGGCACAGAGCGCTGTCCCAGCTTGCCAGGGCAACACTAGCACCACACGCACCCGAAGGCCCCCGAGGCCCAAGCAGCAAGGAGCAGCTCTGCTGGAAGAGGCCACCTGCAGCCCACAGGCCCGGCCTCACCCCTTGAGTGAGCAGCCCTGGGGGGCTCCTGGCCTGGGGGCTTGTCACAGGGATCTCCGCAGCTGGCCCTGCTGCTCCTCTCTTCAGTCATTCATTCAGTTGCATTTATTGAGCGCTTACTGCGTGCAGGGCACTGTGCTAAGCACTTGGGAAAGTACAATACGACAGTAAACAGGCACATCCCATTCCCACAACGACCTTTCAGTCTAGAAGAATTTTCTACACCTTACACTTGGTCGGGGAAGACACAGAAGGGAAACAGAGAGACACACAAGGGGAAGCATTCTATTGCTGGGTTTACAGGGTTCCAACAAGCACACTTCAGGCCCCCACAGCCCACCTGTGGGGACAGGATCCTGGGGAGGCATGGGCACAGACCCCACCCTAGAGAGGGGCTGCCAGTCCGGCCGGGCAGTGGGACATCTGAGAACAGGAGGGGAGGGGAGGGGTGGGCCGGCTGCAGGAACGGACAGTGCCGCCCTGGGTTGGGCCAAGCGTGTCCTTGCTGGTTTGCAGCTAATCCTCTGGGAGTCCCTGGGGCGGGCTGGGTGTTGTGGATTCAGGGGCAGGAGCTGCAAACCAGTGGAGGAGCGGGCATCGGTGGGTGGGAGTTGCAGTCGAGGTGCTGGGGCTTGGGGTGGAAGGACAAGCTATGAAAGCTTATTCTCTCCCCGAATCCTCCCAGTTCTTCCTGCACAACAGCCCCAGAATTCACCCTTTCATGCATTCAATCATATTTATTGAGCGCTTACTGTGAGCAGAGCACTGTACTAAGCGCTTGGGAAGTACAAGTCGGCAACATATAAAGACGGTCCCTACCCCAAAATGGGCTCACAGTCTAGAAGGGGGAGACAGACAATGAAACAAAACATGTAGACAGGTGTTAAAGTCGTCGGAACAAATAGAATTAAAGCTATATGCACATCATTAACAAAATAGATAGAATAGTAAATATGTACAGGTAAAATAGAGTAATAAATCTGAACAAATGTATGTACAAGTGCTGTGGGGAGGGGAAGGAGGTAGGGCGGGGGGAATGGGGAGGAGGAGAGGAAAAAGAGGGTTTAGTCCGGGAAGGCCTCTTGGAGGAGGTGAGCTCTCAGTAGGGCTTTGAAGGGAGGAAGAGAGCTAGCATGGCAGATGTGTGGAGGGAGGGCATTCCAGGCCAGGGTGGAGGGACGTGGGCCGGGGGTCGAGTCCTCCATCCTGCCAGTCCAGGCACTTGTCATGACTGTATCAGCCTCCTCGCTGACCTCCCCAACTCTCCCCTCTCTAGACCATACTTCACTCTGCTGCCAGAGTCATTTCCTTAAAAAAAAGTACAGTCCGCTTCTCCTCAGTCAATCACTCCATCAATGCTATTTATTGAGTGCTTACTGTGTGCACAGCACTGTACTAAGCACTTGGGAGAGCACAATAAAACAGAGTTAGTAGACACATTCCCTGCTCACAACAAAAGTACAGTCTAGAGGGGGAGACAGACATCAGTATAAATAAATAATTTCCAGAAATGTACGTAAGTGCGGTGGGACGGAGGAGGGGGTGAATACTAAATGGCCAAAAGGTCCAGTTCCAAAGCCTTAGGAGCCCTTTGGCTGTCTCTTGCACTTAGGCACTTATCTTTGCCCATCCTCAGTACATATGGGCGTGTACATGTGCGTATTTCATATTTCCATTATCTCTCTTCCCCCGCCCAGCCCCGGTTAAGAGTGTAAACTCCTAGGGGGCGGGACCCGGGTCCAGGAAAAGAGTGCCAAGTGGAGTTTCAGGGTCCTCAAATTGCATCCAGAGGGCTCGGCCACAGAGTTGATAGTTCCTGCCCATCCACTTCCCATCCGGCAGGATCGTCGACTGGGGAAAAATGTAAAGGGGCGGAGTACCCACGAACCATTTTAGGATTTGACTGCAGAGGAGATTCTTGAGGAAATATTTTTCGAGTGTCCGGCGGATTTGTGACGATTTTGACACCTGTCTACATGTTTTGTTCTGTTGTCTGCCTCCCCCTTCTAGACTGTGAGCCCGCTGGTGGGTAGGGACCGTCTCTATATGTTGCCGACTTGTATTTCCCAAGCGCTTAGTACAGTGCTCTGCACACAGTAAGTGCTCAATAAATACGATCAAATGTCATCGATCTCCATCTCCATCCATCTCCACATCAAGCAGGAAACTTCTCTCTTTAAATCATTTCATCAGCTCTCCCCCGGTACCTAAACTCATTCCTCCGCCGCTACAACCCAGCTCGCACCCATCGCTCCTCTAAAGCCAACCTACTCGCTCACCCTTCCCCACTCTCATCTTTTTCTACATCTTTTTCTCATCTTTTCTGTGTGCTCTGCACACAGTAAGTGCTCAATAAATACGATCGAATGAATAAATGACTCCTCACAAACCTCCCATCCATCTCCACATCAAGCAGGAAACTTCTCTCTTTAAATCATTTCGTCAGCTCTCCCCCGGTACTTAACCTCGTTCCTCTGCTGCTACAACCCAGCTCGCACCCATCGCTCCTCTAATGCCAACCTACTCGCTCACCATTCCCCACTCTCATCTTTTTCACTGTTGACTCCTTGTTCAAACCCTCCCTGTTCACGTCAGGCTGACCACTGCTCTCCTCATCTTCAAAGCCCTTCTGAACCACATCTCCTCCAGGAAGTCTTCCCCGATTAATTACTTATTCCCCTACCTTAATTCCAACGCTTCCTATCACTTCAGCACTCCTGTCACCAAAGCATATGGGCTCTCACTCCCCCTACCACCATCATTTATGTTCATGTCCCTAAACTCTATTTCTCCCTATTTGTAAGCATTGTTTTAGTGTCTGCCTCTCCCACTAAACAGACACAAACATGGTCATCACCACCAACAGTGGTGTAAGCACCTGAGGGCAGGTATTTTGTCTACTCACTTGACTGTACTCTCCCAAGCACTAAGTACAGTGCTCTGCACATAGTAGGTGTTCAGGAAATATTATTGATTGATTGACTGATTGATTAATTGACACCATAAGAGGTAGGAAAGACCCAATCTGGGCTCTTTTCTGCCCTGCTCTTGCCTGCCAGAACCATTCACTGGTCCTGAAATAATAGCAATAATAATAATAATAATGATAATAATAATAACTGTGGCTTTTGTTGAGCACTTACTATGTGCCAGGGACTATAATAAACACTGGAGTGGACACAAGTAAATCAGGTTGGACACAGACCCTGTCCCACATGGGGCTCATAGTCTCAATCTCCATTTTACAGATGAGGTAACTGAGGACAGAGAAGTGAAGTGACTGGCCCAAGATCACACAGCAACAAGTGGCAGAGCTGGGATCAGGACCCATAGCCTTCTGATTTCCAGGTCCATGCTTCACATGACTTCCTTGACCCTCCAGGTCCATACTTGACGCTATTGCCCGGATCATTTTTCTGAAACATCATTCTGCACATGTCTCCCTAATCAATTACTAATCAATCAATGGCATTTATTGAACATTTACTATGTGCAGAGCATCATACTAAGTGCTTGGGAGAGTACAATATAACAAAATTAGCAGACACCAATTTACACACTGTACCTCAACCTCATCCCCTCACCCCTTCACTTCCAAAAGACTACCACTCTCCCCATCTTCCCCATCTAACCTCTCTTCTCCCCATGCCATTTGCCCTCCCTTCTGAGTCACTTCTTCACTCAAATCTGAACCCCTTAAGCACTTTGATAGTCACCCCACCCCAGCCCCACGGCACTTGTGCATATATCTTCATACTCCGCTATTCCCCGGATCTATAATTTATTTTAATGTCTACCTCCCTACTAAATGGGATCCAGTGTTCTACTGTACTCTTCCAAGGACTTAGTACAGTGTTCTGCACCCAGTAAATTCTCAATAAATACCACTGATTGGCTAATTGACTGATTAGATTGATTGACTCTCTAGACAGTAAGCTCATTCTGGGCATTAGAATGTGCCTCCCACATTATATTTTACTCTTCCAAGCACTTAGTACAGTACTCAGCTCATCAATCAATAAATCTGACTGATGGACTGATTGACTGGTAGATGGATGGATAGGGAAAGTGGAGATGGGATAACACTAGTGAAGCCGACAGGGAGGCTGGGGCTGGGGGCATTGGCATTGGTGGAACTGGCTGCTCCAAATGTGGTCCAGGGGATGGGAGTGAAGACTGCATGACAGAGTCCATCATGGGGATGGCTCAGGGAGGGAGCTATTGGGAGGATCGGAGTCTGCGCTGGTGGTGAGGGTGATGGGGGGGTGTCAGGGAAGACTCTGTTCATTGCAGAGATGCTGCCATGGTGATGCTAGTGACTGGGCACTGATGTTGCCTATGTGGACTGCCTCTCGGTGCAGCCGAGCATGAGGGGTAGAGGGCAGCTTCCCTGGGCCCGCCTCAGTGGGCCCACTTCCCTGGGGCCTCTCTGGACCCCGCCTCTCTAGGCCCCATCTCCCTGTGGGGGTCACCTACGTGGGTCTCATCTCCCTGGTGACTCCTCCCTCAATAAATACAATTGATTGACTGGTGCCCACCTCATTCATTCACTTAATCATATTTATTGAGCACTTACTGGGTGCAAAGCACTGTACTAAGCACTTGGGAGAGTACAATATAACAACTGACACATTTCTGCCCACAACGAGCTCTGAGTGTAGAGGGGCAAGCTCACAGTCTAGGTCTACCTCGCTAGAATACGACTCCTTGGATCTCTGCCTCCCGGGAACAGCCTCAATCAATCAATCGCATTTATGGAGTGCTTACTACGTGCATTGCACTGTACAAAGCACTTGGGATAACACAATATAACAGAGTTGGTAGGCACATTCCTTGCCCACAACGGACTTACAGTTCAGAGGGGAAGACAGACATTAATATGAATAAATGAATTATGGATTCGTACATAAGCGTTGTGGGGCTGAGGGAGGGGTGAATAAAGGGAGCAAATCCCAGTGCAAGGGTGATGCGGAAGGAAGTGGGAGAAGAGGAAATGAGGGCCAAGTCAGGGAAGGCCTCATGAAGGAGAAGTTCCTTCAGTAAGGCTTTGAAGGTGGGAAGGATAATCGTCCGACGGATATGAAGTGGGAGGGTGTGCCAGGCCAGAGGCAGGACAAGGGCAAGAGATAGGTAGCGAGATAGATGAGATCAAGGTACATATGTATAGTTTGGCATTAGAGGAGTGAAACGTATGGGCTATGTTGTAGGAGAACAGCAAGATAAGGTAGGAGGAGGAAAGGTGATTAAGCGGCTTAAAGTCGACGGTAAGGAGTTTCTGTCTGATGCAGAGTTGGATGGGAAAACACTGGAGGTTCTCGAGGAGTGAGGAAACATGGACCGAAACGTTTTGTAGAAAAATGATCTGGGCAGCAGGGTGAAGTATGGAGTGGAGCGGGGAGAGACAAGAGGCAGGGAGGTCAGCAAGGAGGCTGTTACGGTAATTAAGGTGGGATAGGACAAAGTGGTTGGATTAACATGGTAGTGGTTTTGATGGAGAGGAAAGGGTGGACTTTATTGATGTTGTGAAGGTTGAACTAATAGGATTTAGTGACACTGAATATGTGGGTTGAATGAGAGGGATGAGTCAAAAATGACACCCAGGTTAAGGGCTTGTGAAACAAGAAAGATGGTGGTGCTGTCTACAGTGATAGGAAAATCAGAAGGAGGCCAGTGTTTGGGTGGGAAGATAAAGAAGATAAGGTCCTCCCAGAGACCTTCCTAACTGTATGTCAGCCTCGCTGTTACCTTCCCACCTGGGCCTCTGCCTCTCTGGGACCTTCCTACTTGGGCCTCAGCCCCCCTGAGACCCTCCTACTTTAGTCTCTGCCTCCCTGGGAACCTTCTACCTGGATCTTGGCTTCCCTGGGACCTTCCTGCCTGGGAGTAAGACTCTCTGGGACCTTCCTGCTTGTGTCCATGCCTCCCTGGGACCTTCCTACCTGGGTCTCAGCCTCCCTGGGAACCTCTTAATTGGGTCTCAGCCTCTCTGGGACCTTCCTACCTGGGTCTTGGCCTTCCTGGGACCCCAGCCAACCCAGAAGGTCCCACTCTTCCCCGCTGACTCCAAACCCGTGACTCAGTTGTGAGACACCTCAGAGGCCAAGATAAGATCGATAGTCTAGTGGGATCGGGCCAGAGGTGGCAGGGAGGACGGAAGCCCAACCCAGAGTGCGTCATTCACCCCCAGGACCCCAGACAGTCACCCTGGACCCCTCCTCTCTCCTCCTGGCATCCCTCCCCCTTCCCCCTGTGGCCTCTGGAGGGGAAATGGCTGGGAGCCCAGAGGGTGGGGAAGCGGAGGGGTAGAGCGCTCCTGTGGGGGGGGTCCTTGCAGCTGGAAAATACCACCAGCAGGAAAGATGGAAGGATGCCACCCACCCTCCAGTGACAGACCAGTCCCTCTGACCTGGTCGAGTCTCACCCTCCCAACCAAGAGCAGGCATGGGGGCTGGAGCCGGGGCTAGAGAATTCAGTCCAAGAGAATTCCTGGGTCAAAAATGGTGGGAGAAGTGAAGTCAGAGTCGAGCTGGTTGGAAAAGAAATATTCTTCACACCAGTCCCAGGGGACAGAGAAGCCCAAGAAAAATCCTACCCATTGTGCAGACAGGGAAAATGAGGCTCAGAGATGGTGAGTGACTTAATAATAATGTGCGGTATTTGTTAAGTGTGTACTACATGCCAAGCACTGAACTAAGCACTGGGGTAGATACAAGATAATCAGGTTCCACATGGGGCTCACGGTCTTCACAGGAGGGAGACTAGGTATTGAATCCTCATTCTGCAGATGAGGAAACTGAGGCATGGAGAAGATAGGTGACTTCCCTAAGGTCACACAGCAGTTCTGTGGAGGAGCCGGGATTAGAACCCAGAAGCTCCGACTCCTAAGCCCATGCTCTTTCCTCTAGGCTACCATGCTTATCTTTGCCTGGGGATTTGCCCCAGGCCACACAGTAGAACAGGGGCAGAACCAGGACTTGAGCTCAGGGCTCCTGACTCCCATTCCTGAGCTATTCTATTAAGCAACGCCAATACTGGGTTCACGTTGCAAGAGCAGGGAGATCGGATGATGGGGAAGGGGTAAAGGAGAGAAAGAAAAGGCTGTGCAGGGAGAGGAAAGAGCTGGGTGTGTGTGACCTGAGGAGGAGAAGGATGGGGGGTGGTCCTGAGGGGTCATTTCTGGGTCAGGAGGACTCCTCGCACCCATCTCTCAGATGGCAGAGCTGGGCTTGAACGGGTCCTTCATCTCGCCCCCTGAGAAGCAGCATGGCTTAGTGGCTAGAGCCCGAGAGTCAGAGGGACCTTGGTTCTAATCCCGGCTCTGCCAATTGTCTGCCGCGTGGCCTTGGGCAAGTAACTTCACTTCTCTGGGCCTCAGTTACCTCATCTGTAAAATGGGGCTTAAGACTGTGGGCCCCATGTGGGACAGGGACTGGGTCCAACTGATTAGCTTGTATCAAACCCAGCGCTTAGTACAGCGCCTGGCACAAGTATTATTTTTTAAAAAAAGGAGGGATGGAGGAGGGCAAGCCTCAGGAAGGACTGACTCCACAGCAGGTAGGGGAGATGGAGGCTGACTAAATGTCACCGTGAGGTGAACACCTTGAATAAGTGACTCATCCCTAATCACCCCTGAAGGAAGTTGCCTTGTGCACACAGCACACAGTCAATCAGTCAATCATATTTATGGAGCGCTTACAGGGTGGAGAGAACTCTACGAAGCACTTGGGAGAGTACAGTATAAAATAATAATAATAATTGGCATTTGTTAAGCGCTTACTACGTGCAAAGCACTGTTCTAAGCGCTGGGGAGAATACAGGGTGATCAGGTTGTCCCACGTGGGGCTCACAGTCTTAATCTCCATTTTACAGATGAGGTAACTGAGGCCCAGAGAAGTTAAGTGACTTGCCCAAGATCACACAGCAGACATGTGGCGGAGTCGGGATTCGAACCCATGACCTCTGACTCCAAAGCCCATGCTCTTTCCACTGAGCCACGCTGCTTCTCTAAAGCTGCTTCTCTTTTTCCTTCTAAAAGCCACATACCCTCCACACAATGCACTTATAGTCTAGAGGTGTGGAGCAAACCAGCTGTCAGTCAATTAATGGTATTTATTGAGTACCTGCTATGTGCAGAGCATCATCATCAATCGTATTTATTGAGCGCTTACTGTGTGCAGAGCACTGTACTAAGCACTGCACTAAGCGCCTGAGAAAGTACAGTTCAATAGAGTTAGTCTGAAATGATCCCTGCCTTCGAGGAGTTTACAATGTAGTGAACTCACAGAGAGGCCTGGGAAGCCTCCAGGAGGTGATCAGCACAACTCCCTGTGGGGAAGAAAATCCCAGAGGCCCACAGGGGGAAGGAGGACCTCGGGAGGGAGCGATTAAACCATCCAGCACAGATGAGCTTGCCCTTTCTCCTCCCTCCCTCGCCTGTTCCGGTGCTGTGTCTCCCAGAATGTCAAGAAGCATCTCCTCGTATGACCTGTGACCTTTAGACACCTGATATTCACCCCACCCTCAACCTCACGGCACTTTCGTATAGATCTTTAAATTATGGGTTATCAATTATTTATTTAAATTAATGTCCATCTCCCCCTCTAGACAGTTGTGGACGAGGAATGTGTCTGCCAACTCTGTGGTACTGTACTCTCCCAAGCGCTGAGTACAGGGCACATAGTAAGTGCTCAATAAATACAATGATGGATTGATTATATCCAGCGGAAGCCTCTCTCGCTTTAATTTAGGTCCTGCACCTCTAGTTCGGTCCGAGCGGGCGGAAGGAGCAGCTGGTCTGCCTCCTACCCATGAACCCTTCACAGATTGCAGACTGTCATTCAGCCTCCACTCAGTCTTCCCTCTTCCCATCCTGGAGTCACTTGCTTCTCTCCTCCAGTTTCTTCCCAGTCATTCCAGAATGGGAGGGTTGGGAGGGGTGGCTCCCCAAGGATGGAGCTCCTCTTCCCCTCCTAAATAAATAAATAAATTATTTCATTTATTAAGTGCTTACCGTGTGCCAAGCACTGGGGTAGATACAAGACGTTCAGTGGAGCTCACAGTCTAAGTAGGAGGGAGAACGGGTATTGAAGCCCTATTTTACAAATGAGGGAACTGAGACAGAGGGAATTGAAGTGACTTGCCCAAGGTCACACAGCAGACAAGCTGGGATTAGAACCCAAGTCCTCTGACCCCCAGGCTCATGTTCTTTCCACTAGGCCAAGCCACTTCTCCTTCTAGGTCCTTCTAAAGAGGAGCGGATCCTCTCTAGGGAGTTAGGTACAATAATTTGGAATTGTTTGGGAGAAAGCTCGGGGTCATAATAGTTCCACAAAGGTTCTGGGTTAGGGACCATCCTCCGGAGAGGGAGACAGCAACATTTTTTTTTGTTTAAATGGTATTTGTTAAGCGTTTACTATGTGCTAGTCATGGTACTAAGCTCTGGGGTAGCTACAAGCTAATCAGGTTGGACGCATGGGGCTCACAGTCTTAATCCCCACTTTACAGATGTGATAACTGAGGCACAGAGAAGTTGAGTAACTTGACCAAGGTAATACAGCAGACAGGTGGCCGAGGCAGAATTAGAACCCAGGTCCTTCTGACTCCCAGGCTTGTGCTCTATCCATTGAACCGCATTGCTCCTCATCACTCCCAAGCGCTTAGTACAATGCTCCGCACACAGTACGCACTTAATAAATACGATTGAATCACTCCGCTCTCTTTCCTCGCGACAGCATAGATGGAAATGCGCTACACCGCAGTATGAGAGACTGTGGCCAGACACCATGAAGAACTTCCTGACAAACCAGAGGGTGTTTCTGTTTCTGAGGGTTTTTAGTCCTGACTTACTGAGTTTCTGCTCCTCTTCTGTTTCTTAGGCTCTGTGTGTGTGTGTGTGTTTGCTTGTTCCTGCGTCATGTCTCCTGTAGATGTGTATTCTTGTTACATGTGTGAGTTTGTCCCTTTGGAGACACTCCCATGTGTGTGGGGCGGGTGGGTGGGTTTCTGAGTGTGTCTCCCTGTGGGTGTGTCCTTTTGAGTGTGACAATGGGTGTGTGCATTCTTATATGCGTGAGTGTGTCCATACCTGTACATATTATGTGGGCAGCCCTGCTGCTGATCGTGGAAAGAGCTCTGGGGATCAGGAAACCTTATTTATTTTACTTGTACATATTTATTCTATTTATTTCATTTTGTTGATATGTTTGGTTTTGTTCTCTGTCTCCCCCTTCTAGACTGTGAGCCCACTGTTGGGTAGGGACCATCTCTAGATGTTGCCAACTTGTACTTCCCAAGCGCTTAGTACAGTGCTCTGCACACAGTAAGCGCTCAATAAATACGATTGAATGAATGAATGAATTCCTAGTTTTTCCTGCTGGGGCCGTGCCATCAACGGTGAAAGTTCCCGGTCAAAGAACCACCCGGAGTATTCAGGGAGTTGGATGGGCCCAGTGGGAATCCTGAAAAACCTCTGACTGACGTGGCTTCGGGGCTCTATGCCCTTGTCACTTCAGACATCAGCATCTCAGGACCGAGGTCTGACTGTCATTCCTGGTGGGAGATTCCATCTTCAGTTTTGGGAAGTGACTTGCCCCCGTTCACCCAGTAGGCAAGTGATGATGATGATGGGATTTGTTAAGCGCTTACTACGTGCAAAGCACCGTTCTAAGCGCTGGGGAGGTTACAAGGTGATCAGGTTGTCCCTCGGGGGGCTCACAGTCTTAATCCCCATTTTACAGATGAGGGAACTGAGGCACAGAGAAGTTAAGTGACTTGCGCAAAGTGACAGCTGACAGTTGGCGGAGCCGGGATTTGAACCCATGACTTCTGACTCCAAAGCCCAGGCTCTTTCCAGTGAGCCTCGCTGCTTCTCTGGTGGAGCTGGGATTAGAACCCAGGTCCTCTGACTCCCAGCCCCGTGCTCTTTCCACTAGGCCATGCTGCTTCTCCTTCTAGATCCTTCTAGAGAGGAGCAGACCCTCTCTTCCAGGCAGTAAGTGGCAGAAGTTGGGATTTTCACGGGGCTGTGTTTTCCCTCCGGGGTGGGGAGGTTCTCGTGGTGTGTGTGTGTGTGCGCCTCTGTCAGGGTGTGTGTGTCTCTGGGGTTGTGGAGGTGTGCTTGGGGCTATGTCCTTGACTCTATCTCCGTATCCATGTAAGCTCCCTTATCGGTCTGTGAGCCATGAAAGTATGTGCCTCCTGGGTGTGTATATGTGTGCCTGTGTCCCTCTATGTATATGCTTGTGTGTGTTTCTGTGACAATGCATGTAGCTAGGTGTGTTCCTGTGTCTATGGCTGAATCTGTGTTTGTGTCCATATGTGTGCACATGTGTGTTGTGACAGTGTGTGCGCCAAGGATCATGTGTATGTGTGTGTGTGTGTGTGTGTGTGTTTCAGGTTGTTTCCCTTCCCTTTGCAGGCCCTTCACATTCCCCCTGAGGCCTGACCCGGCCCCACCGTCCCCACCCTCCCAGAGTTCCCATGGCCAGCTGCCAGGAGGGGCGGCCACAGCACCTGGCACCGGCTGCCCGGGCACAACCAAGCAGCGGGTGGGAGCTGGGGGAGGAGGCCAGGAGCCTCCCCCCGCCACCAGCCTCAGGGCACCACCACCCCATCCGTCAGGGCGGGGAGGACGCTGTTCCGTGCCAGCGGACTGGCACCCCGGAGGAGGGGGCCAGTAGCCAGAAGCTAGTGCCCCCGACCCCAGGCCCAACAGACGGAGCCGCGACCCCTCACCTACAATCCCGACCAAAACATAAACCCTAATCCCAATCTCAACCTGCCCTTCTCCTTGTTCCCCCCACCTCCCAGCACCCAGGACCGTGTGTGTGCGTATGTGTGTGTGCGCATAATAATAATAATTGTGGTATTTGTTAAAAACTTACTATGCGCCAGGCACAGTCCGAA
Source organism: Tachyglossus aculeatus (assembly GCF_015852505.1). NCBI lineage: Eukaryota > Metazoa > Chordata > Mammalia > Monotremata > Tachyglossidae > Tachyglossus > Tachyglossus aculeatus. The sequence continues at coordinate 90,604,471 of NC_052068.1, read as the reverse complement.
GTGTCAGGGTGGTCGCAGTCTCAATCCCCATTCTCCAGATGAGGTAACTGAGGCACAGAGAAGTGAAGTGCTTGAAGAAGTGCTTGAAGAAGGGCTTGAAGAAGCCCTTCAAGGCCCTACTGAGAGCTCACCTCCTCCAGGAGGCCTTCCCAGACTGAGCCCCTTCCTTCCTCTCCTCCTTGTCCCCCTCTCCATCCCCCCCATCTTACCTCCTTCCCATCCCCAAAGCACCTGTATGTATGTATATATGTTTGTACATATTTATTACTCTATTTATTTATTTTACTTGTACATATCTATTCTATTTATTTTATTTTGTTAGTATGTTTGGTTTCGTTCTCTGTCTCCCCCTTTTAGACTGTGAGCCCACTGTTGGGTAGGGACTGTCTCTATATGTTGCCAACTTGTACTTCCCAAGCGCTTAGTACAGTGCTCTGCACACAGTAAGCGCTCAATAAATACGATTGATTGATAAGTGACTCGCCCAGGACCACAGAGCAGACAAGTGGCAGAGCCGGAATTAGAACCCATGACCCTCTAACTCCCGGGCCCCAGTTCTATCCACTAAGCCATGCTGTTTGTGTGCCCACCTCCCCATCGAACTGCCGGCCCCTCAAAGGCAGGTGTGTTCCTGTGTTCCTGGGGCCGGGGCCACTCAGCAGGAAGAAGACAAGTCTGAGGACCTGGGCCCATGGCTGGAACTGGAGGGAACCACTAAGCTGCTGTGGCTGCTGCTTAGTACAGTGCTAAACACTTAGTACTGTGCTCTGCACAAAGTGAATGCTCAATAAATACGATTGAATGAATGAATGAATGTTGCTGCTGTCGCCGTCACTGCCTCTGAAGCCTCAGAGAGCAGGACCAGAAAGAGGAGGCCAGTCAGAGGCAGGTACTGCTGTGGGAGGGATAGAGATCTTCCCTGACTAAACCCCCCTTTCCTCTTCTCCCTCTCCCTTCTGTGTCTCCCTGAGTTGCTCTTTTTGCTCATCTCCCCTTCCAGCCCCACAGAACTTATATACATCTCTGTCACTTATTTGTTTATATTAATGTCTGTCTCCTCGCATCTAGACTGTAAGCTCATCTTGGGCAGGGAATGTGCCTGTGTACTCTTGTACTGTACTTTCCCAAGTGCTTAGTAGAGTGCTCTGCACACAGTAAGCACTCAATAAATATGATTGAATGAATGAACAAGGACTCCCTGGGGTGGGATGCTATGGAGGTTGAGTATAATAGTAGTATTAATAATAATAATGGTATTTGTTAAGCACTTACTATGTGCCAGGCACCGTACTGAGCACTGGGGTGGATACAAGCAAAGCAGGTCAGACACAGTCCCTGTCCCTTGTTGGGGCTCACAGCCTCAATCTCCATTTTACAGATGAGGCAACTGAGGCACAGAGAAGTTTAGCGACTTGCTCAAAGTTACACAACAGACAAGTGGCAGAAGCGGCGGAGCCGGATTTAGAAGCCATGACCTTCTGACTCTCAAGTCTGTGCTCTATCCGCTATGCATGCTGTCTCCAGGGGGACTCCCAGAGGCAAGAAGAAGGACCAGACTCCAGGCTGGCAGACATCTAGACTCCTTGAACTGGCCCAGCAGCCTCCCTGGATGAGCCTGGCCCCCACTTTTGATGTGCAGAGGGAGTCATTCTAGACTGTGAGCCCGGTGTTGGGTAGGGACCGTCTCTATATGTTGCCGATTTGTACTTCCCAAGAGCTTCGTACAGTGCTCTGCACACAGTAAGCGCTCAATAAATATGATTGAATGAATGAACGAACCGAGGCTCGCCTTCTCCTTTGTCTCTTGCTCCCTACCCCGGGCCCAGCCCTCCCAGAGCCCGGCCTCCACTGACCATAGGCGTGGGTGGGCCTTGGTCAGATGGGATTTCCGGGTGGTCCTGCGTGAATGGAGTCGGGTTGGGTCACAGACATCCCTGGGATTGGGCTAGTTGGAGGGGGACGGGAAGTCCATCAGCACCCCTTAACAGGTGAGTAAGGGGAGCTTCCTGACCTCTCAAGTACCCATTACACATTTTGATCCCATCCCCTCCACTTACCCGCCCCAGCACAGCCCAGTGTGGCTGGCACCGAGGTCGTTACTGTACCTTTCCCAGAGCTCTGATTCGGCTCCATCCCATAGGCTCCTGGAACAGTCTGGGCCCTCCAGAGGTCATCCCATCCATCCTCTAGCCTCTGGCGGGGTCTTCCCCAGATTAGGCAGACCTTGGCCACAACCAGGAAAGGATCTGACCCCTATTCCAGAAGCTCTCTATCTATTACTTAAATCCCTCCTGCTACAAAAGGCGTGTGAGAACACATTTTCCTCCAAGAAGAGTCCAGCAGAAGGAGGGGCGAGTCCACGATGGCTTTACAGGAATGAGGAAATGGAGCCAGGGAATGTTGTCAGCTCCTTGAGGGCAGGAATAGTGTCCAGTAACTCTATTGTATTGTAAAATGGTGAGCTCCTCTCTTTAGACCGTAAGCTCGTTGTGGGCAGGGAGCATGTCTACTAACTCTGTTGTACTCTCCCAAGCGCTTAGTGCAGTGCTTTGCACACAGTAAGTGCTCAGTGAATATGATTGATTGATTGATGATTGATAGGAGACCCAAGGGGCCAGGACGGGTGAAGGGGAAGCAGAGGTCATAGGGAGCTATCTCAGGGAGCACCAAGTTACACCTGCCCAGAAGGAATTGTCTTCTTCAGACATTGCTCCCTCTCCTCTCCCCAGCCCCCTACACCCCAGCGCCCGGGTCCTCATCCCCAAGACTCCTGCTCTCTGATCCAGTCAGACCCCGCTTTCTGTCCCACCACGACTCACCACCTTTGAGCCGTGGCTCACGCCGCTCCCTTTACCCAGAATGTTCTCTCTCCTCCTCTTCCTCAAAAGGTAGTCCTTCCTCCTTTGAAGGGCTTTTATCATGCCTCCTTCCCCAAGAAGCCCTCCAAAATTGATAATAATAATAATAATAATAATAATAATAATAATAATGGCATTTGTTAAGCGCTTACTATGTGCCAAACACTGTTCTATGCTCTGGGGTAGATACAAGGTAATCAGGTTGTCCCACGTGGAGCTCACAGTCTTAATCCCCATTTTATAGATGAGGGAACTGAGGCACCGAGAAGTGAAGTGACTTGCCCAAGGTCACACAGCAGTCACACAGCGGAGCTAGGATTAGAACCCACATCCTCTAACTCCCAAGCCCGTGCTCTTGCCATTACACTGTGCTTAGCTGTCCGTGACCCCCAGCCGGCCCCTCCAGTAACTCCAGATCTTGAACTGTCTCTGACTGGGCTCGATTCCTTAGCGTAACTCCTCCCTGGTCTCTGACGACCCGAGAGCTCCTGGCAAGGACCCAAGTTTGGGTGCTGTTAACGTTTCTCTGGCCCACTAGCTCTTAGTATCTCTTGCCCCCACTGACCTGGCCACATACTTTATTAAGGAAATTGAAACCGTCAGACATGATGTCCTTAAAATCTCCCCTGCTCCTCTTCAGACCTTCCCTCCTCCTGCCCCTTCTTCGACTCTCCCATCTTTCCCAGCAGCATCTCAAGAGATCTCCTGGACCCGCATCTCTGACCCCATCCCTTCTCACCTTACTAAAGCAGTTCACCCCTCCCTTTTCCCCTCCCTGACTGCTGTCTTCAACTTTTCGCTACCCAATGGCTTCTTCCCCATTACTTTCAAATATGCTCGTGTCTCCCCTAACCTAAGAAAAGCCTTCTTTGATTTCACTGCTCCCTCCAGTTATCACCTCTCCCTCTTTCCATTCCTCACCAAAATCCTTGTGAGTTGTCTACACCCACTGTCTCATCATCATCTAGGGTATTTATTAAGCATTATGATGTGCAGAGCACTGTACTAAGCACTTGGGAGAGTACAATACAACGAGAGTTGGTAGACATGTTCCCTTCCCACAGTGAGCCTCCACTCTTCCAATTCTCTCCTTTACCCCCTCCAATCTGGTTTCCACCCCCTTCACTTCATGGAAATAGCCCTTTCTAAAGTCACAAATGACCCCCTTGCTAATCCTACAGTCTCTAGTCCATCCTAATTCTCCCCAACCTCTCAGCTACTTTCCACGCTGTGGCCAACCCCCTTCTCCTGAAACCATGATCTAACTTTGGCTTCAGTGACACTGTTCTCTCCCGGTTCTCCTATCTCTCTGGCAGCTCCTTCTCAGTCCCTTTCATGGGCTCCTCCTCTGCAGCCCACCCCCTAACTGTGGGTGCTTCTCAAAGTTCATTTCCGGGTTCCCTTCAATTCTCCTTCTGCACCCACTCCCTTGGGGAACTCATTCACTCCTACGGCTTCAACTACCATCTCTACTCGGATGATTCTCAAATCTTCCTTTCTAGCCCTGACCTCTCTCCATCTCTGAAGTCTCACATTTCATCCTGCCTTCGGGACGTCTCTACTTGGATGTCCGGCTGACACCTCAAATTTAACATGTTCAAAACGGACCTCCTCGTATTCCCCGCAAACCCTGTCCTCCCCCTGTCTTTCCCAACACTGTAGACAAAAGCACTCTCCTTCCTGTATCACAAGTCCTTAACCTTGGCATTATCCTCGACTCATCTTTCTCATTCAACCCACATATTCAATCTGTCAACAAATCCTGTCAGCTCTACTTCCCTAACATTGCTGAAATCCGCCCTTTCTTCTCCATCCAAACTGCTACTGTGCTGTTGCACGAGAAGGACCGTGAGCCCGTTGTGGGGTAGGGACCGTCTCTGTATGTTGCCAACTTGTACTTCCCAAGCGCTTAGTACAGTGCTCTGCACACATTAAGCACTCAATAAATACGATTGAATGAATGAATGAAAGGAGAGAGGCAGAAATGGGCGGCCGGAGGGAGCAGGGCCATGAGGCTGCCCTGCCAATCCCACAGCCAAGACCTGTGCTCGCTCGCTCTCTCCCTCTCTCTTTCTCCTGGTATTTCATTCAGTCATTCATTCAATTTTATTTATTGAGGCTTACTGTACGCAGAGCACTGCACTAAGCACTTGGGAAAGTACAATGCAACAATAAACAGACATATTCCCTGCCCTCAATGAGCTTACAGTCTAGGTATTCGTTAAGTGCTTATTATGTGCCGACACTGTACTAAGCATTCTCTCTCTCTCCCTGGGCACCCCATCTTCTGCCCATCCCCACCCCACTGATCAGCCACCCCGGCTGTGGTGGGGAGGAAGGCCTGGACACGGACAGCCGAGCTGAGCCAGGTTAATCTGGCGAGAGGCCCGAAGCTTCACCGACCGCACAGGACCTGCGTCAGTGGCCGGCCCCTCACACGCTCTGCTGACTGCCCCTCCGATAGCTATCGACACTGCCCGGCCGGGGGGCCCCTCGCCACCACCAAACCTGGTCTCCATGGAGACTGTGGGAAGGGGCAGAAGGGAGGCCACCCCACTCCCGCTCTCTGCCCAGGGTCCCTACCCCACCCCCTGTCCCGCTCTCCAGGTTGTGACCCCCGGCAGCGGTGGCCCCCTGCCCATCCTAAAGATCACATGGTCTGCAGTTCCACCCTGCAGATAACGGATCTCGCCCTGTGGGGAAATGTTCTGGGTCAGTGCCCTCTGGCTGGAGGAAGTCCCAGGAGGCCGGAGACCCAAAGCGTCATCAGAGGAGTGGGACAGATGGAAGAGGGTTGGGCCCTGGCCTCCCAAGATCCCCGAGGCCCCAGCCACCCCCACACAACACCCCCCGGAGATCCTCACAGCCCCCAAACGTGGACAAACCCCAAAGCAAAAAGGGAGGACAGGGCACCCTGCTTGGATGCCTCTCAGGAGGAGCCGCAAAGGAGAAGGCTCTTGCCCCAAACCTTGCTTGATTGGAGGGTGAAGTGGAGAAGTGAGGAAAGAAGATAGAGGTGGCTGATTGAGGACTGATGCTGGAGCCTGTTCCTGGCAGCATATTATGAGGCTCTCATGCTTAACCTCACATCCCGGGACCACTGTCCAGAGAGAGAAAGAAAGAGAAAGAGAGACAGAGAGAGACAGAGAAAGAGAGAGAGAAAAAGAGAGAGAGAAAGATCACCCACTGGCTACAGATTAATGCCCCTAGAACAGGTGCAATATTATACTTGCCCTTTCTTCCGGCCTTTCAGGAGCCAGCGGCCTTTAGATGGGACAAACCTTCCTGTGCCACCTCCCCCGCATCCCCAGGGAGGATTCTCCCCTGGGCTGGAGGAAGAAGAGACCCCATGGTCTCCCTCTCCCTCAGGTTCCCTCCAGTCCCCTCCCGCTATAAGCTTGCCTTCTTGCTCTTCTCGACACTCCTCCTACCCTATCTCAGGGTCTCTCCCTCCCACAGAACCCAGCCTCCTCCTCCCTGTCATCTCTCCCAGAGCTTCTCCCCAGCTCATCCTCACCCTGCTCCCCACCCCCCACCCCCACCGCCACTACCTTGAGTCCCCTGCCTGCGTCACTCCACAGCGATGCACGGGCCTGTGAATCAGAAGGACCTGGGTTCTAATCCCGGCTCTGCCACTGGTCTGCAGTATGATCTCCGACAAGTCACTTAACTTCTCTGTTTCCTCATCTGTAAAATGGGGATTAAGACTGTGAGCCTCCTGTGGGACAGGGGCTGTGTCCAACCTGATTAGCTTGTGTCTGCCCCAGCACTTAGAACAGTGCTTGGCACATAGTATGCGCTTAACAAGAACCATCATTATTATTATTAGGAGGGAACGAGAGCCCGGCGAGGGCTCAGAGGGGGCACCTTGGAAGGGAGCAAGGAACGTGCCACCTGTGCCCTGGGCTGGAGAGCAAGGGAAGAGGGCAGAGGGGGTCTGGCTAGTGAAGCACTTAGTACGGTGCTCTGCGCTCAATAAATATCATGGATTGATCGACTGATAGTGAACCATCAGATTCTCTGAGCTTTAAGAATGTTTCCCAGCAAGGCCGTGCTTTAAGGCTCGATGCCATCAGGCAGGGTGGCTTGTAACGAGATCTCCCCTCCAGCCAGCACTGCTGGAGGCCCTCCTGGCTGGATGCCCGTCCCTGGAGCCTAGCCTGCCCCCGGCCATGCCCCCGCTGTTCTACCACGCGTATGATGGAGCGTGAGCGTGGAACCTACAATAAACTCTCCCCACAGCAGCCTGGAGGAAGTCAGGGCTTGGGTCTCAGGACTCCGGAACCACCAAAGGTGAAACGGATCATTGTCAGGGGTTTTTTTTCTGTTCGTTCATTTTTATAGCATTTATTATGCACTTACTATGTATTAAGCACTGTTCTAAGTGCTGGGATAGATACCTGTTACTCTTTATTGAGTGCTTACTGTGTGCAGAGCACCATATTAAGCACTTAGAACAGTGCTTTGCACATAGTAAGCCCTTAACAAATGCCATTATTATTATTATTACAGCACAACAGAATTGGTAGACGCATTCTCTGCCCACAAAGAGCTGAATCCAGTCCCCATCCCACACAGGGCTCACAGTCTAAGTAGGAGGGAGAACAGGTGGGCAGGGATTGTCTCTCTTTATTGCTGAATTGTACTTTTCAAGCACTTAGTACAGTGCTCTGCACACAGTTAAGTGTTCAATAAAAACGATTGAATGAATGAATCCCCATTTTGCAGCTGAGGAAACTGAGGTCCAGAGAAGTTAAGCCCAAGGTCACATAGTAGGCAAGCAGTGGAGCTGGGATCTGAACCCAGGACCTCTAGCTCCCAGGCCTGTGCTCTTTCAACTAGGCCAGGCAGCTTCTGGTCAGTCAATCAATCGGCACTTATTGAACGCTTATTGTGGGCGGGGTAAAATACTAAGTCTTTGGGAGTGTAGAGTAGAATTAGTAGACGTGATCAGTAGTAATAATAGTAAATATGCTATTTGTTAAATATTTACTATGTGCAAAGCACTATACTAAGCACTGGATAAGCTAAGCTGATTCACATACAGTCTCTGTCCCACCTATGGCTCACAGTCGAAGCGGGAGGAAGTTCAGGTATTTGATCACCATTTTACAGATGAGGTAACTGAGGCCTAGGGAAGTGAAGTGACTTGCCCAAGATCACATAGCAGGCCCTGGTCAGTCCCTCAAGACCAGGAACCATAATTTCTGCTCCTTAGGTTCCTTGCCAGTGGCCCAAGACAAACCCAGGACAAACTGATGGTTGGACTGGCTGATAATTTTACACACCAATTAATTGATAATTCAGATGATGACGAGTTACAGTACTAAAAGCCAAGCTTTCCAGGGGCCTGGAAAATGAGAAAGGTTAGGCCATTTGGATTTGGAGGTCAACTTGTCCATCCCCTTACCTCCAACCAGCCTTAATGCCCAGGACCTTGAGAAAGATGAAAAGCCATTTTTTAATGGTATTTGTTAAGCCTTTACTATACATCAAGCACTGTTCTAAGTGCTGAGTTAGGTATAAGTTAATTGGATCAGATGGTTCCTGTCCTGCATGAGATTCACAGTCTAAGTAGGAGGAAGAACTGGCATCTGATTCCCATTTTACAGTAGAGGAAAATGAGGCCCAGAGAAGTGACTTGCCCAAGTTCACACAGCAGACAAGTGGCAGAGCCAGGATTCGAAACCAGGTCCTCTGATGCCCAGGCCCATACTGTTTCTACTAGCCTGTGCTGCTTCTCTGTGTGATTAAGAAAAACACTGGTGGAGAGGAAGAGAAAGCAGAACGGATATGTAATCTGTTCAAGGGGCTTGGACAGGAATGGGAGCAGGGAGCGGGAGTGATAGCTGAAGGGGCTTGTGGGTTCCAGAGAATCAGTCAATCAATCAGTCATATTTATTGAGTGCTTACTGCAGGCAGAACACTGTACTAAGTGCTTGGGAGAGTACAACTGGAGTTGGGAGAAATGTTCCCTGCCGATAATGAGCACTCATTAGTATTGCTTTCCCTGAGGGTTTCAGAAATCTCCTTAGTGTGCTTGGTTCAGCTCTCAGCAGCCTGGAGTCAGTCAATCAATCAATCAATAGCATTTATTGAGGGCTTACTGTGTGCTGACAACTGCACTGAGCTTTGGAGAGTACGATATCCGCTCCCGATCCTGAGCACTGTTAAGGCTGTAAAAAGTGATCAACTCCGAGTAGGCAACTCCCAACCCTCTCCTTGTCTTTTCCATATCTTGTTTTCGCCTTTTTTATAGCATTTGTTAAGCGTTTACAATATATCAAACACTGTTCTAAGCGCTAAGGGGTAGATACAAGTTAACTAGGTCGGAGACAGTCCCTCTCCCACATGGGGCTCACAGTCTAAGTAGGAAGGAGAACAAGTATCAAATCCTCATTCTACAGTTAAGGAAACTGAGGGTCAGAGAAGTGAAGTGACTTGCCCAAGATCACACGGCAAGCGGTTAGCAGAGCAGGGATTAGAACCCAGGCCCTCTGACTCTCGGGCCCATGCTCTATCCACTAGGCCATGCTGCTTCCCCTGACTTTCAGTCTGTCCCCTCTCAGCCTCTAGACTGTAAGCCTGTTGTGGGCAGGGAATGCATCCATTTATTGTTATACTGTACTCTCGCAAGCATTCAGCACAGTGGTAAGTGCTCAATACTTAAGTAAGTAAGTAAGTAACGGTAAGTGCTCAATAAATACGATTGAATAAATTTATGAATAAATGAATGAGCATCCACTGAGGGTGTTGGACTGGGCATTGTGGGGAGAGCTAGCAGGATGATAACCATGGATCTTGCCCTCAAGAGGCTGACAGTCTGGTGGGAGAGACAAGAGCCTGCACACACACATATATATGCACATGCACACATGCACACCTTGATGCTGCGGGATTTTTTTATGGTATTTGTTAAGCACTTACTATGTGCCATGCACTGTTCTAAGCCCTGGGGCAGAAACAACCTACTTAGGGTAGACACAGTCCTTGTCCCATGTGGGGCTCACAGTCTTAGTTTCCATTTTACAGATGAGGAAACTGAGGCATAGAGAAGTGAAGTGCCTTGCCCAAGGTCTCACGACAGGCTAGCAGCAAAACCGGGATTAGAACCCAGGTCCTTCTGACTCTCAGGCCTGTGTTCTATACACTAGACCACACCGCTTCTCATTAGGCCACCCTGCTTTTCAATATAGGAAATAGGAAAGATTCAAATACAAATAAAAGAAACATAAAACCTAATTAATAGGAAGCCGGTAGCCTATAAAAAATGTATGATTATAAACAACACCGGCAGACACACACACACACATAATTACAGAGGGAAAATAAATACTGAGAAAGCAGAAGTGTTCAGAGTGAACAGAGCCAGGTTGGGTTAATAATAATAATGATGATGGCATTTATTAAGCGCTTACTATGTGCAAAGCACTGTTCTAAGCGCTGTTCAGATGGGTTCAGATGGGAAAGCTTCCTGGAGGAGGTGGATCACAGCAGCATTCTTTAGCGGGGGTGAGGAATGTTGTTTGATGAAGCGGAAAGGAGAGAGGGCATTTCAGGTGGGCAGTTGGCATGTCCTGGCAGACTTTAGCACACAGACAGAAATCAAAGTACTGAAAGAAAACACCCACGCTGGAGACAGAGGCATATATAAAAGATAAATATAAAAGTAAACATCAGAAACCTGAAGACAGTATTAAAAGATAATCACAAGTGCTTTGGGAAACTGGAGAATTTCCTTTTGGGGAGGAGGCAGGGACAGAAGGCCAGAATGGGGGAATCAACGGCTTAGGGGAAAGAGCCCGGGACTGGGAGTCGGAGGACCTGGGTTCTAATCTCGGCTCTGCCAACTGTTTGCTGCGTGACCTTGGGCAAGCGACTTCACTTTTCTGTGCCTCAGTTTCCTCAACTGTAAAGGGGGGATTCAATATCTGTTCTCCCTCCTGCTTAGACTGTGAGCCCCACGGGGGACAGGGACTGGGTCCGATCTAATTTTCTTGCACGTACCCCTGGATTTAGAGCAGTGTTTGACACGTAGTAAGCGCTTCACAGATACCGTTAAAAAAAAGGCACCAATCCAGTCTGGTCCACATAATCTCACTCCTCTCCAGTGCCCCCCATTACCGTTATCATCGCCAGCAGAAGCCGCAGCGGCAGAAGTATTGACTGAGAAGACTGCATGGTTGGAGGGGATAATAATAATAATAATGGCATTTATTAAGTGCTTACTATGTGCAAAGCACTGTTCTAAGCACTGGGGGGGATACAAGGTGATCAGGTTGTCCCACGTGGGGCTCACAGTCTTAATCCCCATTTTACAGATGAGGGAACTGAGGCCCAGAGAAGTTAAGTGACTTGCCCAAAGCCACACAGCTGACAAGTGGCGGAGATGGGATTTGAACCCATGACCTCTGACTCCAAAGCCCGGGCTCTTTCCACTGAGCCACGCTGCTTCTCTACTAAGGAGGGAAATGTGCATTGCAGAGGGAAGACAGAGAAGACTCAGTAAGTACTAAGGGCTTGGGAACAGACCACCAAAGTAAAAGGGGATGTTCTCAAGGAGACTACGGTCTAATAGGGGAGACAGGCAAGTGCAGATATACAACAGGTAAATGAATCAAAATACAGTCACCGAAGTAGGTGAGAAAATAATAAATCAGAATGTGCCCAAGGGCTAAAGGGGCTGATGGGATGACATTGACCAGGAAGTGGGGAGGGAGGGATTGACCACTCAAGATTGTAAACTCATTGTGGGCAGGAAACGTGCCTACCAAATCTGTTAAATCATAATATTATACACTCCCAAGTGCTTAGTAAAGTGCTCTGCACACAATAAGCACTTGATAAATACCACTGATTGACAGTTTGATTGACCAAAGCTGGACTCTTGGAGGGAGGAGTTTTAGGGGCATTTTAAAGGTGGCTTGGCTGATTCGAAGGGCTGGAGATGGGAGAGCAGAGAGTGAGGCACAGTGAGGAAACTCTTTCTACTTTCAGATGCTTCCTCTCTCTCTCTCCCACTCTGTCCCCTCTGCTTTGAGAAATTTCTCCCCTCTGCCCTTCTCTGATTTCCAGACCCTTCAGTCTAGCCCATATCTTTCTGGAAGTCTTCCCAGCTGCTCTCCACAACTCACCGAGGCTCCAAACAACTGAAGACCATATACAATTGTCCATATTCAAAGAACCGACCACTGACAGTGAAATTCACCTGCGGGTGTGTGCGTGTGGCTGGCTGAGAAGGCCAAGATAGGACACACAATCATGGCCACAATGGGGACACAAAAAGTTAGTCTCTTTTCTCTTTTGCCTCCTTTTCTCTCATTTCTTACAAAGGTTTTGCTTAAGAAAGCCACCCCCTTCTTGATGGCAGTGGGCCACGCTGATTTGTCCTCGATAATTGACTCCCAGCTGGGACACAGCATCGCCTGAGACTTTATTTTACCATGTCCTTTAAATGCTTCCTCTGCCCACCTTCCTTTTGGCTTCCCCGTTTCTGCTCTCCCTAATAAGCAGTGGCAGAAGGACCCAGAAACAGGTGAACAAATCAAAGTGGAGAGAGCTCCCGTTAGATTACAAACTCCACAAGGGCAGAGACCTTGTCTATTACTTTTATTGTGCACTCATAATCAGAGGTATTTATTGAGTTCTGACTGTGGGCATAGCACTGTACTCAGTGCTTAACACAGTAGCAAGGACTTTCTGTACATTTCCTAGTATAGTGCTCTGCTCAAAGTAAGGGCTCAATAAAGGCTATTAATTGATGGATTGATCTGATTATCAGCTCCTGGGGATGGGGACGATCTCCATATTCCTACCCCTAGTGCCCAGGAGGGTGTGTGTTTGTGTATGTGTGTGGGGGGGTTTGTGTGTCCTGTCTCCCCAGACAAGATTCTCTGCCCTTTTAGGGCAGTGACCCTGTCAGGTCTGAAATTGGGACCTTGGGAAATTGGGAAATACAGCCTCAGCTCTTAGTACCCCAGAGCTTAGTACAGTGCCTGGCACCTAGTAAGCGCTTAACAAAAACCATCGTTATCATTATTATTATTATTATTATTATTATTATTATTATTCTTCAGGACCCTGCTCCGCAGTGGACATGGATAGGAATTTGATCCCAATGGTTGGCAATGATTCTTACAGTCACCGTGACGATCACCAGGACCCAGAAGGAGACAAGAAATCTCCAGCAATGCTCCCTGTCCCCTCCCTCCCCAGCTGTCCTCTCCGCCTCAGAGGTTATGACGAAGTTTCTTCGCTCTCTGGCTCAGCCAGGCAGCTCCTGGGGTGGGAATTCCTCTCACCTCTTTAGCTCCAGGACTTAATGCTCCTCTCTCTTACCCTTGGCCTGCACAGAGAACCTAACAGGCAGACTGGGACAGAGGCTAGGAGATAGGACTCGGACATACTACAGGGCCAGTCTCTCAGCTGTCTTCTTTTTTTTATGTTAAGCGCTTACTATGTGCCAGGTACTATATTAAGCACTGGAATAGATACGAGCTAATAATATGTTGCCAACTTGTACTTCCCAAGCGCTTAGTACAGTGCTCTGAACACAGTAAGCGCTCAATAAATATGATTGATTGATTGATTAATAATAATAATGGTATTTGTTAAGTGCTTACTACATGCAAGCACTGTTCTACGCACTGGGGGGGATACAAGGTGATCAGGTTGTCCCACGTGGGGCTCACAGTCTTAATCCCCATTTTACAGATGAGGTAACTGAGGCACAGAGAAGTTAAGTGGCTTGCCCAAGGTCACACAGCTGACAAGTGGCGGAGCAGGGATTCAAACCCATGACCTCTGACTCCCAAGCCCGTGCTCCTTCCGCTGAGCCACACTGCTTCCCTAATCAAGTTGGACACAGTCCCTGCCCCACATGGGGCTCACAGTCTTTTAATTCCTATTTTACAGATGAGGGAACTGAGGTCCAGAGAAAAGAAGTAACTTACCCAGAGTCACACATGGCAGGAAAATGGAGGAGCTGGGATTAGAACCCAGGTCCTTCCGACTCTCAGGCCCTTCCTGTATCCACTAGGCCATGCTGATTCTCCTCTTCAGCTCAGCTGATCCATCCTGGGCCGGCCGGAGTCACAACAACCTGGCTGGTAGGGGAGATGAAGAGCTCACCAAGGCAGCAGCTGCAAGCAATGGATGAGTATTTTCTCCCTTTCCCCTGCCTTTTCCACTCTCTTTCCCTCCATCCCACTCACATTCTCCTCCTGTCCATCCTCCTCCTTCCTTCCCTCTTGTCTCCCCTTCTCTTTCTCCCCCCCCAACTTTCTTCTTGTCTCCTTCTGCCCCTCCTCCCCACTCTTTCCTTTTCCTCCCCCTTCTCCCTCCCCCATTCCCTTTCCACCTATTCCCCTCTTCTCTTCTCCCAGTCTTAAATGTCTCCAAAGCCTCAGTCCAGCCCTGCATGGGGGTGAAATGCTCGACTCAATCGAAGAGAGGGAACAAAATACAAGGAAAGCACAAAGTGAAGTTTAAAGGGATTAAAGTTCGTACCAAAGATTCAGAGTACCCAGTCGGAAACTCTTCGGACTGGAAGGGACCAGAAGAGGTCATCTCACCCATCCTCCTGTCTCTAGGAAGACCTGCTTTGACTGAGCCCTGTCAGATGGGCATCAATCCTGTTGTAAAGAATCCCGGAGAGTCTGCCCCCTCCCTCAGACACCTCGACTGGCACAGAAAGTTCTTTCTGTTGTCTAACCTCCTACCCTCCAGCTGCAGCCTGAGCCCATTTGCTCCTTAAAACTCCTCACTGTTGGCTTTAAAGCACTTCATCTCCTTGCCCCATTCTACCTCACCTCTCTACTCTCCTACTACGACCCAACCTGCACACTTCATTCCTCTAACGCTAATCTTCTCCCATCCCCACAGCACATATGTATATATCTGTATATAGCTATGATTTGTTTATTTATTTATTTAGATTGATATGTGTCTCCCCCTCTAGACTGTGAGCTTGTTGTGGATGGGAATGTGTCTGTTTGTTGTTATACTGTACTCTCCCAAGCGCTTAGTACAGTGCTCTGCACACAGTAAGTGCTCAATAAATATGACTGGATGAATGCAAGGGAACGTGTCTGTTTTACTGTGCTCTCCCAAGTGCTTAGTTCAGTGCTCTGCATCTCAGTAAGCTCTCAGGAAAACATCATTGATCGATTCCCTCTTTTACTGTCCCCAGAATGAACACCTCTGGGTGCTGAGACCTCAGAAAGGATCCAACCAAGGCACCCATCCCTCAACCTTCTCCTCCCTAGGCCGGACACTTCTGGCTCCTTTAAGCTTTTCTGCTTAGTATTCACTTGTCCTCACCATGTTGCTCTCTCTGGAGTGTAAATCCAGGGGTCATCATTATCAGCCATGAGTCATTATCATCAATCGTACTGATAATTATTGAGCTCTTACTGCGTGCAGAGCGCTGTACTAACACACAACAGAGTTGGTAGACACGTTCCCTGCCCACAACAAGCTTACAGTCTAGGATGACCTTGAAGAGTGAATTCTCAGTTTTCCCCACAACTGAAGATGCTCCAGGTCAGGTGAGGTGGTTCGGGACCTGCAGATGGGAGCCTGTGTTTCTGCTCATCACACTCCCTCACCTTGCCCCCTCCTACCTCCCCTCTCTACCCTCCTACTACAACCCAGCCCAAAAACATTGCTCCCCTATTGCTAACCTTCTCACTGTACCTCCATCTTTTCTATCTCGCCACTGACCTCTCACCCACGTCCTGCCTATGGCCTGGAACGCCCTTCCTCCTCCTATCTGGCAATTACCCTCCCCATCTTCAGAGCCTTATTGAAGGTGTATCTCCTCCAAGAGACCTTCCCTAACAAGTCATCCTTTCCTCTTCTTCCACTCCCTTCTGCGTCGCCCTGACTTGCTCCCTCTCACTCCCAGACCCACAGCACTTATGTCCCTATCTGTAATTATTTATATTAATATCAGTGTCCCCTTCTAGACTGTAAGTTTGATGTGGAAAGGGGATGTGTCTGTTTTTTGTTTTATTGTACTCTCCCAAGTGCTTAGTACAGTGCTCAGCACACAGTAAGTGCTTGATAAATGCGATCGACTGATAAGACATCTGCCACCAGCAGTGGTGAGCCCAGATTGGGGAAGGCAGAGTCCGGCTCTCTGAATGGCCCCAACAAGTGTCAGGACCAAAGACCAGGGCTCCAGGCTGAGGGGGCTGAGAGGAGGGAACGGTGAGAATCAGGGGAGAGGACAGAGCCCCCATCTTGGGACACAACTTGGACTCTGGGCCTGGTGAGCCTGTCAGAGAGCTCTGCCAGCTGGCGTCAGCCCAACAGAAACTGAGGCAAATAAATGAAACCAGGTTGCAGGCAAGTAAAAGCTTACCTCCCCCATGGGTCCAGCTGTCCGGCTCCTGGCCTGGACCAGCTGACTGGGGTCTGTAGCCCGCTGAGGTGACATGGCTGGGCCCAGAGAAGGGAGTTGGGGCCGAGAAGAGGGCAGGGGCTAAGCGGAGTGGAGCCTGCCGCCAGCCTGGGGCAGAGCTCCCTCAGCTCTATCCCTTTGTTCACTCCACTAGCCCCAGCACTGGGGCTCGGGGGCTTTGTGTGTGGTGTGTGTATGTGTGTGTGTGTTTGCACGTGTGTGTGTGTGTGTATGTTGGGGGCTTGGGGGGAAGCACACATGGGAAATCTGCTGCGGTACTACGTAGTTCCCGATCTAACGGGCCCGATCCCCCCGTCACCAGACTGACAGTCAAGGGAAGGAACCATGACTTCTCCTTGATTCCAGTGCCCAGCATTG
Source organism: Tachyglossus aculeatus (assembly GCF_015852505.1). Taxonomy (NCBI): domain Eukaryota; kingdom Metazoa; phylum Chordata; class Mammalia; order Monotremata; family Tachyglossidae; genus Tachyglossus; species Tachyglossus aculeatus. Next base: position 90,587,830 of record NC_052068.1, on the reverse strand, counting down.
TGTGGGTGTATGAGTGCTTGGTACCCGTTGCTTCTCCTCCTTCTGTTCCTTTCAGCTCCTACTACGAAGTGTAGCAGTTCTATCTCCTCAGACCAACAGCCCCTTGAATCAAAACCCTGACGGCTCCCTCTTTTCCTCCTTCAGCTCCCAGAACATGTACGTGTGTACATGTATGAATGTGTACACGTGTGTGTGCAAGGGGGGTATGCCCTGCATCCCGCAGCAGACTGTCAGCCTCTGTCCTCTCACCCAGCTGTCCCTCCATCCCAGCACACTCGCTGAGCTCCGGTCACCCTGGGGGAAGACGGACAGACAGACTGATTCCGGGAGCACAAGTCTCCCTGACTGTGCTTATGGTAGGAAGCAGATTATCCCCATTTGCGGACTGAGGAGAAGCCAGGCTCCAGAATGCCTGGGAAACCACAAGGCTTAGCTCTCTGGGCCCAATTTCTTGATTAAGCAATTCTTTGTAGATGATCCAATCTAGCCCCTAATATATGTGCATTAGCTTTCAAATACTTTTATCCCAGAGGCCTCCCTCACGCCCACCAACTCTCCTGCACGCAAAGTGGTCCATCCGCCCCAGCCAGAAGGGATCCCAAAGCACTTCCCTGCCACAGGCCCGGCCTCGTGTCTTAGAACCCGCCGCCCAGTCTGCCGCCCAGTCTCCCTGTGGGCCCGGGGGAGGCGGTGGGGCTGATTGGCAGGTCCCACCGGTGAACAAAAGCTGTTTTTTGTCTTCCAGGGCCCCAGGTCCCGAAGGGAGGATGTGAAGAAACACCCACAGAATCGGCAGTTTTCCGTGTAAATTTATTTAAAAAAAAAACCCAACAAAAAGAAAGAGGCAAAAAATAATAAAAGGGCGGGTGGCCGGGGGAAGCGGAGGAGATTCAGACTGCGGGGCTCGGCATTAAAGCGATAGGAGCCCCTAATACCCGCGCCTCCCTCACCCACCTGCACAGGAAATTTTCGGCTCTCAGTGGGCAGGGCGAAGGGTGAAAAGAGAAGGGGAGGCCAGAGGAGGAAAGACATCAAGGACACCACCTGCGTCCGGGAGTGGAGAGTCTGGCCCAAATAGCCGTCGCCCGAGGGTCCCTGCACCCCTATCCCGACTCCCCTTTCCAGAAGATCTCGCACCAGGCCTGTCAGGGGTGGGGGGCAGGAAGGGGCAGTCTAGTCCAGGGTACGCAGCTCCCGTTTAACCCTCCCCCAGTCCCATCTCCCTGGCTCTGGTTTCAAGCTGCGCCCTCTCTGCCGGAGAGAAGGCGAGTGTGAAAACGGGCCTGAGAGCTACAAGAAGCAGCTCTGAGAGCCAGTCCCCGGAACCGGGGCCCTCCCGGGAATCACCTCTAGTTGGGCCTGACCTATGTTTGTAGCTCCAGCTTCTGTCCCTGCTTCCATGGTGGCCAGCTTGTCCACACCCGCCCCTTCCCCAAATGGGCCTCTCTCCGCAGGACCTCCGGGTCGGAGTCCCCCCTTACACCTGAATGCCCCCTATATGTACTCTCTGTCACACACCCATACACACACACACATACACAGAGTCACACACACACACACCTGGGCCCTCCCACATCTCCCCCCAGTTGGCTCTCTCAGGACGTGCCCCTTGCAGAGGATGGACGGAAGGTTCTCCACTCTGCCGAGGTTGGGGTCGGGAGCAGGACAGGTCAGAGGTGAGAGGGGACTGCACGCGGCCGGGGTGACATCAGGGGAAGAGGGGAAGGGCCAGGCGTGGGGGGGCCCAGGAAGGGAGAGCCCAGTAGAGGCAGGAGCATGCGACAGCCAGACTAGAGAGGGTGGCAGGGAGAGAGGCAGCATCAGTGGTCCTGCCGGCCCCATCCCTGCCTCCCCCTTGGTCCTCAAAAAAGGGGCCCAGACTGCTGGGGTGAGGCGGCAGGCGGTGGGGTGGGGTCAGGAGTCCGGGGAAGCGGGGGGCGGGGGGCTGGCACCCTCAGATCCGCTCCTTGTGCTTGACGTTGGCCAACTTGACATTCTCCTGCTCAGTGGACGGGGGCGGGGCCTCCATGTGGCAGCCAATCATCAGCTGATAGACCAACACTCCGGCGATGGCACCCAGGAAGGGTGAGACGATGGGCACCCACCACCAGTGCCTGCCCGTGCTGCCATCGAGAGAGAGAGGGAGAGAGAGAGATCGATTATGGTGAGGGGCCCCAAGGGGGAAGGAGGCAGACCGTGGCATCCAATCACCCCGGGCTCTTTTCTCTCCCCTCCTCCCCTCGCCACCAGTGGGGAACAAATGTAGGGAGGCTGAGAGGGGGATTCTTGGACAGGGCTATAGGGTTGGGACCAGGGGAACAGGCTTCGGGTGGGGACAGAGCGGGTATCCAAATCCGAAAGTCCTCATCCCTTTTCAGGCATCTCCCTTTCCTGTGCTCTTGGGACTGCGGGGGAGGGTGGAGGAGAGGGAGAGGAGGAAAAGGAGAGGGAGGGAGGGAAGAAAAAGAGGAGGCTACGTACGTGAAGACCTCAGAGCCCCAGCCGGCGATGGCGGTGAAGAGGCGGGGGCCGAAGTCCCGGGCGGGATTGACGGCATAGCCGGAGTTAAAGCCCATGGAGGTGCCGATGACCAAGACGACAAAACCGACGGTGAAGGCCTCCAGGCCCCTGGGGACGGGGTTGTTGTAGGGATCCACGATGGCCAGGACACAGACGATGAGGGAGGCCGTGCCGATGAACTGCCAGAGAGAGCCAGGCCAGTGAGAGGGAGGGAAGGAGGGGCGAGACGGGACGGGCTGGGTCAGGCAGAGCCCGCCTTTCCTTGGCCCTTGGACCCAGAGATGATCCGACCTGCTCCCTCCTTTCCCCCCACACCACTCCCAGCCCTGACCTCTACCCCAGCCTGGAATGCCCTCCCCTTGCCTCTTCCCCAAACCATACCTCTCTCTGCCTTCAAAACCCACCTCCTCCAGGAAGTCTGACCAGATTACCTGGACTTCAGTCACTCCGACTCTCCCAACACCCATGTGTTAGTGGCGGGGGGTGGGGGGATTGGTCTCTGCTCTGCCACCTTGCCCCTGAGTCCCCTTGTTCGTAGAGCTACCTGTGTGTCCATCCCACCAGACTGACAGCCTCCCGAGGATAGGAATAGTGTTTTTCTTCCTCCCACCCCTTCTCCAGTGCCCAGTACAGCGTGTCCACACAGGCCCGTCCCCGCCCCAGAAGTCCTCCCCATCCTCCGGCCCCACACCTGGTCAAAGAAGCCGTTGACGGTGTCCAAGTGACCGGATGGGTAAGTTGCAAAGATCCCAGCCGTGCCGTTGGGTCCAGACACAATCAGCTGATTGTCCGCAAAGGCCAAGATGGCATCTGGAACCAGAACCACAGGAGCGGGTGGAGAGGGTTAGAATTTGATGACTCCTGTTTCCCCTTCCACTCCCACTGCTATCCCTTCCCATCCCGGACCCCACGCTCCACACCGGCCTCCTGTTGGCTCCTCTCTCCTGGGAGGGGCCGAGGCCCATGGTTCATGGGCTTCAGGGACTCATGGTACTGTCACGTCTGAGAATTCCCACCAAGTTCCCCCTAGCTGGGAGGCAAGGAGGAGCACGGCCTGGCCTATCCCTTCTCCCCCTGGCTGTCTGAGCTCCCCAGCGGGTCTCCACCCCAGCCCCCATGAACACTGGCCCCGGGCATTCAACAACTGTGTTTTGGGGACATGAGGAAAAGTGTGTGTGTGTGTGTGTGTGTGTGTGTGTGTGTGTGTGTGTTTGTGTGGGGAGGGGTGCGGAGGGTGAGAGGGAGAAGCGGGGGGAGTTATGTAACCGAGTCCCACGTGTTGTCTAACTTGTTCCTCTCTGTTCCTTCCCACCCCCACCCCCGGGGTCCTCCTAATTCCCCTCTTCTCCCTGGGGCGGCCTGGGTATAATCCCTGAGTCACTCACCTGCCCATCCCAGCCCCACCCGGGGCCCAGCGGTGCCAGGAGAGCCCAGCCCCAGGCATGCGGCTGGTAGGCAAGGGCCAGTGGGCAGGTGGGTGGGTGGGTAGCAGGCGGGCAGACGATATCAGTGCCACTTACCATAGTAGAGGCCGAAGATGATGGCAGCACCCAGGAACGCACCTATGGTCTGTGCCAGGGTATAGATGGGCAGCTTGATCCAGGGTTCCCGGGCCAGGAAACACAGGGCAAATGTCACAGCCGGGTTCAAGTGGGCGCCTGGCAGAACGGAAGAGGGGGGAATTTCGGGCTGGGGCTGGGGTGGGGTCCAGTCCCCAGGAGAGCGAGACCCCCCCCCCACCCCACCGTGGCTCAGAGGAACAGACTCGTGCCGATCTCCAGATCCTTCTCTTCCAGAGCTCAGAGCGATTTTCTCAGCGACCCAGAGCAGAAATGGGTACAGGGGGAAACTGAGGACCAGGGCAAAGGGGTTAACTGAGGATCCTGCAAGGTGGAAGTAGGATCCGGGTGTCCTGAATTGCTAGGTCTTCCCCTTTCCGCGACCCCTTAACCGCTCTTGCTTTTTCTTCCATCTCAAGTTCCCAGGCAGGACCAGGATGGGGCCCAGAGGCCACAACCAAGCTGGAACTGCCCAATCAGGGTGGAAGGAGGGAAGGGCCAGCTGAGAGGTTGGGCGGCAGTGGTGGGGGGAAGAGACAGAATCCCCCACAGGGAAGGGACTGAGGGAGGGAGGGAGGAAGGAAGGGAGGGAACGGAGGGAGTGACCAAACCCTTCCATCTCTTAATATCTTCGTGGGGAGGGGCAGGTCTGCGGCCATACCTGAGACCTGACCGGCAATGAGGATTCCCATCATGACAGCAAAGCCAAAGGCCAGGTTGATGGTGAGGAAGCCGCCGTGGGTACCACGACTAAGTATGACCTGGGCCACAGAACCACAACCGAACATCTGAAACAGAAGAACAAGGGAGGGGTCAGGGCCACGTGGGGCTGGGTTGGGTCATCGGGATGGGCCCGGCCAGATGGAAGGGAAGGAGAGCCAGGGGTCAGGCTGAATCACCTTAGAGATCTGTCAGTCAGTCAACAACCTGTACTGAAGGGCAGACCACCCCCCGCCCCCCACCCCCCTGCCATCAAGAGGTCCATTTTTCCATCTCCCTGCGCTCTTCCTGACCTAGACCCCAGAAATGGAGGTATCCTGCCCTCCCCACACCCCTGGTCCCAACATCCCCTCATCCCCCACCAAGGAGTTTGCAGTCTGACCTCTGTCCCTCCGACTGCAGAACCAAGACATCCTGACGCTCTCTGAGGGGATAGCGGTTAATCAATTTATTTACTGAGTGCTTTCTGAGTGCAGAACACTGTACTAAGCACCAGGGAGAGTACAATACAACAGAATTGGTAGGTTTGCTCCCTGACCACAGTGAGCTTACAGTCTAGCGGGATTACCTGCTCAAGTTCCCATTTCCAAACCCAAAAGCTCTCCTACCTCTAACCAGTTCAAACTCCAGCCACTTTTGGGTGGCCGGGATGGAGTACCGGGCCAGAGTACTCCCGAGAGGGAGCCTGTCAGCCCTAGCCACCCTGACAAACATGCCCGAGGCCACAACCAGGGCCAGAGACACTGGGGCAGCGGCCAGAGGCCGTGGGGAAGGCAAACTAGCCCGCACGGTGAGAGTCCCCAGCTCAGACCCTTCTTGCTAGAGGCCTGTAACCCTGCACTCCCAGGTGCCAGCGATGAGTCAGTCCACAGAGCAGGACTGGCATCCACTGCCACCCTTTCCCAGGCCTCAGGTGGCACGGCCTCTGGGCGGCCCGTGCTGACAGCACCAGGGCCGGGGGCCGGGCTCTGCCCCATCCAGGTGGCCGCCGCCCTCGGAGGGTTCACCAGGCTGGCTGGTCCGGAGGGCAGTATCAGTTTCCAGGGAAGTGGAGTGAGGGGAGCCTGAGAGCAGAACCAGGGCTGGCGACTGGTCAGGGTAGAAGTTCGAGAGACAAATTCCCTCCCTGGATTCCTAGGGAGATCCAGGGAAACGAGAGTGCAGTGGTGTGCAAAGACCCTCTCTGGCAGGCGAGGGTTCTTGCGGGGCGGGCCCCGGGATTCAGGGCAGGGAGGGCAGGGAGACTGGCATCTGGGTTTAGGGCTAACTTGCCAGGAACCACACCTACAGCCGAGGGAGAGAAAACGGTTCTCACGGTGAGAGAATTGAGAATGTTTCCCTGGAGAAGGGACGGCTGAAAAACTGCCTCAAGTTCATGAAGGATTAAAGAGGACCCTGACCAGCTGCTCTCCCTGTCCACAGAGGAACGAGCGGGAGGAAATGGGCTTAAATGAAAGCAGGAGAGATGAGAGATTTTGGTTGGATATAAGGAGGAACTTCCTGACCGTCCGGGTGGGTGGGGTGGGGAGAGCAGGCATCCCTTCCCAAGGCCTGGGCTTTGACATCTCTTAAACCGCGGCAGGACTCAATTTTTCCTCCTCCCCTCCCATACGGCAACCTGCAGTTAGGGCCCATCCCACCCCTCGCACATAGCCTGCGGCCACTGCCACACTAGTCACACCCTTGGTGAGGTCCATGCCCATTCCAGGGGGCCTCCCAGCCCTCGGGGCTCCTGGGTGGAGGTTGGGGTGAGAGGCGAGTCTCTGCAGGCAGGTATCAAGAGATGGAAAACAAGCCAGGGGAGAAGAGGAGAAACATCCAGGGCCTCTCTGAGATGGGGGTGGAGCGGAAAATAAACAGGAGCGCCCAGAATCTCAGCCTTCCCAGGCCACTCTGGAGTCGGATCCTCCGTGCCAACCACCCTGGTAGCCCTGTGCAGGGTGAGCCGGGGCACAGGTTGGAGAGCTGGGCTGCCTCTGAGAGCCACAGCTCAGGGCACGGAGGAGTGAGCCAGGAAGCTGCCTTCAAGCCGGGTATAAGAATTCTTGGGGGGCGAAATGGGCTCCCCACGACCCTCCTCAGCCCTCCTCGGCTCCTCTGCCTTCCCCTAGAGCAGGTGGGAACTCCTCTCTGAATGCCCACCCAGGCCCCAGCTCAGCCCAAGACGGGCCCCAGGCTGGGGCTGATCTGGTGCCCAGCCCGAGATCCCACTACTCATCTCACCGCTCCATCTCGGATGGGCTCCGGCATGGGCTCGCCCCCAGGAGGAGGCAGGGCCGGGTCTCGGAGGACCCTGTTTGGGATTCAGGCCTCCCTCTCAGGCCAGAGCCTCCATTTCCCTGCCTGCCTAGGGAAGGTGGAGGCGGATTTGCCGTGGAAACAGCACCCGAGTTCTTGGAGATTGTCAATGGATACCTGCCCGGAGTCCCCTTGGCCCATTCCCTCCCACTGGCCACGGGGCATTAAAACCGGTGTTAATCCCTCCCTGGCACAGGACGGGTGTTAGATTGGGTTTCAGGTGGTAAACAAGGCTGGAGCCGAGGGAGATAGGCCAAGGGAGAGGTGGCAGGGAGGTATCAGGAGCCTAGGACTCCCCTCTCCTCCCTCCCGCTCCCCTGGAGTCTCCTTCCCTGAGGGACAGCCCCCCAACCGTCCCCAGAAGGCTCCAGGTGAGGCCAAGGCCAGAGCAGGTGGGGAGCGGGAACAGGGGCGGGACAGCAGGACAGGATGGGCTGTTTACCCAGCCCTGGGGGTTTGGGGCCATTGCCAACTCTACCCACGTGCTCAGCCTGCCCTGCCCTGCCCCGTGCTGAGTTGCCCCACAGCTGGCCACTCACAGTTTCCGGGACTCGAGCCCTGTCTTTTCCAGTGGCCCGACTTGGAGGGGAGGGATCTCGAGGTGGTCGGGACCCCCACAGCACTTATGTCCATATCTTACCTAGTCCGTTACTGTGATTAAACAGACTGTCACCCCATCTCGATTATGGAGCGCGTCTACTAAGTCAGTTGCCCAAGTGTTTGGTACGGTGCTCTGCATGTAGTAATTAATTAATTAGTAATGGTATTTGTTAAGCGCTTACTATGTGCCAAGCACTGTTCTAAGCACTGGGGGAGATATAAGGTAATCAGGTTGTCTCACGTGGGGCTCACAGTCTTACTCCCCATTTTACAGATGAGGTAATTGAGGCACAGAGAAGGTAAGTGATTGCCCAAAGTCACACCCCTCCCCACAGCACCTGTATATATGTTTGTACATATTTATTACTCTATTTATTTATTTATTTTGTTTGTACATATTTATTCTAATTCTTTTATTTTGTTAATATGCTTTATTTTGTTCTCTGTCTCCCCCTTCTATCTAGACTGTGAGCCCACTGTTGGGTAGGGACCGTCTCTATATGTTGCCAACTTGTACTTCCCAAGTGCTTAGTACAGTGCTCTGCACACATTAAGCGCTCAATAAATATGATTGAATGAATGAATGATAAGTGGCAGAGTCAGGATTAGAACCCACGACCTCTGACTCCCAAGCTCGGGCTCTTTCCACTAAGCCACGCTGCTTCTCGTGGAAAGTAGATGCTCCATAAATGCTATAGATTTGATTGATTGGGAGGGGGAGAGAGGTGAAGCGAACGCTGGGGATCCCAACCTCCCTTTCCAAGGATGCCATGCTACCTCCCTAAATCAGTCGCTGGAATTTATTGAGCACTTTCCAAGTGCGGAGCCCATTAAGCGCTTGGGCGAGTCCAGTGCAATAAAGTTGGTAGGACAATTCCGCAAGAAGCTTCGACCAGAAAGGAAATGGACAGCGGGATCGACAGAGCCTTCTAGGGATCAATCGATCGTATTTGCTTATTGATTGATTGGTAAATGGAGATTGGGACCAACAGAGCCTTCCAGGAGTCAATCAAGCCTATTTATTGACTGACTGATAAATGGAGTCTGGATGGACAGGACCTTCCAGGGGTCAACGTGAAGCCCCTGGCCTCTCCTCCGGGCAGGACAACTATGTCCCTAGCCCACCCCCTGGGATTCCCCTCACCATGCCCCAGCTGGGAAGTCCTTCCTTCTGTCTGTCCACCACCCCTTCTGCTTCAGGAATGGCGTTTGCTCTCTCTCCTCTCAGGAAAGGAGAACAGCCCTGAACAGCCTGGGTCAGACCAGATCTTGGGTCATTTGGTGGCACCCCCGGGGCGAGGTCAGGAGTTGGGGGATGGGAAGGGCAGGGCCAAGACCTCGGGGTTGTGGCTGGGGTTATCCATCTCAATCAATCAATCAATCGTATTTATTGAGCGCTTACTGTGTGCAGAGCACTGTACTAAGCGCTTGGGAAGTACAAGTTGGCAACATATAGAGACAGTCCCTACCCAACAGTGGGCTCACAGTCTAGAAGGGAGTCCAGCATCCACGGGAGATGGTGACCTCTCCCACTACCTGTTCCTAGGCTCCGCCGTCCCACTTAAACGGCTCCTCCAGCCTTCATCCCAGGGCCCCCTGGCCAGCGCTTTCTCCTCAAGAGGCTCCCCAGAGTCTTTCTTTCTGCTGTTTAATCCCCTAATCCTCAGATGGGGAGGGAAGGAGGGAGGGGGAGGGCAGGAAGGACTGGGAAGGGAAGGGAGGGACAGCCGTGCACTGCAGATTAGCGAGCAAAATGATATTTCTCCATCTCCCATGGAGCCTGGTGCTGAGGCCCAGGTTTGCGGGGGCGGGAGCAGGAACTAAACCCCAGGAGGTGCTGTAAGTAAGAGGTACAGCTTGGGGCGGGGGAAGTTCTGAAGAGAAGGAGAAACACCTTCACTCTCGGGAAACTGAGGCGGGGACCAGGCATTGTTCTTCCCCGCCCCAGGCCCCCGCAAACTGAGTTTAGGAGGCTGGGGAGCAGGGAAGGGATAGAACCCCCATCTCAAACCCCAGTTTTTCTGGCCAGGTGGGGATGGGGTAAAGGGGGAGGAAGAGATCTAATCCAGGTTCTGCCACTTGTCTGCTGTGTGACCTTGGGTAAGTTCCTTCACTTCCCTGGGCCTCAGTTCCTTCATCTGTCAAATGGAGATTGAGACTGTGAGCCCCGTGGGGGACAGGGACCATCTCCAACCTGATATGCTTATATCCACCCCTGTGCTTAGTACTGTGTCAGGAACATAGTAAGCACTTAACAAATACCATAATTACGATTATTAAGAGATCGGGAGGTGATGGAGCTGAGGTTGATGGGGCTGGCCAGCAGGCCAACAAGTGGGGCTTGGAGGGCAGCTAGAGAGCTAGAGCTGGGTGGGGAGGGGGCTACAGACGGAAGCGGATCTTGGACGCCCCCTCCTCCATGGGAAGGGACTCTGTGCCAAGCCCAAGGTGGGCAGGCAAGGAAGGAAGGAGGGGAGGAGCCATGCCAGGAGTTCCGGGAGATTTCTCCCCTCTCCATCCCACCCTCCAAGAGCCAAAAGTGCAGTCCAGGCTGTCAAGGCAGTGGAACGGTGGAACTAGGGAGTGAGGCCTAGGGCCAGAGATGGGAGGAAGAGGAGTACATCAAAGTGTGTCCACCTCCCCAGCACTCTTTTATCCCCAGTTCCGGTCCCGTCCTGTCAATTTCTCTCTGCCTTTTGGGCGGGAGTGCGCCCAGCCCACATCACATACCCTGGCCCCGCCCTCCGCTCCCCGCTATCTCTCTGGGACAGAAGTTTGGGTGGGTGTGGGGGGCGTCGAGCGTCAGGCTTAGTAATAATAATAATAATAATGCTTGTTAAGTGCTTACTAGGTGAGAAGCAGTGCTAATAATAATAACCGTACTTGTTAAGCGCTTACTACGTGCCAGGCACTGTTCTAAGCACCGGGGTGGATACAGGGTCATCAGGTTGCCCCACGCGGGGCTCACAGTCTTCATCCCCATTTTCCAGATGAGGTAACTTGAGGCATAGAGAAGTGAAGTGGCTTGCCCCAGGTCACCCGGCAGACAAGCGGCGGAGTCGGGATTAGAACCCACAACCTCTGACTCCCAAGCCCCTGTTCTCGCCACTGAGCCACGCTGCTTCTCTAAGCGGTGGGGCAGATACAAGGTCATCAAGGCTTGGGACCCCTGAACCGCTCCTGCCCAGGAGGCAGAGGGGGAGAGACTGGCTAATTCCAAGTTCTCTCTAGCCCCTGGCCCCAGATCAGACCCGGCAGGGCCTCCTGGACAGACTAAGTCTCAGGGCCCCCCGATAACCTGCTCCCCTCGACCCGGGACCCCGGCCCCCCAGTCTCCCTCTCCCCCAGGCCTACTGGAGGGGAGGGTGCAGTGGGGAGAGCGCCCAGGTGGAGGGGCGAGTGCCAGCCACCTCCCTGGCAACGGGGAGGGCAACGGGGGACTGGCTGCTGTTGGCAGGGAGGGCAGGACTGGTGACTGATGTTGAGAGAGAGGGAGGGAGAGGGAGGGCTTGGTCCGGGCAACGAGGAGGAAACGGGGGAGACGGGCAGGGGCACCAGCTGGCGAGGACCAGAGCGGGGCTGAGGCGGGCAGGAAAGGGGAAACTGAGGCACCGAGACGCGCTGCCCGAGAGCCGCGTTCCCGCACGCAGACCAAGTGAGCGGCGTGCCCGGCCCCTAAGTGGGCCGGATGCCCTCCCCCGAAGTGAGGGGGCGGCGTGCCCTCCTCGGACCAAGTCCCGGCCAGCGGCCCGCAGGCTCGGCTCCGCCTCGGCCCCGCTCCGAAGGCCGGGACACGCAAACTGCCCGCCCCTGATTTTTCCTCTGTCCCTGCCCCTCCCTCTGCCCCTGCCCCCGTTCTCCTGTCTCTGTCCGTCTCTTCCCCTTCCCTGCCCCTGCCTCAGTTTCTGCCCGTCTCTTCCCCTGCCCTGCCCCTGCCTCTGCCCGTCTCTTGCCCTGCCCTGCCCCTGCCTCCGCCCGTCTCTTCCCCTGCCCTGCCCCTTTCTCTGCCCCGGCCTCTGCCCTTGCCTCGTCTGTGCCCCTGCCCCACCTCTCTGCCCCTGCCTCTTCCCTGCTCCTTTCTCTGCCCCTGCCTCTGCCCGTCTCTGCCCCTTCCCTGCCCCTTCCTCTGCCCCGTTTCTGCCCGTCTCTTCCCTTGCCCTTCCTCTTTCTCTACCCGTCTCTACCTCTGTCCCGTTTCTGCCCGTCTCTTCCCCTGCCCTTCCTCTTTCTCTACCCCTGTCTCTACCTCTGCCCTGGCCTCTGTCCTTGCCCCGTTTCTGCCCCTCTCTTCCCCTGCCCTTCCTCTTTCTCTGCCTTTGCCCCGGGCTCTGCCCTTTTCCCGTCTCTGCCCCTGCCCTGCCTCTGCCCCTGCCTCTTCCCTGCTCCTTTCTCTGCCCCTGCCCCTGCCTCTGCCTCTGCCCGCCTCTGCCCCTTCCCTGCCCCTTCCTCTGCCCCGTTTCTGCCCGTCTCTTCCCCTGACGTTCCTCTTTCTCTACCTCTGCCCCGGCCTCTGTCCTTGCCCCGTCTCTGCCCCTGCCCTGCCTCTCTGCCCCTGCCTCTTCCCTGCTCCTTTCTCTGCCCCTTCCCTGCCCCGTTTCTGCCCGTCTCTTCCCCTGCCTTTCCTCTACCTCTGCCCCGGCCTCTGCCCTTGCCCCTTCTCTGCCCTTGCCCCGTCTCTGCCCCTGCCCTGCCTCTCTGCCCCTGTCTCTTCCCTGCTCCTTTCTCTGCCCCTTCCCTGCCCCTGCCCCTGTTTCTGCCTGTCTCTTCCCCTGCCCTTCCTCTTTCTCTACCCCTGTCTCTACCTCTGCCCCAGCCTCTGCCCCTGTGCTGCCTCTCTGGCCCTCTGCCCCTGCCTCTTCCCTGCTCCTTTCTCTGCCCCTGCCTCTTCCCTGCTCCTTTCTCTGCCCCTGCCTCCTCCCGTCTCTTCTCCTGCCCTTCCCCTTTCTGTGCCCCGTCTCCCAGTCCTGTGTGTGGGAGGGGCAGAAGAGGGGCTTCGTCCTTTTCCAGGCTTTTGGTGTCCGTGTCCGTCCCGGCTGGGGCTGGATGGATGCCCCCGGGGCCCGGGGTGCCAGGGGGCCGGGACTCCGCGGCCAAGGGGGCTCCTCGGAAACGGGCATGGGCCGGCCGGGGATCGGCCCGTCCTGGGAGCTTCAAGCTGCCCTCGGGCACACGTACGCGCGCACACTTTTTGAACTGTCCCTCCCAAGCGCTTAGCCCAGTGCTCTGCACACAGTAAACGCTCAATAAATACTTCTGAATGAACGAATGAACACACACACACACACACACACACACACACACACCACACACACACACATAGAAGACAGCCTAACCCCCAGAGGCTGGTGGACCTCGGAGAGCGCCGGTCCTGTGCCCCCCAGGACCGTCCTGTGCCCCCTAGGACGGCCCTGTGCCCCCTAGGACGGCCCTGTGCCCCCTAGCACGGTCCTGTGCCCCCGGGACGGTCCTGTGCCTGAGGGCCGGTCTTGTACCCCCCCTCCGGCCGGTCCTGTGCCCCCCGGGACGGTCCTGTGCCCCCTAGGACGGTCCTGTGCCCCCGGGACAGTCCTGTGCCTGCGGGACGGTCTTGTACCCCCCCCACGCCGGTCCTGTGCCCGCGGGCCGGTCCTGTGCCCCCCAGGACGGCCCTGTGCCCCCCGGAACGGTCCTGTGCCCCCCGGAACGGTCCTGTGCCCCCCGGAACGGTTCTGTGCCCCCCGGAACAGTCCTGTGCCCCCTGGGACGGTCCTGTGCCCTCGGGCTGGTCTTGTGCCCCCCAGGCCGGTCCTGTGCCTGCGGAACGGTCTTGTACCCCCGACCCCCGGCCGGTCCTGTGCCCGTGGGCCGGTCCTGTGCCCCCCTGGAACGGTCCTGTGCCCCCGGGACGGTCCTGTGCCCCCCGGGCCGGTCCTGTGCCCCCTGGGACGGTCCTGTGCCCCCTGGGACGGTCCTGTGCCCCCCGGGACGGCCCTGTGCCCCCCGGGAACGGTCCTGTGCCCCCCGGGACGGTCCTGTGCCCCCGGGCCGGCCCTGTCCCGTGCCCTCGGGCCCCTGCCTCCTGCCCCCCGGCCGGGCCCCGCTTACCACGAGGATGAGGGTGCCCAGACACTCTGCCAGGGCCTGGCGCAGCAGCTTGTAGCGGATCCTCAGCATCTCCCCGCAGCGCGAAACCAGCTCCTTCTGCCGCCCCATGGCGGGGGACGCCGGGGCCCGGGAGCCACACGAACCGACGGACGGACCGACAGACGGACAGACGGACAGACGGGGGAGGGAGGGAGCCGGCGGGCACAGGGCACAGCACACAGGACTGGCCGGACGAGGACAGCTTCGCTTATATAGAAGCTGCCCCATCCCCGCCCCCAGGCCCCGCCTCCCCGGACCCCGCCCCCTTTCCCACCCCCGGGGGCCCCCGGACCCCCAGAAACGTTCGGCCGACCCCCCTCCTCTTCCCCGACGTCTATAGGCCGTATTTATATCTGTATTATATTTATATATTGATTTATAGATGTATTTCTAGGCAGTAGAAACCACCCTCCGTCTGCTTCTTCCAGGCCTGGGCAGGGGGCCGCCCCCCTCCTCCCCTTCCCGCAGCCACATCAGCCCGCCGGGACCCGGGGACACAGTGTGTCTGGGGAGGTGGGGGCGCAGGGGGGCTCCCCCCACATCCTCCCTCCGAGCTTCATACTGTGGGGGCCTGGGTGGGCGCCTTCCCCTCTGGCCTCGGCTTTTTTTTTTTTAATAGCATTTATTAAGCGCTTACTGTGTGCAAAGCACTGTTCTAAGCACTGGGGAGGTTACAAGGTGATCGGGTTGTCCCAAGAGGGGCTCGCAGTCTTCATCCCCATTTTACAGATGTGGTAATGGAGGCCCAGAGAAGTGAAGTGATTTGCCCAAAGTCACACAGCTGACAAGTGGTAGAGCCATGACCTCTGACTCCAAAGCCCAGGCTCTTTCCACTGAGCCATGCTGTTTCCCCCGGCCCACTCCCTGGCCCACCGCCCAGCTGGTTTTCTCTCTGTGAATTGGCTGATCTCCCCCTCCCCAGAGAGGCTGAGCTCTGGGAGCCTCCTCCCACCCCCCATTACCCCTGTCCCAACCCATCCCTGCCCTGGCACGGATGGCAGGCAAGAGGCAGGGCCAGGACGCTCCGTGCCCTGTGGCTTTACCGCCCTTCTCCGAGGTCCCTCTCTGCTCCAGAGGCTTGGCAGGGGGGTGGGCAGCATCTACAGCCCACAGAGAAACATTCATTCGTTCGTTCATTCAATCGTACTTATTGAGCACTTATTGTGTGCAGAGCACTGTACTAAGCGCTTGGAAAGTACATTTCGGCCACAGTTAGAGACAATCCCTACCCAACAACGGGCTCACGGGCTAGAAGGGGGAGACAGATAACAAAACCAAACAAGTAGGCGGGCATCAATAGCAGCGTGGCCCACTGGATCGACCACGGGCCTGGGACTCAGAAGGTCATGGGATCTAATGCCCGCTCTGCCACAGTTCTGCCACGTGAGTGTGACCTTGGGTAAGTCATTTTACTTCTCTGAGCCCCAGTTCCCTCATCTGTAAAATGGGGATTGAGACTGTGAGCTCCACGTGGGGCAGGGACTGTGTCCAATCCAATTTGCTTGGATCCACCCCAATGCTTAGTGCAGTGTCCGGCATTTAGTAAACGCTTATCAAATACCATACCAAACAAAACCCCACCACTAACTCACACACTCACACACACACACCCCTTCTGTGGGCCCATACAGATACAAACATGCAACCACCTTCATCCTGCCTTCCCTCCACTCTCAGAGGGAGACCTGGTTCCTGGATTCAGGAAAAATCTGCCTCCAGGGCTGAGTCAGAAATTCCGTCTCCCAGGCTCTCTGTGGTTCAGTTGCTCCATCCTCAAACCATTGCATGATCTTCACTCACCGTTTTTCGTTTGCCTTGATGGTATTTGTTAAGCGCTTACTCTATGCTAGGCGGTACTAAAGCTGTGGGGCAGATACAAGATCATCTGGTCGGACGCTGTTCCTGTCCCACTCTGGGCTCATGGGCTTAATCCCCATTTTTTCAGATGAGGTAACTGAGGCAGAGGGAAGTGAAGTGACTTGCCCAAGGCCACACAACAGACAAGTGACAGAGCCGGGATTAGGACCCCGGTCCTCCGACTCCCAGGCCAGTATTCTAAACAGGGGGCCATGATGATGATGATAATGATGATGATGATGATGATGATGGTATTTGTTAAGCGCTTACTATGTGCAAAGCACTGGGGAAGTTACAAGGTGATCAGGTTGTCCCATGGGGGCCTCACAGTTTTAATCCCCATTTTACAGATGAGGTAACTGAGGCACAGAGAAGTTAAGTGACTTGCCCAAAGTCACGCAGCGGATAGTTGGTGGAGCGGAATTTGAACCCATGACCTCTGACTCCAAAGCCTGTGCTCTTTCCACTGAGCCACAGTGCTTCTCTCCCGGGTGTGAACGTGTTTGTGCATCAAAGTGGTTGGAAGCCCTTGTAGTGATTAATAATAACACTGATATTCATTAAGCACTTACTACGTGCCGCACACTGTTCTAAACACTGGGTTAGGTACCAGTTAATCAGGTTGGACACAGTCCCTGTCCCACATATGGGGCTTTCATTCTTAGCCCCATTTTACATGTAACTGAGGCCCAGAGAAGCAAAGTGGCTTTCCCAGGTCACGCAGCACACATGAGGCTGAGCTGGGCTTAGAACCCAGGTCCTTTGACGCCCAGGCCCATGTTCTATCCACGAAGCCATGCTGCTTCTCTGAGGGCATCCATGTGTGATCCCTCCTGCACTTGGATTTGCATCCTTAATTCACCCCTCAGACCTTATATGCATATCCATATTAATTTATTTATATTGATGTCTGTCTCCCTCTCCAGACTGAAAGCTCCTTGTGGGCAGGGAACGTGTCTACCAACTCTGTCGTCTTGTACTCTCCCAAGCACTTAGTTCCGTGCTCTCCACGCAGTAATAATAATAATAATAATGGTGGTATTTATTAAGCGCTTACTATGTGCAAAGCACGGTTCTAAGCGCTGGGGAGGTAACAAGGTGATCAGGTTGTCCCACGGGGGGCTCACAGTCTTAATTCCCATTTTACAGATGAGGTCACTGAGGCACAGAGAAGTTAAGTGACTTGCCCAAAGTCACACAGCTAAGTGACGGAGCCGGGATTTGAACCCATGACCTCTAACTCCAAAGCCCAGGCTCTTTCCATTGAGCCAAGCCTTCGGTAAATACTATTGATTGATTGATTGATTGATGGGTGTGAGAGTGTGGGTGGTCCTGGAGGAGGCCAAATGAGGGTAGTGGAGCTGAGGCTGGAAGACTCCGCGGAGGAAGGAGATGGCAGACGGAAGCCAGTACTGCCCCAAGATTTGCCTGCCCTTCTAAATTGAGATTAGAGGTCAGATTCAGTGTTTAGTACAGTGCCTAGCATGTAGTAAGCGCTTAACAAATGCCATAATTATTAACTACTATTCCTAGGGAAAGCCATCTCATAGGTGGGAAAATTCAGGAACAGGCTAGGCATCCCAGGAGAGAAAGCAGGCGAGAAGGGTGCCATGCGCGCACACAAACACATACTAGCATGGTCACAGACTCTCACACAACTTACACACTCACACTCTTACAATGACTCTTACAGACACTTAGACATACGCTCACTGGCCCTCACAAAAGGTGCATACACACATAATAATAATAATAATAATGGCATTTGTTAAGCGCTTACTATGTGCAAAGCACTGTTCTAAGCGCTGGGGGAATACAAGGCGATGAGGTTGTCCCACATGGGGCTCACAAACGGACACATTCATGCACACACTGCATGTAGACTCACCCACACATTTTCACACGTTCACATGCACTCACACACACGTTCAGCCATTCTTGCATACACCTCCTTGAATACACATACACACACGCAGATCCACACACACAGAAAACACTGTTTTTTTCCAAATCAACTTTTCCTGCCCCGGTCCCTCCCAGAACAGAGCCGGGTTCCTGGGAAACGGAGCCGGGCTGGCGCTCCACAGGCCCAAACCGGTTCCTCGGCCCTCCCGTGACGTCAGGAGGAGCGAACCGTAAATCACATGGGCCGGAGTCCCCCCACAGCTGTGTCCACTTACCACGGGAGCCAGAGCTGTTCACGCCGAAAGAAGCAGTGCTCCTTCGCCTGGCATCTGGCTTCTCCTTGCTTGTTCCTGTCCACGTCTCATTCATTCAGTCGTATTCATTGAGTGATTGCTGTGGGCAAAGCACCGTACTAAGCCCTTGGGAGAGTACGATATGATAAGAAACAGGTACATTCCCTGTCCGCAACAAGCTCACAACCTCAAGCCTCAGAAAACTCCCTCCCTGTCCCTCCACTTGGTGAGACCCCGCAGAGAAAATCTCCTGGTTGGGCTGGGTCTTAGTGGGAGGTCTCCCCTGGGGATCCCCTTCCGTGAGGCTGTCTCCTCTTCCTTGGCCTGATTCCGGGGGCTGTCCTGCTCCAGTGGCCCAGAGTAAAGACATTTAGGCCGCTCAAAACCTGCCAAATTCCCAGGCCTAGACCCGATCCTCTCAAGACCGTAAGCTCGTGCCTTGGGGAATATGCCTGCAATATTGTTGTGCTGTGCTCTCCCAAGCACTGATAGAGTGCTCTGCACACAGATAGTGCTCAATAAATACCACTGATTGATGGATTGGATCCCCCTTCCACCTTAGACCCCCACCACCCTCCTCCCAGCCCCAGCTTTCCTCAGGACTGGGTGGGGTGTGCCTCCTTGGGTGCCGCCTGAGATCTGCCTTTGCACAGCCTGTGGACACACCCCGGGATCCAACCCTTTCCCTTCATACTTAATGGATGCGCTAGAAGAGCCAGATTAGGGTAATTAAATGCCAGAGTCACCGGAGGCGGAATAGAGGCCAACTTGTACTTCCCAAGCGCTTAGTATATGCTCTGCACACAGTAAGCACTCAATAAATACGATTGAATGAATGAATGAATGAAAGGAGAGACATCCTGCAACTGCCCGGGACAAGGAGAGGAAGAAAGCCAAGGGGGCAGGTCAGGGGTTTGGGGTATTGCTGTTTGTAATGTGCTGCTGTAGGGGAGGCAATAATAATATCTACTAGGTACTTTCATTCATTCATTCATTCAATCGTCTTTATTGAGCGCTTACTGCGTGCAGAGCACTGTACTAAGCGCCCGGGAAGTACAAGTTGGCAACATCTAGAGACGGTCCCTACCCAACAGCGGGCTCACAGTCAAGAAGGGGGAGACAGAGAACAAAACAAAACATATTCATAAAATAAAATAAATAGAATAAATATGTACAAGTAAAATAGAGTAATAAACATGTACAAACATATATACGTATAGACAGGTGCTGTGGGGAGGGGAAGGAGGTAAGGCAGGGGGGATGGGGAGGGGGAGGAGGGAGAGAGGAAGGAGGGGGCTCAGCCTGGGAAGGCCTCCTGGGGGAGGTGAGCTCTCAGTGGGGCTTTGAAGGGAGGAAGAGAGCTAGCTTGGCGGATGGGCAGAGGGAGGGCATTCCAGGCCCGGGGGATGACGTGGGCCGGGGGTCGATGGCGGGACAGGCGAGAACGAGGTACGGTGAGGAGATTAGCGGCAGAGGAGCGGAGGGTGCAGGCTGGGCTGGAGAAGGAGAGAAGGGAGGTGAGGTAGGAGGGATCGAGGTCATGGACAGCCTTGAAGCCGAGAGTGAGGAGTTTTTGCCTGATGCGTAGGTTGATTGGTAGCCACTGGGGATTTTTGAGGAGGGGAGTAACATGCCCAGAGCGTTTCTGCACAAAGACGATCCGGGCAGCAGCGTGAAGTATGTGCCAAGCAATGAAGTAAGCACTGGGGGAAATAGAAGATAACTGTGTGGCCTAGTGGATAGGGCACGGGCCCGGGAGTAAGAAGGACCTGGGTTCTAATCCCCGCTCTCCACATGTCTGCTGGGTGACCTTGGGCAAGTCACTTTACTTCTCCAGGCCTCAGTGACCTCATCTGTAAAATGGGGATTAAGAGTATGAGCCTCAAGTGGGACAGGGACTCTGTCCAACCAGATTAACTTGTATCTACCCCAGCACTGAGAACAGTGCTTGGCGTGTAGTAAGAACTTAACTAGTACCGTAATGATTAATACTAGGCCAGACACAGTCCAACCTTACACATGAAGATCACTGTGTCAATCAATACATTTTTTTAAGGTATTTGTTAAGCATTTACTATGTACCAGGCACTGCATACTAAGCACTGGGGTAGATACAAGGTAATCAGGTTAGATAGAGTCCTTGTTCCACATTGGGCTCACAGTCTAAGTGGAAAAGGGGAACAGGTTTTGAGTTGCCATTTTACAAATGAGGAGACAGAGGCACGGAGAAGTTAAATGACTTGTCCAAGGTCACAGAGCAGGGAAGCAGCGTGGCTCAATGGAAAGAGAATGGGCTTTGGAGTCAGAGGTCATGGGTTCAAATCCAGGTTCCACCAGTTGTCAGCTGTGTGACTTTGGGCAAGTCACTTCACTTCTCTGGGCCTCAGTGACCTCATCTGTAAAATGAGGGTGAGCCCTCCATGGGACAACCTGATCACCGTGTAACCTCCCCAGCGCTTAGAACAGTGCTTTGCACATAGTAAGCGCTTAATAAATGTCATCATCATTATTATAAATGGCAGAGCCGGAATTAAAAACCCTCTCCTCTGGCCTCCAAGCCTGTGTTCTTCCCACTAGGCCACACTGCTTCCCAATGGACCAAGGGTAATGGGTGGAGGCCTGGGCCTGTGGTCTTGAAAGCAGGTTTTCCCTTCCCCTCTTCTTCCTCTTCCTCCTCTTCTTCCTTCTCCTCCTCAATCCCCTTCCCGTCTCCCCTCCTTGGCACCCCCGTGGGGTCAGACTCTAGCCCTGATTCACACTCCCCGGTGACCCGGAAGAACTTACTCTCCCACCCCCAGGACCCCCTGCCCTGGTTCCTCCCTGCTCATGCGGCCTGTGGGCTCATTCATTCAATCATTCAATCGTATTTATTGAGCACTTACTGTGAGCAGAGCACTGTACTAAGGCTCCCTCCTGGCACGGGCCGCAGTGGGAAAGGG
Source organism: Tachyglossus aculeatus (assembly GCF_015852505.1). Lineage (NCBI taxonomy): Eukaryota > Metazoa > Chordata > Mammalia > Monotremata > Tachyglossidae > Tachyglossus > Tachyglossus aculeatus. Next base: position 90,567,016 of record NC_052068.1, on the reverse strand, counting down.
GATGAAAGTCAGGCCCTAGCTTCAAGGTCAGCAGCTGGGCAAGAATGGTCAAGGCACTCCTGTGCCTTGAGTCACTGCTGCGCCATCCCTGGGGGGCTCCTTCTGCAGGCCAGGAGCTGACACCCTGATGCCCTCCACTCCCTCCTTCCCCCGGGCACTCCGAATCCCTGGTTGGAGGCCAGGGCACTTGAAGGGAGACCATCGGTGGTGCCCAGGCCCACAGCCCCTCATCCAGACCACTCAGGACCATGATGGGTTCTGGTGCTTGTTGGGCAGTTGGCTTGGGGGTTCAGGCTCTGCTGATGCCCCTTGGATGGGCCCCACTCTGCCCAGTCAGGCAACTGATCAATCAGTCAATCAATGGCATTTATTGAGTGCTTACTGTGCACAGAGCACTGTACTAAGCACATAACAGAGTTTGTAGGCACGTTTCCTGCCCACAGTGAGTTTGCAGTCGTGGTCAGGGCTCTGAAGGTCCAGGAGCTGGGCTGCCCTTGGAGTTCTTCTACAGCCCAGTCAGGGGATCGGGATGAGGGGGTGGTGACTTGTCCATCCCCTCCTTGGCAGGAAAGCGGAAACAACCGATTCCCTCCCTGCAGATCTGAGGCAGGACATGGGTCTCAGTCGCCTTCTCCTCTGGGGCCTTTTCTTCTGGAGCAGTTCTTCTCCGTGGTGTTCTTTCTGCTCTTCTCCTCCAAGGCCTTGGTTTCCATGACATTTGTTTCCATGGCATTTGCCATTTGCCTGGCATCTACATGGGGAGAAAGTGCTATACCAGGCCTTCGGAAGAGGAACAGAGGGATTTGAAGACTGGGCCCCTGCCCTGGAAGGACTGAAAGTCTGATGGAGAAGACAGGATGGACACACACACACACACACACACACACACACACACACACACACACACATACACATGCACACCCCTCTCCCCTCTTCCTCTAATGGCAACGGGTGAGGGACCAAGAGGGCAAAGAATCCATCCCTGTCCTCAGGGAAGCTGGATACACACCGATAGAAAGACACACATCAGAACTCAAACAAAGTTCCCCCTCTAGATTGTAAGTTCACTGTGGGCGGCGAACGTGTCTGCCAACTCTGTTGTAGTGTATTCTCCCGAGCAGTGCTCTACACATGGTAAGAACTCAATACATCCCACTGATTGATTGATACTGATCAAGGCTTCACTGAGCAGTGGTGCACAGGGCCAGCCCCAAAGTCGTGTCAACGGTCCCTAGAATATCAGAGTCAGAAACCGCCAGTCTCTAATAAATCTTTCTTTTCTCAATCAAACACAGCCCCCTTCCCCAACCTCCCCAGTGCCCAGACAGATTGATATATGCTAAACTATGCCAATGGGAAGTCGTGTTCAATTTGATGATCTGATGCCGGGGTATATCATGCAGTTGAGGGCTTGTTGATTCAAAGAGGTGAGGATTCAAGATCATTTTTTCATTTAACGGTATTTGTTAAGCCCTTACTATGTGTCAGGCACTGTACTAAGCACTAGAGTAGATACAAGCTAATCAGGTTGGACACAGTCCAGGTCCCACATGGGGCTCACCATCTTAATCCCCATTTTATAGATGAGGTAACTGATCCCCAAATGATACCTAGTGATACCTCACCTGGACACACCCAAATTGGACTTCTTTTCTACCAGAGTAGAAGTAGTAGTAGACTTCTAGACTGTGAGCCCACTGTTGGGTAGGGACCGTCTCTATATGTTGCCAACTTGTACTTCCCAAGCGCTTAGTACAGTGCTCTGCACACAGTAAGCGCTCAATAAATACAATTAAATGAATGAATTGAATGAATAATAGTATTTATTAAGCACTTATTGTATGCAAAGCATTGTACAGGGAAAGAAGACACAGGTGGGAATTAGCTATGTCTCTGAACCCGAAGAGAATCACAGTCTAGAGGTTTTGGACTTGTGTGTCTTAGCCTGTGAATGTTGTGGACAAGTCTCTCCTCACTCACGGAGAGGCCAGAATTGGGGTGAGTGAACGTCTGGTTGGCTAGCTGTGGGAGTGTTGGGGAGGGGAGCCTGGGGCAGGGGCATAGCCGACTTTAAAACCCTCTTCTCTCTTCTGAATTTTCCCTTTATTTATTATTTATTAAGGCCCGTCAAGTTGTTTCCGATTCATTCATTCATTCATTCATTCAATCGTATTTATTGAGCGCTTACTGTGTGCAGAGCACTGTACTAAGTGCTTGGGAAGGACAATTTGGCAACATATAGAGACGGTCCCTACCCAACAGCGGGCTCACAGTCTAGAAGGGGGAGACGGACCACAAAACTAAACATATAAGCCAAATAAAATAAATAGAATAAATATGTACAAGTAAAATAAATGAGTAACAAATATGTACAAACATATATACATATTCATTCATTCAATTGTATTTATTGAGCGCTTACTGTGTGTAGAGCACTGTACTAAGACTTGGGAAGTACAAGTCGGTTCATAGCGACTCAAAGGATATACTTTCTCCAGAACGTCCTGTCTTCTGCCACAATCCACAGCCTTTCAAGCGGTTTGTCCATTATCATTGTCATGGTTTCTATCCATCTAGCTGCCTGTCAGCCTCTCCCACATTTTCCCTGGACTTTTCCTAGCATCAGTGTCTTCTCCAGAGAATTAGTCCTCCTGATGATGTGTCCAAAATATGCTAATTTAAGTCCAGTCATTTGGCCTTCCAAAGACCACAGAAACCCACAAACACTAACCACTGGGCTCAGAAATCATCTGGGCTGTGGGCTACTGGAGAGACGGACGGGCTTAGAGGGAGATTCAAGGGGAGTAATCTGCAGAGGCTTCTTGGAGGAGGAAGGTCTTTAGAAAAGCAGCATGGCTTAGTAGATCATACAACTGGGAGTCGGAAGGACATGGGTTGTCATCCCCGCTCTACCACATATCCGCTGCGTGGCCTTGGGCCAGTCACTAAACTTCTCTGGGCCTCAGTTACCTCATCTGTAAAATGGGGATTAAGAGTGTGAGGCAGAGGACTGTGTCCAACCTGATTAGCTTAGATCTACCCCTGTGCTTAGAACAGAGCTTGGCACATAGTAAGCGCTTATTATCATTATTATTATTATTATTCAGTTAAGCAGAGAGGTCTGGCAGAGAGGCCATCAGTGCTGGCGTCGGTGAACTGAGGCACAGAAAAGCCAAGTGATTTGCCCAAGGTCACACAGCAGGTAAGTGGCCGAGCTGGGATTAGCACGCAGCTCTGATTCCCAGACTTGTGCTCTTTCCGCTAGATCTTCTCTTACCGTTTACATCTTCCCACCTCTTAAATCCATCAACTATCACCTCAGCCCTTCTGTGCCACCTAAACACTTATATTACCACAACCACCTGGCGCCCTTGTGGTCTTACCTCATATACCCTGTCTACCCCGCTAAACTATAAATTCCTTAAGGGCAGGGATAGTATCTTCTAACTCTAACGCACCCTCCCAAGTGCTTAGTACAGTGGTCTGCACACAGTAGATGTTCAATAAATGCTCTTGTTCATTCATTCATTCAATCGTACTTATTGAGCGCTTACTGTGTGCAGAGCACTGTACTCAGCACTTGGAAAGTACAATTCGGCAACAGATAGAGACAATCCCTACCCAACAACGAATACGATTGAATGAATGACTCCCCACAGCACGTATGTATCTATCTGTATATATCTGTAATTGATTGTTTTATCTATTTGTATTAATGTCTGTCTCCCCCTCTAGACCGTGAGCTCGTTGTTGGGTACGGACCATCTCTATATGTTTCCAACTTGCACTTCCCAAGCGCTTAGTACAGTGCTCCGCACACAGTAAGCGCTCAATAAATACGATTGAATGAACAACGGGCTCACAGCTAGAAGGGGGAGACAGACGACAAAACGAAACAAGTCGTCAGACAAATGGCAGAGCTGGGATTAGAACTCAGGGCCTCTGACTCCCAGGCTCTTTCAAGCATTCAATCGTATTTATTGAGCGCATACTGAGTGCAGAGCATTGTACTAAGCGCTTTCCACTGGACCGCACAACTGTTGAACCAGAAGAGCGTTGTAGTATGGGGGTGCTGAGCAGAAGCAGTTTAATTCCTATCCCTGACTTAGAACTTAAAGACAGTGTGACCCAGAGGAGAGAGCATTAATGCTGAGAGTCTGGAGCCCAGAGTTTTAGTCTTGGCTCTCCTCCTTTTTAATAACAATAATAATAATAATAATAATAATGGCATTTATTAAGTGCTTACTATGTGCAAAGCACTGTTTTAAGCGCCCGATGTTCACTGCCTAGCCTTGGGGAAACATTACTAATAGATCAATAGAGTATTAAACAACTGAAAGAGCAATAGAGTATTAAGACAGCAACCCCAATTCAACCCTCCCATCCCCTTTCCCATCAGATATTTGTCTTTATTCCTTATGCTGTTTTGATATATTAGTGTTTCCTTGCTCCTGTAGCATGGCCTAGTGGATAGAGCCTGGGCTTGGGAGTCAGAAGTACCTAGGTTCTAATCCCGCCTCTTCCACTTGTCTGCTGTGTGTCCCGGAGCGAGTCACTTAATGTCCCTGTGCCTCAGTTACCTACATCTCCAGATGCTCAGTTCTTTCCCCCGAGCGCTCTGCTCCGGGGCTGGCAGAACTGAAATCTTGGCTGAAAAAAGCTCCGGGTGCAAGATGTAGGAAGCTGGGTCACCTCACCTACCCTGCGGCTGCCAGAAAGGCCAATGGGGTGTCTCCCCTGAGGTGGCAGACCTTTCTTGAGATTTCAAGATTTCCTCAATTTCTCTTGGCAGCATCTCAAACCCTCCTTGGCAGTTCTTCCCAGACTGAGCCCTCTTTTTCCTTTCCTTCTCCCCATCCCCCCCGGCCCTACCTCCTTCCCCTCCCCACAGCACCTGTATATATGCTTGTACAGATTTATTACTCTATTTACTTTACTTGTACATATTTACTGTTCTATTTATTTTGTTAATGATGTGCATTTAGCTTTAATTCTATCTGTTCTGACGACTTGACACCTGTCCACATGTTTTGTTTTGTTGTCTGTCTCCCCCTTCTAGACTGTGAGCCCCTTGTTGGGTACTTGTACTTCCCAAGAGCTTAGTACAGTGCTCTGCACACAGAAAGTGCTCAATAAATATGATTGAATGAATGAATTAAATCTCCATCCCTCCTGCTTAAGCAGAATTCGGTCATCAGAGGGGCCATGGAACGGACAGACTCTCTGTGCTGGGTCAGTTATCCTCCCGGACCACCCCCCACCCCAACCCCTCTGACCCAAACACCCCTGGCACTCATGGGACTCTGCCGTTGGTCAGATCCCTTCAGCCTCCAGCCTGACCCAGCCTTTTCCCTCCCACTTTCCCTCCCTGCTATCAGATTCCTTGGGCAAGGCAGCCTGGCAGGCAGAGTCCTGTCTGAGCTGGCAATCTGGAGACTCAGGCTTGAGGCCTGTCACCACCCCTGACTTGCTGGGAGGCCTCGGGCGGGTCGCTCACCCTCCCTGGGCCTCAGTTTCCCTACCCATGCAAGGGAGAGAATGTTGCCTCACAGTGGGCCGGGGAGCCGGACAGCGGAGCACCAGAGGGAGTGGAACCCCAAAGGCTTCCCGATGAAACACAAGGCAGGGCTGAGTCACCCCACTTTCCCTCCTGCCCGTCCTCCCTCCTTGCACAATCCTTTCATCACTGACTATGGACTTGGCATGGTCCTGATGAATGATTGGCTCTCTCCTCCTCACCATCCCACCCCAAGGGCAGGGGCCACAGTCCCTTCAACCCAAAACTCGCAGTTGCCTGGGCAGGGGCCAGATGGGAGCTCAAAGGACAGAGCTGGTGGGGAGATGGGAGTGGGGGAGGGTGGTCTTCCCAGAAGAGGAGAGGCTTGGAAATCCCCCTATCTATCCCTGGCCCCGTGCTCCCTCCCACATCTTGACCACATCGCTCTCCTACTTCAGGGGGCAACGGGGAATCCAGGCTGCTCTTTCTATTCATTCAATTGTTTGAGCCCATTTATTGAGCACTTACTGTGTGCAGAGCACTGTTCTAAGCGCTTGGGAGACTACAGTCCAAGAATAAACAGACACATCCCCTGGGCACAACAACCTTGAAGTCTGGAGGAGGGGAGACAGACGTTAATACAAATAAATAAATGACAGGTACCGACATAAGTGCCAAGGGGCTGGGAGGGGGGAAGAACAAAGGGAGCAAGTCAGGAGGGACTTGCAGAAGGGAGTGGGAGAAGAGGAAAGGGGGGCTTATTCAGGGAAGGCCTCTTGGAGGAGATGTGACTTCAGTAAGGCTTTGAAAGAGGGGAGAGTAATCGGAGGTTCTGACTTTAGGCTTCCAGCTCTTCATGCCCCATTCCTCCCCCGAGACCTCCCAGTCCCCCTGGACGCCCCACCCCAGGACTTCCAGTCCTTATCTCTCCCCACATCCCAGTGTTCCCTGAATGTGAGCCTTCCTGCCTCTGACCTGGCACACACTCCATCCCCCAAGCTTGGAATGCCTTCCCCGCCCCAACCCCCCCACCCCTTCTCCTCCTCCTCCTCCTCCTTTTTCTCCTCCTTCTCCTTGCCTCTACTTCCCGGCCCTGGCATCCCAGGCCTCGCGTGTAAATCAGCCATATCCTGTTTACCCTCTCCCCCGGCCCCCAGCCGGAGTTGGGTCCCAGGTGGAAATTCCCTGGAGGGGGTCTCGAGGAAAGGAGATGGGGCGGGCAATCCCGTGTGGGAAGCTCGCGGAGGGACAGAGGACCCATTGATCCCAGCGCCAAGGCAGTGGTTTTCCATCTGTGCCAGGACTGCTTCTACCATTCAGAGACTGAGCCTCCTTTTCCAGGGTGGGGCACCCCTCCTGCCGGGATGGGCGGGGGAGAGGGGGTCCCTGGCATCATCTCCTCTTACGCCTCTGGGCCCAGAGAGGGGAGGGGTGGAGGGGAGAAAGCGTCACGCTGAATCAAACAAGGGCTGTACAGGAGGCCCAGAGCGGGTAGAAGAAGGGGTGTGGAGTCTTGTCATCCAGCCTCCTGTCTCTGGATCCCAGGCCACACAGGTTTAATGGTAATGGTATTTGTTAGTGCTGAGGTAGATACAAGTTAATCAGGCTGATCACGGTCCCTGTCCCACATGGGGCTCACGGTCTTAATCCCCATTTTACAGATGAGGTGAACGAGATCCCCCCAAAAGTGAAGTAACTTGCCCGAGGTCACATAGCAGACCGGGAGCTGGGATTAGACCTCAGGTCCTTCTGAATTCCAGGCCTACGCTCTTCTACTTTTCAACGGGGTTCTGAGGCCCCAGGGCCTCTGTCATCAATCATATTTATTGATTCTGTCCCTGGAAGGAGTGTGGTGATAGAGGAAGGAAGGGAGGGAGGGAGGGAAGAGAGAGGGAGGGGGAGGTGAGCAAGACAAGGGCAGAGGCATTGCAATCTAATCTGCTGGACCGGAGGGAAATGGACTGGGCAGCCTGGCCAGAAGATGTGTCCACTTGGGCTCCTGACCCAGTGGAATGGCGACCCACCTCTCTGGCCTGGGGTGGCCCGACACAAGGGGTCCCTGGGGCGGGGACTAGTAGGAGCCCGAGGTCTCCGTTTGCTGTGCTGGGTGGTCCCGTGGGTGTGCCGGGGAGGTGGTGCTCTCCCAAGCACTTAGTACAGTGCTCTGCTCACAGTAAGCGCTCGATAAATACCGCTGACTGGCTGACCGACAGACTTACTGGTGGTTGTTGGGAGGGGCGGGAGGGGCCGCTGCAGTCGACTGGGGACGTCTTCAGGTTGGCGGGTCACAGACATGCTGCCTCTCCGGGCAGGGCCTGGGCCAGCCCAGTTGGTCACAATAAATCCAGACCATCTGCCCAGGAGAAGCTGGACCCCCAGATCTTATCCGGGGAGATGTGGGGTGGGGAAGGCCGGCCTGTGGGAGAGACAGGGAGAGTGTGGATTGGGTGTCTGAGTGCCATGTGAGTGGGTCTGTAGGTGAACATGTGTGTGAGGATATATGTGTGTGAGTGTGTGTATATTCATTCATTCACTCATTCATTCATTCAATCGTATTTATTGAGCGCTTACTGTGTGCAGAGCACTGTACTAAGCACTTGGGAAGTACAAGTTGGCAACATATAGAGACAGTCCCTTCCCAACAGTGGGCTCACCGTCTAGAAGGGGGAGACCGAGAACAAAACAAAACGTATTAACAAAATAAAATAAATAGAATAAATATGTACAAATAAAATAAATAAATAAATAGAGTAATAAATACGTAGAAACATATATACATATATACGGGTGCTGTGGGGGGGGGGAAGGAGGTAAGGCGGGGGGGATGGGGAGGGGGCTCAGTCTGGGAGTATATAGGGGAGTGGGAGTGTATATGTATGTGGGAGTGTGTGGGAGTAGGAGTGTATGTGTGCATGTGTGATTGTGTGTGTGTGTGAGAAAGAGTGTGTGTGATGATGGGCATGTGAATGTATGTGTGTGTACTCACTTGTGAGTGAGTGTGAAAGCGCGTGTGAGAGCGTGTGGGTGTGTAAATGTGAGTGACAGTATGTGAGTGGGTGTACATGTGGGTGGGCAGAAGTGTGTGCATGAGGGTGTGTGTGTGTGAAGAGAGAGTGTGTGTGTGCTAGCGTAAACAGCAGACCCGCAGTCTCAGAGATAGGGATCTGTCCTGGGTGGAGAAGAAGAATTCCTGGTCCTTCTGGGAAACAGCCAGAGCGAGCCGTCTGGGGAGGAGCCAGGTCTGTGGGGGCACAGGGAGGGGAGGAGGAAGGGAAGGGGAGGGGAGGAGGAAGGGAAGGGGCCCCTGGTTTCCAGCCCTCCCATGACCCTGGAGATGAAGACTGTAAGCCCCCCGTGGGACAACCTGATCACCTTGTAACCTACGCAGTGCTTAGAACAGTGTTTCCCACATAGTAAGTGCTTAATAAATGCCATCATCATCATCATCATGTCGGCCCACAGCCTGCACCAGACATGGCTTCCTGTGCCCCGGCCTGGGACTTGCTCTTCAGCTCTGAAACCCACCCTGGAATCAGGCAATCAATCAATCCAGGGTATTTTGAGAGAGATTAGAGAGGGGAGACCAGAGGTTAGTCAAAAAAGGCTTCCTGGAGATGGGACTTTAAGAGGGCTTTGAAGATGGGGAGAGTGATGATCTGCCAGATACAAAAAGGGAGGAGGTTCCGGGCCAGAGAGAGGGAGGACATGGGCCAGTGATGACATAGAGGAGATCGAGGTGCAGTGAATAGGTTGCCGTTGGAGGAGTGAAGCACGCTTATTGGGTTATAATAGGAAGTCAGAGAGGTAACGTAGGTGATTGACTGCTTTAAAGCCGATGATAAGGAGCTTCTGTACAATGCAGAGGTGGATGGAGGTTCTTGAGGAGGGGGGAAACATGGACTGAATATTTTTGTAGAAAAATAGTAAGGGCAGCAGAGTGAATTATGGACTGGAATGGGGAGAAGGAGGAGGCAGGATGGTCAGCGACGAGGCTGATGTGGTAATCAAGGCAGGATAGGAGAAGTGCTTGGATTAACATGGTAGCAATTTGGATGGAGAAGATAGATTGGATTTCAGCGATGTCTTTAAGGTAGAATCGACAGGATTTGGCAACAGACTGAATATGGGGGTTGAATGAGAGAGATGAGTCAAGGATAACGCCAAGTTTACGGGCTTGTGAGGCAGGAAGGATGGTGATGCTCAACATAATTTCTCCCAGAACTAGCCAGGCCGATTGTTAATAATAACTGTGGTATTTGCAATGTGCAGGTATGAGCCAAGCACCGCACTAAGTGCTGGTGTAGAGTCAAGATCGTCAGCTTGGGCACGGTCCTTGTGCCACAGGGGGCTTGCCGTTTAAGTAGCAGGGAGAATAGGTATTGAACTCCCATTCCACAGATGAGGAAGCCGAGGCGCAGAGAAGGTAGGTGGAGGAGGTGAAATTAGAACCCAGGTCCGTGACTCCCAATCCTGTGCCCTTTCTTAGTAGGCCATGCTGCTTCTTGCTGCTTGATGCTGCTTCATAGTCCTGAAGCCTCTATCTTTGCCCTGTCGCCTCACCCCAGCCTCGGGCAAACCCCAGCCTAGCCTCAACTTCTGTCGTGGAAAGCCCTCCCTCTTTATATCTGTCAGACAATTACTCCGCCCACTTTCAAAGCTTTCATGCAGGCCCTCTTCCCTGACTGAGCCCTCTTTTCCACTTCTCCTATTCCCTTCCACATCACTCCCGCACTTGAATTTGCTCGCTTTATTCACCCCTCCCTCAGCCCCACAACACTTACATACCTATCCGTAATTTATTTTATTGATGTGAATGTCTGTCTCCCCGCTCTAGACTGTAAGCTCTCTGGGGGCAGGGAACGTGTCTACCTACTCTGTGGTATTGGACTCTCCCCAGTGCTTAGTACAGTGCTCTGCACACAGTAAGCTCTCAATAAATACAGTTGATTGAGGCCATCCAGGGGAGCCCGGTGAATGTGGAAGTCCCCCAGAGTGTCTGGAAGGGGGCTGGGGGTAGCCAGGCCAGAATGGAATCCCAGGGTGGACCGTGAAGGGCATTGACAAGTGGGCAAAATAGAACTTCCTCCTTCCTAGACCAGGTATTTCTTCTCAGACTGGGCCCACCACTCCCTCAAACCATGATGTTATGGGTGGAAAGCCAGTTGGACCTGGTGCCTAACCCAGCAGTAAGTGTTTAGCGGAAAGAACATGGGCCTGGGAATCACAGGACTTGAGTTCTAATCCCAGCTCTGCCACTTGTCTGCTGCGTGACCTTGGGCAAATCACTTCATTTCTCTGTGCCCCAGTTACCTCATCTGGAAAATGGGGATTAAATCTTCCTATCTCTGACTTAGACTGCGGGCCCTCTGTGGAACTGGGCCTGTGTCCAACCTGATTATCTTGCATCTCCTCCAGCACTTAGTCCAGGGCCTGACTTAATAAGTATCATTCAAATGACCAGAGAGCCCACAGTCGCTATTATTACCATTAACCAGTGTCAGGCTAATGCCTGGGAGCACTTTAAGGCTCAGCTTTCCAGAAGAGTGCTCTCTCCAGTTGGAGGTAGAGAAGCAGGGGGGTGGGGGGGTGGGGGAGCAGACCACTTTCCAGATAGTGGGAGAAGGAGAGGGGACTGTCTGGAGGGTGCGGAGTATGGAAAAAAGGGAAAATATCCAGCACTGACCCTTAGAAAAGTAGATCTAATAGCTGAGGGAATTTAGAGATTTTTTTATAGTATTTACTGAGCACCTACCGTGTGCAGAATCAGTCACTCAATCGTATTTACTGAGTGCTTACTACATGCAGACCACTGTCTGGGGAGTGCTTGGGAGAGTACAATGCAGATGCTGAGGAGGCTGGCGAACAAACAGCTTCAGAACAGACTGCTATTGAAAGAGAAAAAAAGGCAGAAGATTTGAGCAGCTAAAAGCCAACGGAATGTGACAAGGGCCTGTTGAATAACCAGCCAACTGCACCCAAGATGGTGGACCCTCCACCCACTTTGAACAAACCACCTTCCAAACAAGCCATTTTTGTCCCTGTGGACCGGTCTCCTGAGATTCAGGAAGCCCAACTGAAGCTCCCAATCCTTTCAGAAGAGCAAGTGATAATGGAGGCCGTCACCGAGGACCCTTTAGTTAGCATATGTTGGGAGACGGGCAGCGGGAAGACCACCCAAGTCCCCCGGTTTCTCTACGAAGCTGGGTATGCCAGCCAAGACAGCATCACTGGCATCACAGAGCCTCGCCGAGAGGCAGCCGTGTCCACGTCACAGCGTGTCACCAAGGAGATGAACCTGTCCCACCAGTAAGAGCAAATCCTTCAGATGGAAGTCCTCCAAGGGCGCTAAGTCCAGGTCTCATGAGAGTTAGCAGAACTCTGCTGGAGAAGATGACGACATTAGAGTCTCCCGTTGTAAATGTGGGATGGATCAGTCAGTCAGTGGCATTTATGGAACGCTTACTGTGTGCAGGGCACTGTACTAAGCGCTTGGGAGAATATACCACAACAGAATTAGCAGACGTCTTCCCTGGTCACAAGGAGCTGACAGTCCCAAAGACTTGGGGACCGAGAACCTGAACAAAGGATTGATTATAATGCCAGTGGTTTGGGCAGTGTCACTGTCATTCTTACATCTCTGCCAGTGGGGTTCTCGCTGGGACGGTTGGCGCAGCAAGCGAGTAGGCAGGCAGAGGCGGGGCACACCACAGTGTGTACATAACAGTTTCATGTATGACCCCATTTGCTGCTAAAACGGTGGCAGCAGATTGTTACTGCTGGCCCAGAATGCCTCAGATCAGCAGGTGGTTGCCAGGGTAGCCCCCTCAGTAGCCACTGCAGCCTTTACTGTCCACAGTAGCCAGCTATTTACAGGATTCATGCTGAGCCAGTCCACCATGAAAGATACCCAGCCTGAGCCCCCTATTTCCTCTCCCCCTCCCCATCCCCCCGGCCCTACCTCCTTTCCCTCCCCCCAGCACCTGTATATATGTTTGTACAGATTTATTACTCTATTTATTTTACTTGTACATATTTACTATTCTAATTATTTTGTTAATGATGCACATTTAGCTTTAATTCTATCTGTTCTGATGACTTGACACCTGTCCACATGTTTTGTTATATTGTCTGTTTCCCCCTTCTAGACTGTGAGCCTGTTGTTGGGTAGGGACCGTCTCTATATGTTACCAACTTATAGTTCCCAAGCGCTTAGTACAGTGGTCTGCATACAGTAAGCACTAAAAAATCTTCCCCTTCTAGACTGTTCTCCCCTTCTAAACTGTGAGCCCGCTGTTGGGTAGGGACCGTCTCTATATGTTGCCAACTTGTACTTCCCAAGCGCTTAGTACAGTAAGCACTTAGCACACAGCAAGTGCTCAATAAATACGATCGAATGAATGAATGAACAATAAACAGACACATTCCCTTCCCACAGTGGACTGACAGTCTAAAAGGGGACACATAAATATAAATCAATAAAACTCACTGGGATCTTTCCAAAATTCACTGAAACGAGGGAAGGACAAATCTTAACCCTGATAAGATACATTCATTCATTCAATTGTATTTATTGAACACTAACTGTGTGCAGAGCACTGTACTGAGTGCTCAGGAGAGTACACTACAACAATAAACAGATATATTTCCTGGCCACAGCGAGCTTCCAGTCTAGAAGGGGGGGGAGACAGACATTAATATAAATAATCAATTAATCAGTCGTATTTATTGAGCACTTACTGTGTGCAGAGCACTGTAATAAGCACTTGGGAAGTACAAGCTGGCAACATATAGAGATAGTCCCTACCCAACAGTGGGCTCACAGTCTAAAAGGGGGAGACAGAGAACAAAACCAAACATACTAACAAAATAAAATAAATAGAATAGATATGTACAAGTAAAATAAATAAATAGATTACAGATATGTACATAAATGCTGCGGGGCTGGGAGGGAGGGAGAACAAGGGGAGCGAGTCAGGGTGACGCAGAAGGGAGTGGGAGAAGAGGAAAGGGGAGCTTAGTCAGGGAAGGCCTCTTAGTGGAGATGTCCCTTCAATAAAGCTTTGAAGGAGGGGAAAGTAATTGTCGGATTTGAGGACGGAGAGCATTCCAGGCCAGAGACAGGACGTGGCCGAGGAGTCGGTGGCGAGATAGACGAGATGGAGGCACAGTGAGAAGGTCAGCACTAGAGGAGTAAAGTGTGCGGGCTGGGTTGTAGTAAGAGAGTAGCAAGGTGAGGTTGGAGGGGGCAAGGTGACTGAGTGCTTTAAAGCCAGTGCTGAGGCGTTTTGGCTTTATGGCAGAGGTGGATGGGCAACCACTTGACTTTCTTGAGGAGTAGGGAAACATGTCCTGAACGTTTCTGTGAGCCACATAGGGCTCACAGTCAAAGTAGCAGGGAGATCAGGAATTGAATCCCCATTTTGCAGATGAGTCTACCAAGGCACAGAGACACTAGGTGACTTGCTCAAGAAGCAGTAGGGGAGCCGTGTGGCCCAGTGAAAAGCAGACAGGCCTGGAAGCCAGAGGGCCTGAGTTCTAAACCCAGTCCCACCACTTACCGGCTGTGTGTGAACCTGGGCAGGTTACTTTGCTTCTCTGTGCCTCAGTACCTCATCTGTAAAATGGGGATTAAATCCTCCTCCCTCCAATTTAGACTGTGAGACTGTGGGACAAGGATTGTGTCCAAACTGATAAACTTGTAACTTCTCCAGGGCTTGGAACACATTGTAAGCACTCAACAAATACCGCTTTTAAGGGGGAAAAAAAGGAGACTGTCACCTGCTTTCTCTGAGATGCGTCCCAGGTTATCTTAGGATCTCCCTGAAACTATGTCTGTGGATGTCTCTGTAATCAATCAATCAATCAATCAATCGTATTTATTGAGCGCTTACTGTGTGCAGAGCACTGTACTAAGTGCTTGGGAAGTACAAGTTGGCAACATATAAAGGCAGTCCCTACCCAACAGTGGGCTCACAGTCTAGAGGGGGGAGACAGAGAACAAAACCAAACATATTAACAAAATAAAATAAATAGAATAGATATGTACAAGTAAAATAAATAAATAGAGTAATAAATATGTACAAGCATATATACATATATACAGGTACTGTGGGGAAGGGAAGGAGGTAAGACGGGGGGATGAAGAGGGGAGCGAGGGGAGAGGAAGGAGGGGGCTCAGTTTGGGAAAGCCTCCTGGAGGAGGTGAGCTCTCAGTAGGGCCTTGAAGGGAGGAAGCGAGCTAGCTTGGCGGATGTGGGGAGGGAGGGCATTCCAGGCCAGGGGGATGATGTGGGCCGGGGGTCAACGGCGGGACAGGCGAGAACGAGGCACGGTGAGGAGATTAGCGGCAGAGGAGTGGAGGGTGCGGGCTGGGCTGTAGAAGGAGAGAAGGGAGGTGAGATAGGAGGGGGCGAGGTGATGGACTGCCTTGAAGCCCAGGGTGAGGAGTTTCTGCCTGATGCGCAGATTGATTGGTAGCCACTGGAGATTTTTGAGGAGGGGAGTAACATGCCCAGAGCGTTTCTGGACAAAGACAATCCGGGCAGCAGTATGAAGTATGGATTGAAGTGGGGAGAGACACGAGGATGGGAGATCAGAGAGGAGGCTGAGGCAGTAGTCCAGATGGGATAGGATGAGAGCTTGCACAAGCAGGGTAGCAGTTTGGATGGAGAGGAAAGGGCGGATCTTGGCAATGTTGCGGAGCTGAGACTGGCAGGTTTTGGTGACGGCTTGGATGTGAGGGGTGAACGAGAGAGCGGAGTCGAGGATGACACCAACGTTGCGGGCTTGTGAGACGGGAAGGATGGTAGTGCCGTCAACAGCGATGGGAAAGTCAGGGAGAGGGCAGGGTTTGGGAGGGAAGACAAGGAGTTCAGTCTTGGACATGTTGAGTTTTAGATGGTGGGCAGACATCCAGATGGATGTCCTCTGTAAGTTATGAGGTTGGGTCTCCATGTCCGTGTGAGCCCCGAATCCCTCAATGAACCAAGGGAGTGTGGATTGTGGAGTATGCCCCTTCTCCACATCGTGCCACTCCTGCCCGAGTCCTGAAACGGGATCCCAAACCAGGAAGCCACCTGGCCAGGATGGCATCCTGGCAGACGTAAGACATAAATCGCTTGCTCTCGGTTTACTCCTGCACATGCCCTCCTCTCCCCCGACCCTCCTGGGCCAGGTTGGAAGATGTTTACAAAGTGACTCAATGGGAAGCCGGGGTCAGGTGTCAGAGAAGCATCTGGGGGGTGCTCAGAGCCCCCATTTGCAGGTGACTCACCAGACCCAAGATGGAACCCGCTCCCGGCGGGGCAGGTGGGAAGGAGGAGAATTCCCGCCCCCGCCAGCCGGGACTATTACCCCTGTGCCCACAGCCTGGATTTTTCCACTTTGGGGGCCTGCGGAAGTGGGCGGGAGGAGGAGAGCATTTGCAGTCTCTCTGGGCAATCCCCTCTGAGCGACCAAATTCATCCATTCATTCAGTAGTATTTATTGAGCGCTTACTGTGTGCATAGGACTATATTAAGCAATTGGAAAGTACAATTAATCAAGAGATTGAGACAATCCCTGCGGCAACAACAGGCTCATGGTCTGGAAGGGGGAGACAGACAACGAAACAAAACAAGTAGACAGGCGTCAGTACCATCAAAATAAATAGAATTATAGATCTGTAGACATCGTTAATAAGAGTAATAAATATGTACAAATATACACAAGTGCTGTGGGAAGGGGAAGGAAGTAGGGAAGAGGGAGGGAGTGGGGGTGATGGGGAGGGGAGGAGACGGAGAGGAAAAGGGTGGGCTCAGTCTGGGAAGGTCTCGTGGAGGAGGTGAGCTCTCAGTAGGGCTTTGAAGGGAGGAAGAGAGCTAGTTTGGTGGATGTGCAGAGGGAGGGCATTCCAGGCCAGAGGTAGGATGTGGGCCGGGGGTCGACGGCGGGACAGGCCAGAACTAGGGACAGTGAGGAGGGTGCAGGCTGGGCTGGAGAAGGAGAGAAGGGAGGTGAGGTAGGAGGAGGCAAGGTGATGGAGAGCTTTGAAGCCAATAATGAGGAGTTTTTGCTTGATTCGTAGGTTGACAGGCAACCACTGGAGATTTTTGAGGAAGAGAGTGACATGTCCAGAGCTTTTCTGTAGAAAGATAATCCGGGCAGCAGAGTGAAGTATAGACTGAAGCGGAGAGAGACAGGAGGATGTGGATGTCTCTGTCAAGGTATGAGGATGGGTCTCCGTGTCTTTGTGTACCCCGAATCCCTCACTGAACCAAGGGAGTGTGGATTGTGGAGTGCACCCCTTCTCCACACCTTGCCACTCTTGCCTGAGTCCTGAAACAGGATCCCAAACCAGGAAGCCACCTGGCCAGGAGTGGCATCCTGGCAGATGTAAGACATAAATCTCTTGCTCTCGGTTTACTCCTGCACATGCCCTCCTTTCCCCCTGACCCTCCTGGGCCAGGTTGGAAGATGTTTACAAAGTGACTCAATGAGAAGCTGGGGTCAGAGATCAGAGAAGCATCTGGGGGGTGCCCAGAGCCCCCATTTGCAGGTGACTCACCAGGCCCAAGATGGAACCCGCTCCCGGCGGGGCAGATGGGAAGGAGGAGAATTCCTGTCCCCACCAACTGGAACTATTACCCCTGTGCCCACAGCCTGGATTTTTCCACTTTGGGGGCCTGCGGAAGGGAGCGGGAGGAGAAGGTTATTTGCAGTCTCTCTGGGCAACCCCCTCGGAGCGACCGAATGTAACCAGAACCGCCAACCATGCCGGCTTTGGGCACGGTGACAATGGCAGGGGCGGCACAGTAACCCAATCCTGGCACTCGAGCCAGCCGGGCAGCTGCTCATTTCATTTGCCACCGCCACGGGCCCTGCCCCAAACTGGCACTCCATCTCATGGCTCTCCTCTGCTCTCCCTGTCTCGGGACCCCAGCCCACCCTGCCTTCCTGGGGCCCCCAGATCCATCCTGCAGCTGTGGCCCCTCACAGCGCTCCTGCTTGGCCCCACCTCTCTGCCCTGCTCCCTCCCTCACAGGCCTCCTCCAGGAAGCCTTCTCCCATTCCCTCTGCAACAGCTACTGCATCAGCCTCCTCTCTGATCTCCCATCCTCCTGTCTCTCCCCACTTCAGTCTATACTTCATGCTGCTGCCCGGATCATCTTTGTGCCGAAACGCTCTGGGCATGTCACTCCCCTCCTCAAAAATCTCCAGTGGCTGCCTGTCAACCTACGAATCAAGCAAAAACTCCTCACTCTCGACTTCAAGGCTGTCCGTCACCTTGCCCCCTGCCTCACCTCCCTTCTCTCCTTCTCCAGCCCAGCCTGCACCCTCCGCTCACCTCCTCACTGTACCTCGTTCTCGCCTGTCCCACTGTCGACCCCCAGCCCACGTCCTCCCCCTGGCCTGGAATTCCCTCCCTTCACACATCCGCCAAGTTGGTTCTCTTCCTCCCTTCAAAGCCCTACTGAGAGCTCACCTCCTCCAGGAGGCCTTCCCAAACTGAGCCCCCTTTTTCCTCTCCTCCTCCCCATCCCCCCGGTCCTACCTCCTTCCCCTCCCCACAGCACCTGTATATATGTTTGTACAGATTCATTACTCTATTTTACTTGTACATATTTACTAATCTATTTATTTTGTTAATGCATCTAACTTTATTTCTATTTATTCTGATGACTTGACACTCATTCACATGTTTTGTTTTGTTGCCTGTCTCTCCCTTCTAGACTGTGAGCCCGTTGGTGGGTAGGGACCGTCTCTATATGTTGCCAACTTGTACTTCCCAAGCGCTTAGTGCAGTGCTCTGCACACAGTAAGTGCTCCATAAATACGATTGAATGAATGAATGAATGAATGAATGCAACCTACTTTGCCCTGGTCGCCTCGGTAACTCCTTCCAGCCACAGCGGAGTTACTCTTTTCCTCTTCAAAACCTTACTGGAGGCTCATCTCCTCCAAGAAGCCTTCCCTGACTAAGCCCCCCTTTCCTCATCTCCCACTCCCTTCTGCGTCACCCTGACTAGCTCCCTTTATTCATTCCCTCTCCCAGGCCCAGGAACTTATGTACATACCTGTAATTTATTTATTTATATTAATGTCTGTCTCCCCACCTCTAGACCAAAAGCTAGTTGTGGGCAGGGAACGTGTCAGTTTAGCGTCATATTATACTCTCCCAAATGCTTAGAAGAGTGCTATGCACACAGTAAGCTCTCAATAAATATGACTGCACACAGTGAGTGCTCAATAAATACGAATGAATGACTGACTGAATGAATGAAATCTGTTCAAATGGAAGCCATCCGTGGCTCTGACATTTGCTCTCTCTGACTTGCTGAGGAGGGAAGGGGGAGGGTCTCCACCGTCCAGAGACCAGGCTGACCTCTCAGGGTCCCCAGGCCCGAGAGCTTAGAGTATATAGAGTCTGAGAACGGAGACCGGCCCCATGGAGGCCTCAGGGACGTAGCCACACACACCCAGGGGTGTGGTGATAGAGATATGGAATGGCCATGTCTCCTAGAATAAATTACACCTCCTTGGAGAGTCCAGCCCCGGCTTGTCCTCCCCTTCACTGTCCCCAGCAGGCAGAGAGGGACTGGTAAAGGACATTCTCCCGTTTGTTGTGGGCGGTCAGTCAGTCATAGCTATTGAGTGCTTACAGTGTGCCCAGCACTGTATTAAGCACTTGGGAGAGTACAATACAACAATAAACAGGCACATTCCCTGTCCGCAACGAGTTTACAGTCTAGCAGAGGGGAGACAGACATCAATACAAGTAAATCAATTACAGATACGTACATAAGTGCTGTGGGGCTGGGAGCCTAAGTCTCCAAGACACAGAAGGGAGTGGGAGAAAAGGAAAGGAGGGCTTAGTCAGAGAAGGCCTCTTGAAGCCTTCAATATTCATTCATTCATTCAATCGTATTTATTGAGCACTTACTGTGTGCAGAGCGCTGTGCTAAGAGCTTGGGAAGTCCAAGTTGGCAACGTATAGAGACGGTCCCTACCCAACAGTGGGCTCACAGTCTAGAAGGGGGAGACAGACAACAAAACAAAGCATATTAACAAAATAAAATAAATAGAATACATATGTACAAATAAAATGAATAAATAAATAGAGTAATAAATATGTACAAACATATATACAGGTGCTGTGGGGAGGGGAAGGAGGTAAGGTGAGGGGGGGTGGGGAGGGGGAGGAGGGGGAGAGGAAGGAGGGGGCTCAGTCTGGGACTTCAGTAAGGCTTTGAAGTGAAGAAAGGGTCATTTTCTTTCAGATATGAGGAGGGAGGGCATTCCACTCCAGAGGCAGGACATGGGTGAGAGGTCAGTGGTGGCGAGATAGAGGAGATGGAGGTACAGTGGAGGTTAGCAGGAGAGGAGTGAAGTGTACAGGCTGAGTTTTAGTAGGAGAGCAACAAGGAGAGGTAGGAGAGGGCAAGGTGATTGAGTGCTTTAAGGCAATGTGTCTACCAATGCTGTTGCATTGTACCCTCCCTGTACTGTACAGTGCTCCGCACAAAGTAAGCACTCAATAAATAGGATTGATTGACTGAAGGAGAGTGAAGCTCAGAGTGGTGAGTGAGTAGCCAAAAGTCACGGTGAAAATTCTGGCTTAGAACCCAGGTGCTCTGATTCGGGCTTAGACCCAGGGGCCTGTGGCCCCTGCCCACTCTGGGCAGCCCGAGGAGAGAGGGGGGCCTGGCTTCCCTTGCCAAGAGTCCCCAAGTCCCCAAGGACTCTGGGCTCTATCTAGAGGACAGCTGCCTTCTGGCACTCGTGTCTACTGTGTGACCTTGGGCAAGTCACTTTACTTCTCTATAATAATAATGGCATTTATTAAGCGCTTACTATGTGCAAAGCACTGTTCTAAGCGCTGGGGAGGTTACAAGGTGATCAGGTTGTCCCACGGGGGGCTCGCAGTCTTCATCCCCATTTTACAGATGAGGTCACTGAGGCACAGAGAAGTGAAGTGACTTGCCCAAAGTCACACAGCTGACAACTGGCATATGTTGCCAATTTGTACTTCCCAAGCGTTTAGTACAGTGCTCTGCACATAGTAAGCGCTCAATAAATACGATTGATGATGATGATGATGAACTGGCGGAGCAGGATTTGAACCCATGACCTCTGACTCCAAAGCCCGGGCTCTTTCCACTGAGCCACGCTGCTTCTCTATGGCTCAGTTACCTCATCCGTAAAATGGGGATTGAGACTGTGAGCCTCACAGGGGACAGGGACTGTGTCCATCCCGATTTGCTTGTATCCACCCCAGTGCTTAGTTCAGTGCTTGGCACATAGTAACCGCTTAACAAATATCACAATTATTATTATTATTATTATTAATGAGGGGCTGGGGGGGACTGGATTAGGGGATGCGGGTGGGGATGATAAGATCCTGGTCCCACCGTGCCATCCCACTTTGGTGAGTGACAGACCCCACCCCTTCCCATTTCTAGACTGTGATCCCGCTGTCGGGTAGGGACCGTCTCTATTTGTTGCCGACTTGTACTTCCCAAGCGCTTAGTCCAGTGCTCTGCACACAGTAAGCGCTCAATAAATACGATTGAATGAATAAATACGATTGAATTTCCATCCCATCTAACAGACTCTTCCCTCTCAGCTCTTTCCATTAATTCATTCAATCGTATTTATAGAGCACTTACTATAGGCACTGCACTGTACTAAGCACTTGGGAGAATGTGATGTAACAATAAACAGACACATTCCTTGCCCGCAATGAGTTTACAGTCTAGAGGGGAGACGGACATTAACATAAATAAATAAATTACAGATATTTCTTTGCGAGCAGGTGGACTTGATAGCCAAAATCCAGGGGTTCAGCCTCTCCTAGTCCACCCTCCTCTCTCTCCTCCCACATTGTAGGTGGACAATACCGGTGGCCTTCTGCAAAGAACGTGGACCCAGGAGTCTGAAGGCCTGCGTTCTAATCCTGACGCCTGTCCTCAGACAGGTCGATTAACTTATCTGGCCTTAATTTTCTCATCTGTAAAATGGGGATTCAATCCATGTTCATCATCATCATCAATCGTATTTATTGAGCACTTACTATGTGCAGAGCACTGTACTAAGCACTTGGGAAGTACAAATTGGCAACATATAGAGACAGTCCCTACCCAACAGTGGGCTCACAGTCTAAAAGGGGAGACAGAGAACAAAACCAAACATACTAACAAAATAAAATAAATAGAATAGATATGTACAAATAAAATAAATAAATAAATAGAGTAAAAAATATGTACAAACATATATACATACATACAGGTGCTGTGGGGAAGGGAAGGAGGTAAGATGGGGGGGATGGAGAGGGGGACAAAGGGGAGAGGAAGGAAGGGGCTCAGTCTGGGAAGGCCTCCTGGAGGAGGTGAGCTCTCAGCAGGGCCTTGTTCTCCCTTCCGTTTAGACTGTGAGTCTGATCAGGGACAGGGACTGTGCCTGACCTGATTATCACTATTAAAATAACGGGGATTTCATTCAATCGTATTTATTGAGCGCTTACTGCGTGCAGAGCACTGTACTAAGCGCTTGGGAAGTACAAGTTTGTCAAGCACCAGGGGAGATGCGAGGTAATTAGGTCAGACCAAGTCTCTGTCCTCAATGGGGCTCACGGCCTATGTAGGAGGAAGAACAGGTATTGAATCCTAATTGACCGATGGGGAAACCGAGGCACACAGAAGTGATTTGCCCAAAGTCACACAACAGGCGAGTGGTGAGGCCGGGATTAGAGCCCGGTAGGGCAAGCAGAGATCACTGCCTTTGACAGGGCGTTGTGCCTAGAAGAGACAAGCTGCTCCTCTAAACCCGCCTCCTGGCTTGGGCCTTCATTTGGGATTTTTTCAAGATTTCCACGAATTATTAATTATTCCATTTACTAAGCTCTTATATATCAAGCACTGTTCTAAGCGCTGGGTAATTATTGCATTTCTTACACACTTACTAGGTGTCAAGCACTGTTCTAAGCAGTGGGTAATTATTACTTTGTTAAACCCTTGCTGTGTGTCAAACGCTGTTCATTCATTCATTCATTCAATCGTATCATTTATTGAGCGCTTACTGTGTGCAGAGCACTGTACTAAGCACTTGGAAAGTACAATTCTAAACACTGGATCATTATTGTATTTGTTAAGCGCTTTCTAGGTGTCAAGCCCTGTTCTAAACACTGGGTCATTATTGTATTTGTTAAGCGCTTACTAGGTGACAAGCCCTGTTCTAAACACTGGGTCATTATTGCATTTGTTGAGCGCTTACTAGGTGTCAAGCCCTGTTCTAAACACTGGGTCATTATTGCATTTGTTAAGCGCTTACTAGGTGTCAAGCCGTGTTGTAAGCACTGGGTCATTATTGTATTAGTTAAGCGCTTACTAGGTGTCAAGCCCTGTTCTAAACACTGGATCATTATTGTATTTGTTAAGCGCTTACTAGGTGTCAAGCCCTGTTCTAAACACTGGGTCATTATTGTATTTGTTAAGCGCTTACTAGGTGTCAAGCCCTGTTCTAAACACTGGGTCATTATTGTATTTGTTAAGCGCTTACTAGGTGTCAAGCCCTGTTCAGTAAGCGCTCAATAAATACGATTGATTGATTGATTCTAAACACTGGGTCATTATTGTATTTGTTAAGCGCTTACTAGGTGTCAAGCCCTGTTCTAAACACTGGGTCATTATTGTATTTGCTAAGCGCTTACTAGGTGTCAAGCCCTGTTCTAAACACTGGGTCATTATTGTATTTGTTAAGTGCTTACTAGGTGTCAAGCCCTGTTCTAAACACTGGGTCATTATCGAATTTGTTAAGCGCTTACAAGGTGTCAAGCCCTGTTCTAAACACTGGGTCATTATTGTATTTGTTAAGCGCTTTCTAGGTGTCAAGCCCTGTTCTAAACACTGGGTCATTATTGCATTTGTTAAGCGCTTTCTAGGTGTCAAGCCCTGTTCTAAGCGCTGGGGTTGATACAAAGTCAATCAGGTGGGACACGGTCTCTGCCCCACAGTCCAAGTAGGAGGAAGAACAGATATTGAATCCCCATTTTTACAGATGGGGAAATTGAAGCGCAGAGAAGTTAAGTGTCTTGTCCAAGGTCACACGGCAAGTAAGTGGCTTGAGACCCAGGT
Source organism: Tachyglossus aculeatus (assembly GCF_015852505.1). Lineage (NCBI taxonomy): Eukaryota > Metazoa > Chordata > Mammalia > Monotremata > Tachyglossidae > Tachyglossus > Tachyglossus aculeatus. Next base: position 90,543,409 of record NC_052068.1, on the reverse strand, counting down.
CCCCTGATTCCCAGGCCGGTGCTTTTTCTGCGCTTCTCCTTTGCTAGGTACCTCCCACCTTCCCCCTGCTCGTTCTGAGGGAGGAGAGCTTGAAAATTCTCCACCAGCACAATCCCCACCCCTTACACCTGCTTGGCTGCCCCTCCCAAAGTCACCTTCTAACCGGACCCCACCCTCACCTCTCCCCCTGAATTGGACTCTCTCCTCCCTTCTGACCCCTCGTTCACCTGGTTCTCCGAGTCTGAAACTCCCTCCAGATACTAAATCTGCGAGAACAAAGCTTACCCCACCTCCTCCGGGAAGGCTTCTTTAATTAATTTGCAACAGCGCAACGGCTATCACCCAACAGCACTGATTCCTCAACACTTACGGAATGGTCACGCGAACGCTTATTTGTTACACTCAATTATTTACTCAGCTGCTTATTTGTCGTGGTTTTCCCTCCTATCCCCATTATTTGGAAATCATTTTTGTCCACCTGTTCGCTCCTTGAGATCGGGGCAAGGGTGTCTTGTACACTCTGAAGTGCTCAGTACAGTGCTTTTACACTTAGTAGGGAGGCATCTTGGCCTAGTGGAAAGAGCACGGGCCTGAGAGTCGGAGGACCTGGGTTCTAATCCCAACTCCACCATTTGTCCGCTATAATAATAATAATAATGGCATTTATTCAGCGCTTACTATGTTCAAGGCACTGTTCTAAGCGCCGGGGAGGTTACAAGGTGATCAGGTTGTCCCACGGGGGGCTCACAGCCTCAGTCCCCATTTTCGAGACGAGGTAACTGCGGCCCAGAGAAGTGAAGTGACTTTCCCACGGTCACACAGCTGGAGCCGGGATTTGAACCCATGTGTCCGCTATGTGACCTTGGGCATGTTACTTAATTTCTCGGTGCCTCAGTCGCCTCATTTGTAAAATGGGGATTAACTCCTTCTCCCTCCAGTTTAGACTGTGAGTCGCAGGTGGGACAGGGATTGTGTCCATCCTGATTATCTTGTGTCTACTCCAGCACTTAGTACAGTGTCTGTCACATAGTAAGCACTTAATAAGTACTATTTTTTTTAAAAGGTGCTCAATTCATAGCACCGATGGATCATTTTTCTACAAAAACGTTCAGTCCATGTTTTCCCAGTCCTCAGGAGCCTCAAGTAGATGCCCATCTATGTCATCAAACAGAAACTCCTTAAAGCAATCACCTTGCCCCCTCCTACTTTACCTCACTACTAGTAAGCGCTTAACAAATGCCATCATCATTATTATTATTATTATTATTATTATTCTCGTACCAAAACCCAGCCCAGACGCTTCGCTCCTCTAATGCCAATCTATTCACTATGCCTCATTCTCATCTATCTCACCAGTGACCTCTCACCCACGTCCTGCGCCTGCCCTGGAATGCCCTCCCTTTTCAAGCGCTTAGTACGGCTCCTGGCACATAGTGAGGGCTTAACAAATACCATACTTAATATTATACCCGACAATTACTCTCCCCGGCCTCTTCAAAGCCTTACTGAAGGCACCTCTCCTCCAAGAGGCCCTACCTGACTAAACCCTCTTTTCCTTATCTTCAGCTCCCTTCTGCTTCGTCCTTTCGTCCCTGACTCGCTCCCTTTATTCATCCCGACTCCCAGCCCCACAGCACTTATGTACATCTCTGTAATTTGTTTCTTTATATTCACTCATTCATTCAATCGTATTTATAGAGCGCTTACTGTGTGCAGAGCACTGTACTAAGCGCTTGGGAAATACAAGTCGGCAACATATAGAGACGGTTCCTACCCAACAACGGGCTCACAGTCTAGAAGGGGGAGACAGACAACAAAGCAAAACATGTAGACAGGTGTCAGAACCGTCTGTATGAATGTCCGTCTTCCCCTCTAGACTGGAAGCTCTCTGTGGGCACGAAATACATTTCATCATCAATCGTATTTATTGAGGGCTTACTGTGTGCAGAGCACTGTACTAAGCGCTTGGGAAGTACAAATTGGCAACATATAGAGACAGTTCCTGCACAACAGTGGGCTCACAGTCTAAAAGGTGTATTGCTGCATTGTACTCTCCCAAGCACTTTGTGCACACGGTAAGTGCTCAATAACTACGATTGCTTGATCGATTCTTTAACTGACCTAGATTGTGAGTCCCTTGTGGGACAGCGGCTTGTCTGATATATCTTATATCTACCCCAGCATTTAGCACAGCACTTCCCACGTAGTAAACGCTCAACGTAGTAAATTCTCAACAAGTAGCCGCCATAATGTCTTCTTTTCCCTTAAACGCTCAACATAGTAAATTCTCAACAAATAGCCGCTATAATGTCTTCTTCTCCCTTAAACGCTCAACATAGTAAATTCTCAACAAATAGCCGCTATAATGTCTTCTTCTTCCTTAAACGCTCAACATAGTAAATTCTCAACAAATAGCCGCTATAATGTCTTCTTCTCCCTTGCTGTATCTGTCTGTTGGTTCCGTGCCCTGTTCACCAGATGTTCACCTCTGTATGCCCCCTCCCCTTTCCCAATCTCCTGCTCCTGAGTTTCCCAGTGTTTTTCCGGGGCACCAGCTTGGGGGTGGAGGTGGGAGCAGTGATGTGGGGGGGATAAGGGATGGAGGTGTTCTGGCTCTTTGGCTCATTGGCTTCTCTGGCTGGAGAAACAGGGCTGTCCCGCTTACCCGGCGGGAAATGTTTTAGACTGTGAGCCCCTTTTAGACTGTGAGCCCACTGTTGGGTAGGGACTGTCTCTATATGTTGCCAACTTGTACTTCCCAAGCGCTTAGTACAGTGCTCTGCACACAGTAAGCACTCAATAAATACGATTGATGATGATGATGAAATGCCAGCGCCAATTCTGGCCCCAGGGCCAGAAGGGAGCAACAGCCCCAGAGCCGCCTCTGGTCCCCCCACTTCCCCTCCCTCAGGGGTCACCCCAGCACAGGCCCCAGTCTCCAGTCAGCCCTGTCGGCCCCAAAACATTCAAGTCAGAGTCAATAAGAGGCAGTTCTAATCCCGGCTCCGCCACTTGTCGTGGCTGTGTGACTTTGGGCAAGTCACTTAACTTCTCTGGACCTCAGTTACCTCATCTGAAAAATGGGGATTAAAACTGTGAGCCCCACGTGGGACAACCTTGTATCTTGTCCCCAGCGCTTAGAACGATGCTTGGCATATAGTTTGTTCATTCAATCGTATTTATTGAGCACTTACTGTGTGCAGAGCAATGTACCATTCGATCATTCAGTCATTCATTCATTCAATCGTATTTATTGAGCGCTTACTGTGTGCAGAGCACTATACTAAGCACTTGGGAAATGCAAGATATCTATATCTATCTAGATAGATAGATAGATAGAACATATAGAGACAGTCCCTAACCAACAGCGGGCTCACAGTCTAGAAGGGGGAGACAGACAACAAAACAAAACATACTAACAAAATAAAATAAATAGAATATGTAAATACGTACAAGTAAAATAAATAGAGTAATAAATCTGTACAAACATATATACAGGTGCTGTGGGGAGGGGAAGAGGGAGGAGGGGGCTCAAGCACTTGGAAAGTACAATTCAGCAACAGAGAGAGACAATCACTGCCCACAACGGGCTCACAGTCTAGAAGAGGGGGAGACAGAAATACCATGATCATTATTATTATTATTAACCCCTTCCCCACCCCTGCCCTGGCTCACTCACACTCTATCTGGCTCAGACAGTCACCCAGGGTTCACCCACACGTGTGCGCACTAACACACACACAAACACACACACAAACACACAAACACTCATCCATCCATTCCCCCCAGTCCCAGGAACTGACTGCTTTGATCCCCTCCAATTGTGGGCTGGAGAAGCCGGGCCTCAGCGGCAGGTTCCCCACATTTTATCTGCCACCCTGCGCTGCCCCTTATTGCCTCTGGCCCTGCCTGATAACACTGGAGTGGAGCTGCCAGGGAGGCCGACGGGATGCCAGGCTGGCAGCAGGGAGCACTAGTAGGGTGATGTGATGGGCAGGAGTTAGATTGTTATAACAATAAGTTGTTGTGCTCAATAAATACGCTCAAATACGCTCAATAAGCTCAATAAATACGATTGATTGATTGATTGATTGATTATATTGTTGTGTTGAACTCCCCCAAGTGCTTAGTACAGTTCCCTGCACACAGTAAGCACTCAGTAAATATGATTGATTGATTGAGGTGGCAAGAAGGGCATAGACCAGGCAGTAAGGCAAGAGGGGAAGAAGGGGCTCAGCCAGGATAATGTGGGTAAGAAGCAGCGTGGCCTAGTGGGATACAGCACATCCTTGGAAGTCAGAAGGTCATGGGTTCTAATCCCCGCTCCGCTACTTCATTCATTCATTCATTCAAGCGAATTTATTGAGCGCTTACTGTGTGCAGAGCACTGGACTAAGCGCTTGGGAAGTCCAAGTTGGCAACATATAGAGACGATCCCTACCCAGCAGCGGGTTCACAGTCTAGAAAGGGGAGACGGACAACAAAACAAAATATACTGACAAAATAAAATAAATGGAATAAATACGTACAAGTAAAACAAATAAATAAATAGAGTAATAAATATGTACAAGCATAGATACATATATACAGGTAGTCCTAGGCCTAGTCTCATTTAGGGCCTCATTCATTCATTCAATCGTATTAAGTGAGCGCTTACTGTGTGCAGAGCACTGTACTAAACGCTTGGGAAGTCCAAGTTGGCAACATATAGAGACGGTCATTCTTGTCTGCCATGTGACCTTGGGCAAGTCTATTCGCTTCTCTGGGCCTCAGTTACCTCATCTGGAGGATGGGGATTGAGATTGTGAACCCCACGTGGGACAGGGACTGATTTGCTTGTATCCACCCCAGCATTAGGTACATTACTTGACACGTAGTAAACGCTTAACAAATACCACAATTATTATTTAGACGTGCAACCGTAACGCCTAGGAATGATGGGTCCTTCGCATCTCCGAACAGGTGGGTCTAATTCCTACCCACGTATTCTCTCCCGGCGCATAATAGTACACAGTGCTCTGCACACCGTAAGCGCTTAATAAATCCTCTTACTTCAACTGTGCAACAGCACCGCTCATCCAGTGGCTCCATCATCGGAACGGAAGATCCGCGACCTCTCTGATAGTTTCCTTTTCCATCATAAGCATCGGTGATTTGATGACTTGTACTTTCCAAGCGCTTAATACGGTGCTCTGCACGCAGTAAGCGCTCAATAAATACAATTGAATGAATGAACCGGGAGGCAGAGGGAGGGTCAAGATAGAGTCGCTAGTCTGGGTCGGGGCTGGTGCTGGGCTGATTTACAGGAAAGGATGGGCCACGGTCCCTGCATAGGGGATATCTGGAGTGGCAAAACCCACCCAGGCCAAGCTGCCAGGGCCAAGCCACTGGGCCAATCCTCCTGGGCCAAGCCACCCGAGCCAAGCCAGCCCCATCGGGCCACCTGGGACCAAGCCACCGGGCCCAGCTGCCCCGCACAAGGGGGTCTCCAACATGGGCACGGGCCAACGGCCTTGCTACAGTGCTCTGCGCACAGTAAGCGCTCAATAAATACGATTGAATGAATGAATGGCGACGCTGTCATAATGTGATTTGGAACTGACTCCCCTGAAATGCCATATCCCGGCCAGGACACCGATTATCCAAGAGCCAGGTACAATCGCTTAGTACAGTCTCTATGAACATTAAACACGCAGTATATGTCATTGATTGATGGATCGATTGCTACATCAGTCAGTCAGTCAATCGCATTTATAATAATAATTGTGGTATTTGTTAAGCGCTTACTATGTGCCAAGCATTGTACTACGCACTGGGGTAGATACAAGCAAATTCGGTTGGACACAGTCCCTGTCCCACATGGGGCTCAGGGTCTCAATCCCCATTTTGCAGATGAGTGAATTTAGGCACAGAGAAGTGAAATGACTTGCCCAAGTTCACACAGCAGACAAATTCAACTGAATGAATGAACAAACCTGGCTGGAAAACCAGGACATATCCTTATTACACGGGCCAGCTTGGGGACAGGGAGATGACTTCTCTGAGTCACAGTTGTAGAGGTAGCGTAACTCAGTGGTACCTTCCTGGGAGTCAGGTGACCTGAGTTCTAGTCCCGACTCTGCTGCTGCTCTCCTGGATGACCTTGGGCAAGTCATTTAACCTCTCCACATCTCCATTTCCTCATCATTAAAATGAAGATAAAATGCCCGCTCTCCCTCCCCCTTTACCCATGAACCTCGTGTGGGACAGGTGGACTGTATGTGATGCTTAGAGAAGCCGCGTGGCTCAGTGGACAGAGGCTGGGCTTTGGAGTCAGAGGTCATGGGTTCAAATCCCGGCTCCACCACTTGTCAGCTGTGTGACTTTGGGCAAGTCACTTCACTTCTCTGGGCCTCAGTTACCTCATCTGTAAAATGGGGATTAAGACTGTGAGCCCACCACGGGACAACCTGATCACCTTGTAACCTCCCCAGCGTTTAGAACAGTGCTTTGCACATAGTAAGTGCTTAATAAATGCCATTACTATTATTATTATTATCTGATTATCTTGTATCTACCCCAGGGCTCCTCGCAGTGCTGGTCACAGAGTAAGTGCTGAATAAATACAAGAAGCAGCTGAATAAATAAGAAGCAGTGTGGCCTAGTGGATAGAGCACGGGCCCGGGAGGACCTGGGTCCCAGTCCCGGCTCCGTCGCTCATCTGCTGCTTGACCTTGGACGAGTCACTTTGCTTCTCTGTGCCTCCGTTACCTCATCTGTAAAATAGGGATTAAGACTGCGAGCCCCATGTGGGACAGGGACTGTGTCCAATCTGAATAGCTTGTATCTACCCCAGCGCTTAGAACAGCTCTTGACACATAGTAAGCGCTTAACAAACGCCATCATCATCATCATCATCATCAACAAATACTATAACCAACTAGGGTTTCCTAACAGGGAGGCATCCCCTGCTTCCGGGCCTGAACCCTGCTGTTCTCCCTCCTTCCCACTCTCTCTCCCACCACCCCATCCCTACCCCAGCTCCTCAGGGAACTCAGAGCCCCGTCCAAGCCCACGGCACCGACGGGTCCGGCAACGGGGACTGGGGGCCAGAGGGACATCCAGCTGTGCCCCAGATTCCAGGCTTGCCTCTACCCCCGTGCTGTGTGCCCTCCAGCGAGTTACTCAACGTCTCTGAGCCTCGATTCTGAGCCTCAATCCGCCCAGTCCTTCAATGGGAGCACAACCCCGTCTTCCTCCCATCCGTAGCAATGGTATTGATTGAGTAGCTGCTGCGTACTGGGCGCTGAACTAGGCAGTGTGGGGAACATTCAAAACAAGACACAACCCTGCCCTTGAAGAGCTTGCAGTCTAAATGGGAAGGTGACATCTGTAAGTGTTTGTAAATGAATGAATAGGCACTGGTGGAAGGAGGGACAGCATCTGCACAAATGATGGGCAGAAGTGAATAAACATAGAGAAGGGTCATTCTAGATAGAGAGAATGGACATGGTCTCTGATTGTAAGCTCCTTGCAGGCAGGGAAAGGGTCACTTCTTTATTCTCCCCCTTCTAGACTGTGAGCCCACTGTTGGGTAGGGACTGTCTCTATATGTTGCCAACTAACATTTCACTTCTAATACTTCTAAAGGACAGTGAGAAAAACAATCATACTTTGGTAGAAACACTACTTCATAAAAGGTTCAGAAGACAGGGATCAGAGAATTTTTTTTTTCCTGAAATTTGGGATTCAACAAAAGGAGTTCAGAAATAGGTTATGCTTTTCCCCCCTACAAGTACTAAGCCACACTGCTCCAAGTCAGACACCCGTGGAGGTACGTGGGGCCGCGGAGAGGGGAAAGCAGAGGCATCTCTGCCTCTGGGGAGGTCTCAGCCCAGTCTGGAGGCAGAGGGATGGACAGAGTGACCTCTGAGAGCCTCTGGGAGGATTGCTGAAAGGGAAGAGGCAGGGGCGAGGGAAAGGAAAGAACTGGAGATAGTGAGAGCGAAAATCTGGGGCCCTTTCCAGCTCAACCAGACCCCAGATTCTGGCCCGCGCTGGGGCCTGGGGGGGAACGGCAGGAGGGAGGACTAAGGGGTCACCTTAGAGGAAGGGATTATGGCGATATGAACCCCTCCTCTTTCCCCCACCCTTTTTTCTCCCCATCACACCCAACCGCAATGCCCTGTTTCTTTAAGAATATTAACCCTTCAGCTGCCACAGCCACAGGCTTTCAGGGGGTCAGGCAACACTCCTTCCCTTCCCCCCACCCACCCCCCGCACCCCTCCAGGAGTCAGCATGATGAGAGGCCAGCTCCGGTAGGCCGGTGCCTAGAGGGGAATCCAGAAAGCAGCAAGTTTATCCTGTTAAGTTCCCCTTGCTGCATCCATCTGGTGCCTGCTTTAATTGGACTCCTGGGAGGGGTTGGGAGTGGGGAGTAGGAGACCGGATGGGAGTGTCACCCTCACATTTGGATGAGCCCCTGCCCCATGGCCCCGAACAATTATTATTATTGTTGTTGTTATTAATAATAATATTTGTTAAGCACTTGCTATGTGTCAAGCACTGTTCTAAGCACTGGGGTAGACAGAAGTTAATCGGATGGGACCCAGTCCCTGCCCCACGTGGGGCTCACAGTCTAAATGGGAGGGTGGGCAGGGCAAATAAAGGAGTATAGCACTGTTGGTCTGCCTGCAGGCGGGGGACTGTACTGGATGACCTCCAGACTGTAAAGTCCTCCCTCTAGACTGTAAGCTCTTTGTGGGCAGGGAATGTTATTCCATTTATTGTTGTACTGTACTCTCCCAAGTGCTTAGGGCCGAAAATACGACAATGAACGAATGAACCTTTCTAGCTCGAGGAATCCGAGCCCTGTCCTGACCTCACCTTGGCCTCCTCAGAGCTCAGTGCTCTTTCCAGCTGTGCCTTCCCTTGGGGGCTGGGAGGAAAGAAACTCTGACACCAAGCGGGTCTGAGTCACCTCCACCGGGACAGCACAGACCCTCCCGCCCCATGGCCTGATTTAAAATAGGCACCTTCTCTCTCTCCCTACTCATCAAATGCCTTCAGGCTCAGCCCTCGCCAAGGTTATTCACAGGATGGTCACCCTGAAGTCTCCCCTGCACCCCTTCAGTCCCTCCCTCCTCGCACCTCGCCCATCTTTCCCAGCAGCATCTTAAGAGATCTCCCACCTCCTCTCGTTCATTCATTCATTCATTCATTCATTCATTCATTCAATTGTATTTATTGAGCACTTACTGGTGTGCAGAGCGCTGTCTTGGGAGGTACAATTCGGCAGCAAATAGAGACAATCCCTGCCCACGGCGGGCTCACCGTCTAGAATGAGTCACAGCTGTTGACTGATGGAGGCCTGTAATAACAACGGTAATAATAATAGTATGTGTTAAGGGTTTAGTCTGTGCCAAGCACTGGGGTAAATCCAGAACCGTCAAGTCGGATGAAGTCTGACCGCCCCTGTGAGCCCACCAGGGGCTCGCAGTATAAACTGTGGAGGAGAACAGGGATTAAATCCCCCGTTTTAGAGGTGGGGAAACCAAGGCCCAGAGAAGTTAAGCGACTTGCCAGGGGTCACCCAGGAGGCACAGGGCGGAGCCGGGATTAGAGCCTCCGTTTCTAAAGCCGGTGAGGAAAGGAGAGATTTCTGGGTTCCTCCGTTTCAGTCCGGGGCTCTGCTTGGTTTGGACACTTGTAGATGTCTGGGGATCATTCATTCGTATTTACTGAGCACTTCCTGTGTGCAGAGGACTGGACTGAGCACTTGGATCCGCAATCCTAGCCCCCCAACCTGTTCATAGTCGACCGCTTCCACCTATGCCTCCAACATTTGGCACTTCCCTCCCTTCTTTGCTCCCTGATGGCCATCTTCCACCTCTCTCTCTCTCCAGTGGCTTCCCTCTCCACCGCTTTCAAACATATGCCCGTGCAGCTCCGTCCTCAAAAAAACCCTCCCTTGACCCCACTGCCCTCTCCAGTTATCGCCCCCTCTCCCTCCTACTATTCTTTTCCAAAATCCTTGAGCGGGTTGTTTACACCCGCTGCCTCCATTTCCTCTCTGCCAGTTCTCTCCTCGACCCACTATAATAATAGTAATAATGGCATTTATTAAGCGCTTACTATGTGCCAAGCACTGTTCTAAGAGCTGGGGGGGGGGGGGGATACACGGTAATCAGGCTGTCCCACGTGGGGCTCACAGTCTTAATCCCCATTTTACAGATGAGGCAACTGAGGCCCAGAGAAGTTGAGTGACTTGCCCAAAGTCACACAGCTGACAATTGGCGGAGCCGGGATTTAAACCCGTGACTTCTGACTCCAAAGCCCGGGCTCTTTCCACTGAGCCACGCTGCTTCTCCAACCTCCACTACAACCTGGCTTCCTCCTTCTTCACTCCACCAAAACGGCTCTCTCCGAGATCACCATCAATCTCCTTGACGAATCCAACGGCCTCTACTCCGTCCTAATCCTCCTCGACCTGTCAGTTGCCTTTGACGCCGAGGACCACTCCCTTCTCCCGGAAAACCTCTTACCTCGACGTTCTCACCATTGGAGAAAACACCTACTTGACCTACCTGACACTTGGCATCATCTTCAACTCATCTTTTTCTATCGACTTGCATTTTCGGTTCTACCTCCACAGCATCTCTAGAATCAACCACTTTCTCTCCATCCAAACTGCTACCCCGCTGATGCAAGCCTTTATAAATATCCTGCTTCTACTACTGCATCCTTATAATAATAATAATAATAAAAATGATGACGGTGCCATCATCATTATTATTATTATCCTTCTCCTTGCTGACTTGGTGTCAACCCCACCCTCAACCCCACGGCACTTCTGTATCTATCATTGATTTATTAACATTAATACCTCTCTCCCTATATAATAATGATGACGTTGGCACTGAGAAGCAGCGTGGCTCAGAGGGCGTGGGTTCTAATCCGGGCTCCGCCGTTTGTCAGATGTGTGACTTTGGGCAAGTCAATTAACTTCTCTGTGACTCGGTTACCTCATCTGTAAAATGGGGATTAAGACTGTGAGCCCCATGCGGGACAATCTGATTATCTAGTACCTTCCCCAGTGTTTAGAACAGTACTTGGCACATAGTAAGTGCTTAACAAATACCATAAAGAAGCAGCATGGCTCAGTGGAAATAGCACGGGCTTTGCAGTCAGAGGTCATGGGTTCAAATCCCAGCTCCGCCAATTGTCAGCTGTGTGACTTTGGGCAAGTCACTTCACTTCTCTGGGCCTCAGTTACCTCATCTGTAAAATGGGAATTGACTGTGAGCCTCATGTGGGACAACCTGATCACCTTGTAACCTCCCCAGCGCTTAGAACAGTGCTTTGCACATAGTAAGTGCTTAATAAATGCCATTATTATTATTATTTATTAAGCACTTACTATGAGCCCTGGATACGAGACAATCGGGTTGGACGCGGTCCCTGTCCTGCATAGGGCTCCAACACCCATTTTACAGATGAGGTAACTGAGGCACGGTGAAATGACTTGCCCAAGGTCACACAGCAGACAAGAGGTGGAGCCGAGATTAGAATCTTTGCCCATAGTAATCGTTCAATAAATACCACTGATTGACCGACCGCCCTGCCTCCAGTCTCTCCCCAGTCCAGTTCATACTTCACTCGGCTGCCCTCATCATTTTTCTGAAAAATCATTCCGTGCACGCCTCCCCACTCCTCAAAAACCTCCGGTGGTTGCCCACCTACCTCCGTATCCAACGGACACTCCTTACCGTTGGCTTAGAGCACTCAATCGGCTTTTCCCCTCCTCCTGAATCAATCAATCAATCGTATTTATTGAGCGCTTACTGTGTGCAGAGCACTGTACTAAGCGCTTGGGAAGTACAAGTTGGCAACATATAATCAATCAATCGTATTTATTGAGCGCTTACTGTGTGCAAATCCCCCTCCTCTCCCACCACAAGCCAGCCTGTATGCTTTGCTCCTCTATGCCAATCTTGTTCTCATACGTTAGAGAAACAGCTTGGCCTAGTGGAAAGAGCACGGGCCTGGAGACAGAGGGACCTGGGTTCTAATTCTGGCACTACCAGTGGCTTGCTGTGTAACTTTGGGCAAGTCAGTTAGCTTCTCTGGGCCTCAGTGTCGTAGACTGCCAAACTACAAACCCGTAACCCTGTGGTTACTTCACCCTATTTGTTACGCACTTACTCTGCGTCAAACACTGTTGTAGGTGCTGGGTTGGAGACAAGTTAATCAGATCAATCAATCAATCAATCGCATTTATTGAGTGCTTCCTGTGTGCAGAGCACTGTACTAAGCGCTTGGTCCCTGTCCCACCCGAGGTTCACGGTCTAAGTAGGAGGGAGAACAGGTATTGAATCCCATTTTGCCCGTGGGACAACCTGATGACCTTGTAACCTCCCCCGCGCTTAGAACAGTGCTTGGCGCATAGTAAGCGCTTGAGAAATACAATAATAGCAATAATAATTTTGCAATTGAGGAAACCGAGGCACAGAGAAGGGAAGTGACTAGCCCACGGGCACACAGGAGGCAAGTTGGCAGAACGGAGATTAGAACCCAGGTCTCCTGGCTCTCAGGGCCGTGATCCTTCCCCGAGGTCAAGCTGCCTCTCGGGACCCAGGGCTGGGCGTCCAGAAGTGTGGGCACTACGTTCACCCTCACTTACTCACTGGGCTCCCTTGGGCAGGTCACTGCCCCTCTCTAGAATCTCAGTTTACCTCCTCCGGGAAACGGGGAGAAACTCCCTGCTTTTGAACAGAAGAATCTTTACAAAATTAACAAAATTCACAGATACAAAGACAGTTTGAATCCTTAGAAAAAGGAGACGCACAAATCCATTGGTACCAACAAACACACACACACACACACACACACACACACACACACACACACACGCCATCTCTGCCTCCTGAGGCCAGGTAGTGTATCAGGGGCCAGAGAAAGGGGTGTGAATCGTTAGAGAAGCCCAGTGGTCTATTAATAATAATAATATATGTTGCCAATTTGTACTTCCCAAGCACTGAGTACAGTGCTCTGCACATAGTAAGTGCTCAATAAATATGATGGATTGATTGATTGATTGATAATAATAATAATAAGAAGAAGAAGAAGAACACTTGTTGAGGACTTACTATGTGCCAGGCATTGTACCAAGGGCTGGGGGAGAATTCAAGCAAATTAGGCTGGACTCAGTCCCTGTCCCACATGGGGTTCACAGTCTTAATCCCCATTTTACAGATGAGGTAACTGAGGCCCAGAGAAGTGAAGTAGGGTGCCCAGGGTCACACAGCAGGGATTAGAGTCCCAGGCCCTACTATGCCATGCTGGTTCCCTACTTCCAGCAAGAGCTCAACAGTGTTTGGCATGGAGTAAACACTTAAAAAATACCATCATTACTATTATGCCTCAGTGCCTCAGTTACCTCATCTGTAAAATGGGGATTAAGACTGTGAGCCCCAAGTGGGACAACCTGATCACCTTGTATCCCCCCAGAGCTTAGAACAGTGCTTTGCACATAGTAAGCGCTTAGCAAATACTATTATTATTACTGATTGATTGATAGTCCCGATGAGCCCCTTCCTTCCTCTCCCCGTCGTCCCCCTCTGCATCCCCCCATCTTACCTCCTTCCCTTCCCCACAGCACCTGTATATATGTATATATGTTTGTACATATTTATTACTCTATTTATTTATTTATTTATTTTACTTGTACATACCTATTCTATTTATTTTATTTTGTTAGTATGTTTGGTTTTGTTCTCTGTCTCCCCCTTTTAGACTGTGAACCCACTGTTGGGTAGGGACTGTCTCTATATGTTGCCAACTTGTACTTCCCAAGCGCTTAGTACAGTGCTCTGCACACAGTGAGCGCTCAATAAATACGATTGATTGATTGATTGATTGATTCCACTTGCCTGCTGTGTGATCTTGGGCAAGTCACTTAAGGTCTCTGTGCTTCAGTTTCCTCATCTATATAAAGGGGATTAAATACTCATTCTCCCTCCTATTAGGCTGTGAGCCTCTTGTAGGGTAGGGAGTGTGTCGGACCTGATTATCTCCCATCTACCCCAGTGCTTAGTACAGTGCTTGGCTCAGAGTAAACATTTAACAAAAACCACAACCATTATTATTATTCAGTCAATCAAGGGCATTGACTGAGCACTTACAGTGGGCACAGAACTAAGTGCTTGGGAGAGTACAATGGAGTTAGCTGTTATGACCCCTGCCCTCGAGGAGTTTACAGTTTAGTGGGGGACACAGACATTAAAATTAAGTCCAGGTAGGGTAAACAACAGAGTAAAGTACAGGTAGAGGGAAGGGAGAGAATGTAAACATAGATCGGCCAGTTCTTTGGAGCCCAGGGGAAGGGGGGACAGTTGGTGAGGCTGACCTAAAGGTCAGAGTTCAGGTCAGGAATCAGGGGCCTGGTTCCCCCAAGAGCAAAAAAAGGGCAGGGGGCGGGGGAGCAGGCCTAAGCAAGAATCAGGACGTGAACCCCAGAATCCTGAGTCTTCCTAATAATAATAATAATAATAATAATAACGGCATTTGTTATGCACTTACTATTTGGGAAGCACTGGTCTAAGCGCTGAGGGGGATCCAAGATGATCAGGTTGTCCGGCATGGGGCTCAGAGTCATCATCCCCATTTTCTAGATGAGGTAACTGAGGCTCCGAGAAGGTCATTTGCCCAAGGTCATACGGCAGACACGTGGAGGAGCCGGAATTCGAGCCCATGAACTCTGACTCCAAAGCCCGGGCTCTTTCCACTGAGCCACGCTGCTTCACACAAGGGGATTCCCGGCCCCAGGTCCCCAGCAGCATAGTCTAGTGGCGAGAGCACGGGCCTGGGTTCTAATTCCGGCTCTGCCACGTGTCTGCTGTGTGACCTCGGGCTAGTCACTTCACTTCTCTGGCCTCGGATACCTCATCTAAAATGGGGATTAAGACGGTGAGCCCCACACGGGACAGGGACTGTGTCCAGCCCTATTTGCTAGGATCCATCCCAGTGTTTATCAGTCAATCAATTGCATTTATTGAGCGCTTACTGTGTGCAGAGCACTGTACTAAGCGCTTGAGTTTAGAACACTGCCGGGTGCATAGTAAGCGCTTAACAAAAATCACAGGTATTATGATTATCAGAGGCAGGAGCAGAGACCCTAAGGCCACCAAACCCCAATCTCCCATCCCCTCGTCCCCTATTCCTCTCCCTAGCCCTGCTTGGTCCTTCTCACTCAGCAACAGCTGCAAAATTGCGGGAGAGTCTCTTTTGAGCGGGATTCAATCCAGGTTTCCGGTGGAGTGACAGGTGGGAAGGGGGTTAAAAAGGAGGATCTCTGGCCGCTCGGAGCTGACACTTCAGCGGGAAGGGTGGGCCAGGAAAAGGCACACGTCATCGGCGAGAAAAACGTGTCCCCGCCTGGGGAATCCGATTTAAGAGAACAAACAAGAAAGACATGCTCACGGATTTCAAGCAATCAGTGGTATTTAGTGAGCACTTCTGCACACAGAGCACTGTACTAAACGCCCCTCCTACCTCCCCTTGCTACTCTCCTACTACAACCCAGTCCCCACAGTTGGCTCCTCTAATTCTAACCTTCTCACTGTACCTCAACCTCATCTATCTCCTCCCCGACCTCTCGCCCACGTCCTGCCTCTGAACTGGAACGCCTTCCTCCTCAATCAATCAATCAATCGTATTTATTGAGCGCTTACTGTGTGCAGAGCACTGTACTAAGCGCTTGGGAAGTACAAGTCGTCAGCATATAGAGATGGTCCCTACCCACCAGTGGGCTCACAGTCTAGAAGACACAGTCCTCCTCATAACCAGCAAACGATTATTCTTCCCACCTTCCATTCGATCGGATTTATTGAGCGCTTACTGTGTGCAGAGCACTGTACTAAGCGCTTACCTTCAAAGCCTTATTGAAGGAACATCTCCTCCAGGAGGACTTCCCTGACTAAACCCTCCTCTTCTCGTGGCCCACTCCCTTCCGCGTCACCCTGACTTGCTCCCTTTATTCATCCCCCCCAACCCAGCCCCACAGCACGTCTGTCCCTATCTGTAATTCTTAAAATTTATATTAATGTCTGTCTCCTCGTCTAGATGGTAAGCTCATTATGGGTAGGGAATGTGTCTGTTATATTGTTATATTATACTCTACCAAGCACTCAGTACAGCGTTCTACACACAGTAAGCGCTCAATAAATACGATCGACTGACTGAATGACCGGCTGACCCATCCCCTTTTAGACTGTGAGCCCACTGTTGGGTAGGGACTGTCTCTATATGTTGCCAACTTGTACTTCCCAAGCGTCTAGTACAGTGCTCTGCACACAGTAAGCGCTCAATAAATAGGATTGATTGATTGATTGATTGATTGATTGATCCCCTGCCCAGAAGGAGCTTCTAGTGTTAGAGGGGCATTTCCAGTACTAGTACATTCAAAGTACCCGGAATCACTGGTGGCCCAGTGGAAAGAGCCCGGGCTCTGGAGTCAGACGTCACGGGTTCAAATCCTGGCTCCGCCACCTGTCAGCTGTGTGACTTTGGGCAAGTCACTTCACTTCTCTGTGCCTCAGTTCCCTCACCTGAAAAATGGGGATGAAGACTATGAGCCCCCCGTGGGACAACCTGATCACCTTGTAACCTTCCCAGCGCTTAGAACGGTGCTTGGCCCATAGTAAGTGCATAATAAATGCCATCATTGTTATTATTATTATTATTGGTATAACCAGCGTTCAGAGCTGGGAAGTGTTGATCTGGGAAGGCTGCGTGGAGGAGGAGGTGGGTTTTGAGTGGAAGTTGGGAAGAAGGAGAGGGACGAAGTTTAAGGAAGATGGGGATGTGTGTATGTGTGTTTGTGTGAGTGTTTGCAGGGGTGGGGTTGGGGGGAGCATTCTTCAGAAGGAAAGAAGGATGGGATGCTGTGGCAGGTAATAATAATAATAATAATAATAATAATAATGGCATTTGTTAAGCACTTAATAATAATAATGGCATTTATTAAGCGCTTACTAAGCGCAAAGCACTGGTCTAAGCACTGGGGAGGTTACAAAGTGATCAGGTTGTCCCACAGGGGGCTCACAGTCTTCATCCCCATTTTACAGATGAGGGAACTGAGGCCCAGAGAAGTGAAGTGACTTGCCCAAAGTCATAGAGCAAACCAGCGTATTGTTATATTGTACCCTCCCAAGCGCCCAGTACAGTGCTTTGCACACAGTAAGCGCTTAGTAAATAGGATTGAATGAAATTGGTGGAGCCGGGATTAGAACTCATGACCTCTGACTCCAAAGCCCGTGCTCTTTCCACTGAGCCACGCTGCTTCTCACTTACTATGTGACAGGCACTGTACTAAGCACTGGGGTGGACACAAGCAAATAGAGTTGGGCATAGTCCCTGCCACACGTGGGACTCACAGTCTCCATCCCCATTTTACAGATGAGGGAACTGAGGCCCAGAGAAGTCAAGTGACTTGCCCAAGGTCACAGAGCAGACCAGTGTATTGTTATATTGTATGCTCCCAAGTGCCTAGTACAGTGCTTTGCACACAGTAAGTGCTTGGTAAATAGGATTGAATGAAAGTGGTGGAGCTGGGATTAGAACTCATGACCTCTGACTCCAAAGCCTGTGCTCTTTCCACTGAGCCACGCTGCTTCTCACTTACTATGTGACAGGCACCTTACTAAGCACTGGGGTGGATACAAGCAAATAGAGTTGGGCATAGTCCATAGTATACGCTCCCAGGCGCCTAGTACAGCGCTTTGCACACAGTGAGCGCTTAGTAAATAGGATTGAATGAACGTGGTGGAGCTGGGATTAGAACTCATGACCTTCTAACTCCCAGGACAGTGCTCTGTCCGCTATGCAACACTGCTTCTCTCAGGAAGGAGGTAGGAAGGAGGAAGAGGAAGAGGAAGCGACAGTTGGCCAACATGGCAATTTGCCACCCCAGATCAATAATAATAATAATAATAATGGCATTTGTTAAGCGCTTACTATGTGCCAAGCACTGTTCTAAGCACTGGGGGGAATACAAGGTGATCAGGTTGTCCCACGTGGGGCTCACAGTCTTAATCCCCATTTTCCAGATGAGGTCACTGAGGCCCAGAGAAGTGAAGTGACTTGCCCAAGGTCACACAGCTGACAATTGGCGGAGCTGGGATTTGAACCCCTGACCACTGCCTCCGAAGCCCGGGCTCTTTCCACTGAGCCACGCTACTTCTCTAAAAAGCACTGTTCTAAGTGCTGGGGGGAACCCAAGGTGATCAGGTTGTCCCACGTGGGGCTCACAGTCTTAATCCCCATTTTCCAGATGAGGCCACTGAGGCCCAGAGAAGTGAAGTGACTTGCCCAAGGTCACACAGCTGACAATTGGCAGAGCCGGGATTTGAATCCACGACTTTTGACTCCAAAGCCCGGGCTCCTTCCACTGGGCCTCGCTGACCACCCCCTCCCTCCTCCCTCCGCCCTCCCCCCTTCCCCTTCCCACAGCACTGCTGTCTATTTATACACATTTATTACTCTGTATTATCTGTAAATATTTACTACTCTATTTTATTAATCGCGTGTCTATATAATTCTACTTTTGATCACCTCCACCCCCTCTTCTCTTCCCCTCCCCACAACAATGTTGTGTATTTGTACACATTTATGACTCTATTTTATTTTATTAACGACGTGTCTACAGCTATAATTCCATTTATTTATACTGATGGTATCGCCGCCTGTCTCCTTGTTTCATTTTGTTGGTCCGTCGTCCCCTTTCTCGACTGCGAGCCCGTTTTTGGTCAGGGACCGTCTCTAGATGTTGCCGACTTGTGCCGCAGCTAGAACCACTGAGGCTTTACGAACGGCGGTTCATCCTCCTCGCTGACCTCTCTGCCTCCCGTCTCCCCACTCCAGCCCGTACCGCGTCGACCCGCCGGTTTATATTCCTAAAAATCAATCAATCAATCGTATTTATTGAGCGCTTACCGTGTGCAGGGCACTGTACTAAGCGCTTGGGAAGTACAAGCTGGCAACATATAGAGACAGTCCCTACCCAACGGTGGGCTCACAGTCTAGAAGGGGGAGACGGAGAACAAAACCAAACCTACTAACAAAATAAAATAAATAGGATAGGTACAAGTAAAATAAATAAAAAACGTTCAGAGAAGCGGCGTGGCCAGGTGGCTAGAGCCTGAGCCCCCTGTTGGGTAGGGACTGTCTCTATATGTTGCCAATTTGTACTTCCCAAGCGCTTAGTCCAGTGCTCTGCACACAGTAAGCGCTCAATAAATACGATTGATTGATTGATTGATTGGGCCTTGGCGTCAGAAGAACCTAGGCTCTAATCCCGGTTCAGCCGCTTTTCTGCTGGGCGATCTTGGGCAAGTCACTTCACTTCTCCTAGACCGTGAGCCCACTGTTGGGTAGGGACCGTCTCTAGATGTTGCCAACTTGGACTTCCCAAGCGCTTACTACAGTGCTCAGCACACAGTAGGTGCTCAATAAATACGATTGATTGATTCTCTGTGCTTCAGTTACCTCATCTGTAAAATAGAGGTGAAGACTCTGAGCTCCGTGTAGGACGGAGATTGGGTCTGGACCAGATGAAATCACTCAAGTCAGAGGTGGTGTTGGGGCGAATCCAGGTCTCTCAGCCACACTGAAGCTTGGCGCTCACAGTCCTCGGGAACTTCATTTCCATCTGAAGTATGAAGTCAGATTCTTTTTCTTGCTCTATCTGGGTTCGATTTCTACCTCTGGTTGTACTTGGATTTTTTCCCTTTTCTCACCCCACCCACAGCCCCACAGCAGGAATGGCCATATCCGTCATTTATTGATTAGTATTCACGTCTGTCTAGACTGTGAGCCTGTTGTTGGGTAGGGACCCTGTCTATAATGTTGCCGACTTGTGCTTCCCAAGCGCTTAGTACAGTGCTCTGCACACAGTAAGTGCTCAATAAATACGATTGAATGAATGAATGAACAAATGGACCAATTACCTTGTATCTACAGCAGAGTTTAGAACAGTTCTTGACACATAGGCAGCGCTAAACAAATACCGCCGTTATTATTACTATTCCGTTCACATCTTC
Organism: Tachyglossus aculeatus; assembly: GCF_015852505.1. Taxonomy (NCBI): domain Eukaryota; kingdom Metazoa; phylum Chordata; class Mammalia; order Monotremata; family Tachyglossidae; genus Tachyglossus; species Tachyglossus aculeatus. Next base: position 90,523,330 of record NC_052068.1, on the reverse strand, counting down.
CCCCTTGGCCTCCCTCATGGCCCATCTGTAGCACCTATCCTATCTGACTGCACTCCATTCTGGAGAGCTCAATAATAATAATAACGATGGCATTTATTAAGCGCTTACTATGTGCAAAGCACTGTTCTAAGCGCTGGACTCAAGGACTCTAAAGCACCTCCAGCCAGCTTCCCTCCACTTTTTTCACCCTTCGGGGTTCCAGCACTTAGTGGGAAATGAAAGTTTAAATTATTTCAGTGTATTTTTCAGTAGCTACTTAAAGATTGGTTATTCTTCAATTTTCGAAGACACGAAATATTAACATTTTTCTCCCCCTTGCCAAAAATGTATATGAGCAACCCTTACAAATAAGGGTTGCTCTTCCTCCTACTGAGACTGTGAGGCCCCATGTAGCAGAAGGACCATGTCTGGCCTAATTAGACTGTGAGCCCACTGTTGGGTAGGGACCGTCTCTATATGTTGCCAACATGGACTTCCCAAGCACTTAGTCCAGTGCTCTGCACACAGTAAGCGCTCAATAAATATGATTGAATGAATGAATGAATCTCCCCACGCTTCCAGAGCCTCTGGCAAGTTGCCCATCGAACTCCTTACCATGGGCTTTAAAGCACTCAATCAGCCCGTACCCTCCCACCTCCCCTCGCTGATCAACTCCAGTCCGGCCCGCACGCTTTTCTTCTCTAACACTGTACCTCCATCTCATCTAAGTCACCGCAGAACCCTGGCCCACGTCCTGCCTCTGGCCTTTACCTCCCTCCCCCTTCGTATCCGACAGACTGCCACTCTCCCTCCACCCAATTGGTCCACCCAATTGATTGATTGATTGATTTAAAGCCTTATTAAAATCCCATCTCCTCCATGAGACCTTCCCCGAGTCCTCATTTCTCCTCCTCCCTCTCCCTGCTGCGTCACCTTTGCGCTCCGCTCCTCTGTACCCTTGATACACTTGATATTCACCCCACCCTCTGCCCTACGGCACTTAGGTCCACACCCATAATTTGTTCTAATATCTATCTCTCCTCTAGACTGTAATAAGCTCCTCGAGGCCCGGGCAGCCGGGATCAGCCCCATATCCTACCGTGAACGAGGCCTCCGCCATCTCTGGGGACCACGGGGACTCCCAGGACACCCCACAGAGGCCCATTCAGACTCCCCCGAAGAGCCAGGGATCCCTCTACGAGTCATGGGGCTGTACAAGGCTCCTCCTTCCCCATCTGCTTTACTTATTACAGTGCTTCATACAGCGTATACTTGGTCGTGGGTTCTATTCTCTGCCAGTTGCCTGCTGTGTGACCTTGGGTGAGTCACTTCACTTCTCAGTGCCTCAGTTCCCTCATCCGGAAAATGGAAATGGAGACTGTGAGCTCCATGTGGGATAGGGACTGTTTCGACTTAACTTGCATCTACTCCAGGGCTTAGAACAGCACTTGGCACATTGGAAGCACTAAACAAGAACCGTAATTATTATTATTATCATTCATTCAGTCATTCAGTCGTATTTATTGAGCGCTTACTGTGTGCAGAGCACTGTACTAAGCGCTTGGGAAGTATGAGTTGGCAACGTATAGAGGCGGCCCCTACCCAACAGTGGGCTCACAGTGTAGAAGGGGGAGACAGAGAACAAAACCAAACATATTAACAAAATTAAATAGAATAGATATGTACAAGTAAAATAGAGTAATAAATATGTACAATCATGTATACAGGACCCTACCATAACTATTATTACCGTCGCTGGCTGGATCGGGACAGGAAGTGCTCAGCTTCCCTCATTCATTCAATCAATCAATCAACTGTCAGTCACTCATATTTATTGAGCATTTTCTGTGTGCTGTTCTAAGCGCTTGGGAGAGTACAACACAACAGACTTGGCAGGCATTCCCTGCCCATCCCTCCGACTCTGTCCCCAGGGGAGGGTGCAAATTCTCCAGGAACAGACCCCCTGCCCCCACAACACCTGGTCCACATGGTCTTCTAGGCTGTCAATTCACTGTGGGCGGGGAATGCGTCTGTTACGTTGTTATTTTGTATTCTCCCAAGCGCTTAGCACAGTGCTCTGCACACAGTAAGCGCTCGATATGTACGTTTGACTGACTGACATGGCCGGGAGAGAACCCAGGGAGACCTCTGCCTCTCCAAGCCGTCCAACCCCACAGACCCTGGGAAAGAGGTCTGAAGGTCTGAAGGCCTGCTGAGCTAGCGAGTTCTCTGTCTTCCCCCTGCTTCCCCAAGCTCCCCCTGCCAGCTTCCCTGTCAATCAATCAATCAATCAATCGTATTTATTGAGCGCCTACTGTGGGCAGAGCACTGTACTAAGTGCTTGGGAAGTACAAGTTGGCAACATATAGAGACGGTCCCTACCCAACAGTGGGCTCACGGTCCGGTGGGCGGCTTATCTCCTTGGCGTGGGGTGGGCTGTTCCTGGAGCCAATTATTTTCTGACTCACGGAACAGGTAGGAGCTGTTTGCCGGGCGGGCGAACCGAGGCCGGGCATGGGGCCGGCCCAGGGCTTGCTCAATCGCGGAGAGGAAGGCCAGGAGTCGGAAACGGCACTCCCGGCTGCCCCGGCAGGCAGCATCCCCTCCGTGGGAAGGGCAGGGGGGCTGTCCGGCAGCAGAAGGGACTCAGGCTAGACAGCAATCAATCAATCAATCAATCAATCGTATTTATTGAGCGCTTACTGTGTGCAGAGCACTGTACTAAGCGCTTGGGACGTACAAGTTGGCAACATATAGAGACAGTCCCTACCCAACAGTGGGCTCACGGTCTAAAAGACAGCAGGAAGAACTTCCCAAGCAGAGCACTAAGGCCTGGGGGAGGCACTGGGAATCTTTCAGGCGGGGAACACCTCTCTCGGTGTGTCATGGAAAAGGGGGTTCAGCTTGCCTAAAGTCAAGGGATCATCATCAATCGTATTTATTGAGCGCTTACTGTGTGCAGAGCACTGTACTAAGTGCTTGGGAAGTACAAATTGGCAACATATAGAGACAGTCCCTACCCAACAGTGGGCTCACAGTCTAAAAGATGGATGATAATAATAATAATACTAATAATAATTACGGTATTTGTTAATCAATCGTATTTATTGAGCGCTTACTGTGGGCAGAGCACTGTACTAAGTGCTTGGGAAGTACAAGTTGGCAACATATAGAGACAGTCCCTACCCAACAGTAGGCTCACAGTCTAGAAGGGGGAGAGAGAGAACAAAACCAAACATATTAACAAAATAAAATAAATAAGTGCTTGCGATGAGCCAGGCACTGTACTAAACCAGCAAATCGGGTTGGACACAGTCCCAGTCTCACATGGGGCTCACGGGCTCCATGCTCATGTTACAAATGAGGTAACTGAGGCACAGAGAAATGAAGTGATTTGCCCAAAGTCACACAGCAGACAGGTGGCGGAGCCGGGCTTAGAACCCATGACCTTCTCACTCCCGGGCCCGTGATCCATCCACTACGCCATGCCGCCTTGAGCTTTTTTTCCGTTGTATTTGTTGAACGCTTACTACGTGCCAGGCACTGTACTAAGCGCTGGGGCGGATACAAGAGAATGGGGTTGAACACAGTCCGTGTTCCACACAGGGCTCACCGTCTTAATGCCCATTTTACAGATGACGTAACTGAGGCCCAGAGAAGTGAAGCGACTTCTTCAAGGTCATATAGCAGACAAGGGGAGGAGTCAGGATTAGAACCCGGGTCCTCTGACTCATTCATTCATTCAATCGCATTTATTGAGCGCTTACTGTGCGCAGAGCACTGTACTAAGCGCTTGGGAAGTACAAGCCGGCAACGTCTAGAGATGGTCCCTACCAAACAGCGGGCTCTTTCCACTGAGCCACGCTGCTTCTCTTTTATGTCAGGGCCTGGAACTACTTATTACGGTCCTTTTTTAAGCACTTACTATGTGCCAAGCACTGTATTAAGCCCTGGGGTAGATAGAAGATAATCAGGCAGGACACAGTTCCTAACCCACACTAGGCTAAGGAGGAGGGAGAACAGGTATCTTAACCCATTTTACAGATGATGAAGCTGAGGTATGGAGAAGTTAAGTGATTTGGCCAAGGCCACACGGCAGGCAAGTGGCAGACCTGGATTAGAACCCAGGCCCTCCGACTCTCAGGCCTGTGCTCTTTACATTCCCCCATCTCAGTGGAAAGAGCGCGAGCTTTGGAGTCAGGGGTCATGGGTTCGAATCCCGGCTCTGCCAATTGTCAGCCGTGTGGCTTTGGGCAAGTCACTTATCTGTGCCTCAGTTCCCTCATCTGTAAAATGGGGATGAAGACTGTGAGCCCCCCGTGGGACAACCTGATCTCCTTGTAACCTCCCCAGCGCTTAGAACAGTGCTTTGCACATAGTAAGCGCTTAATAAATGCCGTCGTTATTATTATTATTATGACCCCACAAACTTTCATCCCCCTGAGGGAAGAGTCTGTGTCTCCCCCTCCTGGTCTTTCCCCAAGGCTGGATCTGGCCGTGAAGGGGAGAAACCAAGAAGAACGATAGTATTTTAATTTAATTTTAATTTAATGTCTCCGTTTTAAGGGCTGGGTTCCCTGCAAACTGCTAGCTCCCTGTGGGCAGGGATTGCATCAACCAACTCTGATTATACTTTCCCAAGCAGCGTTCAGCACACTGTAAGCATTCAATCAATCAATCAATCATATTTATTGAGCGTTTACTGTGTGCAGAGCACTGTACTAAGCGCTTAGTAAATACCACTGATTGAAAAACCAGCGTTCTAATTCTGCCTTGCCAGTTGCCTGCTGTGTGACCTCGGGCAAGTCGCTAAACCTCTCAGTGTTTCGGGTCCCTTCTCTGCAAAATGGGGACTGGATACCTGCTCCCTACTACTGTGAGCCCCCTGTGGGACTTGAACACCTTGTGTCTGCCCAGTCCTTGACGCGGTAAACACTTAACAAATACAACAGCTGGACTATTATTATTGACAGTAATAAATAAATAAATTGATTGATTGATAATAACCAGCGGTAGTTGTAGAAATAGTACAAGAACTACTTGTAAAGAAGTAGTGGTGGTGGTAGTAGTAGCATTCATTCATTCATTCGTATTTATTGAGCGCTTACTGTGTGCAGAGCACTGTACTAAGCGCTTGGGAAGGACAAGTTGGCAACATAGCAGTAGCAGCAGTAACATTTACTGAGCATCCCCTTGTTTTGGTGCCCTGCACTAGATACTTAAGAAGCCTAGAATGAGGGAGTGACAGGTTCACACCCCACTGGGAAACTTGGGGGCTGTGTGTTGTGCGTATGGAGGGCGGGGGGGGGGGGGGTGGTCTGCAGGCAAGCCCCTCTACAGGTGGTGGGTACCTCGACCCCCTCTCCTCTTCTGACCCAATCTTATCATCATCATCATCATCATCATCAATCGTATTTATTGAGCGCTTACTGTGTGCAGAGCACTGTACTAAGCGCTTGGGAAGTACAAGTTGGCAACATATAGAGACAGTCCCTACCCAACAGTGGGCTCACAGTCTAAAAGGGGGAGACAGAGAACAAAACCAAACATACTAACAAAATAAAATAGAATAGATATGTACAAGTAAAATAAATAAATAGAGTAATAAATATGTACAAACAAGAAGCTAGCTCTCTTCCTCCCTTCAAGGCCCTGCTGAGAGCTCACCTCCTCCAGGAGGCCTTCCCAGACTGAGCCCCTTCCTTCCTCTCCCCCTCGTCCCCCCTCCATCCCCCCATCTTACCTCTTTCCCTTCCCCACAGCACCTGTATATCTGTATATATGTTTGTACATATTTATTACTCTACTTATTTATTTATTTATTTTATTTGTACATATCTATTCTATTTATTTTATTTTGTTAGTATGTTTGGTTTTGTTCTCTGTCTCCCCCTTTTAGACTGTGAGCCCACTGTTGGGTAGGGACTGTCTCTATATGTTGCCAATTTGCCCTTCCCAAGCGCTTAGTCCAGTGCTCTGCACACAGTAAGCGCTCAACAAATATGATTGATGATGATGATGTTGGGTAGGGACCGTCTCTATATGTTGCCAACTTGTACTTCCCAAGCGCTTAGTACAGTGCTCTGCACATAGTAAGCGCTCAATAAATACGATTGATGATGATGATGATGTACAAACATATATACATATATACAGGTGCTGTGGGGAAGGGAAGGAGGTAAGGCAGGGGGGATGGAAAGGGGGACGTGGGGAAGAGGAAGGAAGGGGCTCAGTCTGGGAAGGCCTCCTGGAGGAGGCGTGGAGTAGGTATCCCACAGAGCCATCCCCAGAGGCTTAACCAGTCACTTTAAATCCTATTATCCTGTGCCAACAACCCTAAGGGGACCAGGTGCCCAGCCTGGGCAGGGAGGGAGGGAGGGAGGTGCCCAGCCCACGTTGGGAGGAGAGAGGTGCCAATCTGTGTGTAGGGAAAGGGGATGTTGGTGCCCAGCCTGTGTTAGGGAGGAGGGTTGTCTAGTCTGTGTGTGAGTGGGGGGGATGCCCAGCCTGTGGAGTACTCTGTGCTGGGAGGAGAGGAGTGCCACTGCCCAGGGGTGCCCAATTTATGTGGGGTGGTGCCCAGCCTGGTGAGAGGGCAAGAGGGGTGTCCAGCTTGGTGTCAGGGAGGTGCCGCTGCGCCCCGTGGTGGAAACAGGGTGGGGCCGGGTGGTCCCAGGGGAGGGGGCTCCCCGCTCTCTTGGGGAGAGGATCCAGGTGGGAGGAGCTGGAGGGACAGCCGAATTCAGAGCGGTGGGCGGACAAACTGTCCATCAGTATCTCGCCCCCTCTAAGCTGTAAGCTCGTTGTCAGCAGGGTTTACTAGTGTATTGTAATAATTACGGTATTTGTTAAGCGCTCACTATGTGCCAGGCACCTTTCCAAATGCCGGGGTAGACACAAGGTAATCAGGTTGACCCCAGGCTGTACCGCCTGGGACTCGCATCTTAATCCCCGTTTTACAGATGAGGTCAATGGGGCGCAGAGAAGTTCAGCGGATTGCCCAAGGTCGCACAGCCGACAAGTGGCAGAACTGGGATTAGAACCCACACCCTCTGACTCCCGGGCCTGTGCTCTTCCCAAGAAGCCACACTGCTTGCATTCTCCCAAGCACTTAGTAACGTGCTAGCTCTGCACACAGTAAGTGCTTGATAAATAATAATGGCATTTATTAAGCGCTTACTATGCGCGAAGCACTGTTCTGAGAGCTGGAGAGGCCACAAGGTGATCAGGTTGTCCCACGTGGGGCTCACAGTCTCAATCCCCATTTTCCAGATGAGGGAACTGAGGCACAGAGAAGTGAAGTGACTTGCCCAACGTCACGCAGCTTAGTGGCAGGGTCGGGATTTGAACCCATGACCACTGACTCCATAGCCCAGGCTCTTTCCACTGAACAATGGAAGGAAGAAGGCTGACTCTCGGGTCTCTGTTGAGGCCGGGGGGGTGGTCTCGGGGCCACCATTAGTCCTCTCTTCATTCAATCGTATTTATTGAGTGCTTACTGTGTGCAGAGCACTCTTTCCTTCCTTCCCTCCCCCACAGCACCTGTATATATGTATATATGTTTGTACATATTTATTACTCTATTTTACTTGTACATTTCTATTCTATTTTATTTTGTTAATATGTTTGGTTTTGTTCTGTCTCCCCCTTCTAGACTGTGAGCCCACTGTTGGGTAAGGACTGTCTCTATATGTTGCCAACCTGTACTTCCCAAGCGCTTAGTACAGTGCTCTGCACACAGTAAGCGCTCAATAAATACGATTGATTGATTTCACTACGAAGTTAAACCTGTAACAGAGGCCGGACACGTGCTCTCCGACCCTGCCGGGGGCCTGAGTTTGAATCCCGCCCTCCTGCGGGCCTCCCCCCGATCCAACCAGGGAGAGCCCCCCTACATTCCCTGATTCCTCCTGGTCTCCCCTTCTCATCAGAACAATCCTGGGCCCAGATTGGCTCCTCCCTACAGGGAAACTGAGGCACAGAGCGGGCCCAGCTTCGCGTCCCTCTGAGATAGGGGCAAGGAAGCGTTGAAAACTGTGGGGGCCGTTCCCCAGAGCTGGGAGCACGGCCGGCACAGGACTGCCACCCACTTGGCACCCACATCTGAGGGTGGAGTGGGGAGGGGGCCAGTGTGGTTCCTCTACCAGGGTCCCCCCCTTAGTCCTCCCGGCTGTGGGGTCCTGGGGCGGGGATGGTAACGGCCCCCTTGCCCGGGCCCCAGTGGGGAGGGGAGGAGGGTGGGGTCCCTGCCCTCCCCCAAGCCGGGCACACAGGGCAGCATTGATGGCACATCCTCCGGGCCTCTCCACAATGCCTCATTCAACAACCGGCTCCCACCCCAAACCCTGCCATCCGGAGCCTCGAGCTGGGCCGTGTTGGGGGGCGACGGGGCCCGGAACCGGCCAGCCTTGCCCTCCCGGGGGTGGGGGGTCAGCCCAGGGGAGGGGTGGGGGCCGGCTGTACCAAACTCCCAAAGCCAGTGGGACTCCGGCCTGCTCCTCCTCAGAAGCGGCGTGGCTTACTGGTAAAAGCACAGACCTGGAGTCGGAAGGAGCTGGTTCTAATCCCGTCTGCTGTGTGACCTTGGATAAGTCGCTCTTCTCCAGACCGGTTAGCTCATCTGTAAAATGGGGATTAAAACTGTGACCCCCATGTGAGACAGGGACTGTGCCCAACCTGATTAGTTCACACCTACCCAGTACAGAGCACTGTACTGAAGCAGCGTGGCTCCGTGGAAAGAGCAAGGGCTTTGGAGTCAGAGGTCATGGGTTCAAATGCCTCCTCCACCCCTTGTCAGCTGTGTGACTTTGGGCAGGTCACAACTTCTGTGCCTCAGTTCCCTCATCTGTAAAATGGGGATTAAGACTGTGAGCCTCATGTGGGACAACCCGATCACCCTGTAAACTCCCCAGTGCTTAGAACAGTGCTTTGAACATAGTAAGCGCTTAATAAATGCCATTATTATTATTACAGAGTAAGCACTTAAGTACCATAATTATTAGATCCAAGCAGATCCCTTCAGCTTCCCCTCCAGCTCCAATAGGTCCCCCTCACCACTGGACAGCCAGAACCCTGGGCCACTATTCTACCATCTTGTTTATATGAGCATGGTCTGGAGGATATAGCGTGGGCTTGGAGACAGGACACAGGTTCTAATCCCAGCTCCATCACTTCGCCACCATGTGATCTTGTTTCTAGACTGTGAGCCCATTGTTGGGTAGGGACCGTCCCTATGTTGCCAACTTGTGCTTCCCAAGCGCTTAGTACAGCGCTCTGCAGACAGTAAGCGCTCAATAAATACAGCTGAATGAATGGGCAAGTCACTTCACTTCCCTGGGCCCGTTACCAATCCCGGCTCTGCCAATCGTCAGCTGTGTGACTTTGGTCAGGTCACCTAACTTCTCTATGTCTCAGTTGCCAGGTCTGTAAAATGGGGATTAAGACTGTGAGCCCCCCATGGGACAACCTGATCACCTTTGGAGTCAGAGATCCTGGGTTCGAATCCCAGCTCCGCCACTTGTCAGCTGTATGACTTTGGGCAACTCACTTCACTTCTCTGGGCCTCAGTTCCAGCGCTTAGAACAGTGCTTTGCACATAGCAAGCTCTTAATAAATGCCATCATTACTATTATCTGTAAAACAGGGATTAAGACCACGTTCACCATGTTTCCACCCACCCCCACAGCACTTCTGTACATACCTGTAATTTATTTGCATTGATGTCTGTAAACTCGTTGCAGGCGAGAAATGTTTATTGTTGTATTGTACTTTCAAGTGCTAGTACAGTGCTCTGCACACAGTGAGTGCTCAATAAATATGACTGACAATGAATGAAGGAATGAGCCCCATTTGGGTCAGGGGCCGCATCCAACCGGCTTCACCTGTGTCCCCCCCCAGTGCTTAGTACAGCACCAGGCACATATTACACCCTGCCACAATTCCTATTACAATACAGCTGAATAGAGTGCTGAGTAAGGGCCCAGCAAATGTGACTGACGGATCGATTTATGCCCCCCAGAGTGCCAGCCCTTCTGCAAGGCAGTGGCTTCAGCCTGTGCCCGGGACAACGGCCACACTCCAGTGGGGCGGGGAGCCGGGGGACGAGCTGTGTGTGCGCGGTCAGAGCCAGCAGCTGCGGGGGCTCAAGCCCTGAGGTGCTCTCACAGCTCCGCACTCCCACCCCACGATACGGAGGGCAGCTGCTCTCCCAACCCCGACAAGCTGGCCGGGGCTGGGGCCCGAGACCGTTCCTGACCATTGCCCCCGGCGAAGTGGGAGACGTTCGAGAGACCGCTGCCAGGCGGCAGGTGCCCACGGGCAGGGCCCAGCCAACTGGGCAGCGCCAACAGACGGGATGGGGGAAACGACAAGGGAGACGGGGACTTTATTTTATCTGTGTGCGCGGGAGAGGGGGCTGGGGGCGGGCCGGACTCCCCGCCGACCTCTCCCCCGGCTCCGCGGGCGGGAACGGGGAGAGGTCAGACGGTCCAACGCTCGCTCCGGACCTCCATCGCCCGCACCAGGCCCTCGCCCAGCACGGCGAAGTCCTCCAGCACGGCCTCCACGTTGGGCACTGTCACCAGCTCCCCGCCTTGGGCCACCACCATCCGCCCCTGCATGGCGCCCGCCTGGGGGAGGGACACCGTCAGGGAGGCTAAGAGCCAGAGGTGCCCCCCCGCCTACCTCACGAGGGGCCGCCCGTCCCCCGGATCTGCGGACATCCGTGGACCCGGGCATCGCACCCCAATACGCGCACCCGCCCGTCAACCCCGCCAGTCCCCGGGGGGCCGACCCCTCACCTTGAAGGGTTGCGCTTGGAAGCTCCCTGGCTTCCACAGGACCCCGATCACCTCCCCGCCGTACCGGTCGTGGAAGAACAGCGCCAGGTCCCCAAACGCCTCCTGTTTGGGATACAGGGGGAGGGGAAGGGAGAAAGGAGAGGTGGAAGTGAAGATGAAGCTAGGCTGGTGGGGGCAAGCAAGACAGCAAGGGGGAGGGGACGCGAATGAGCTTTTAATAGAACGGTGCTTTGCACATAGTAAGTGCTTAATAAATGCCATCATTATTAGCATTATCATTAATATCAATAACAGATTAAATTAATAACATAATTGTCAACTTATTCATAAAATAAATTGATAATATAATTGCTAATTAGTAAGCGCTTAATAAATGTCATCATTATTAGCATTATCATTAATATCAATAAGATTAAATTAATAGCATAATTGTCAACTCATTCATAAAATAAATTGATAATATAATAATTGGTAATTAGTAAGCGCTTAATAAATGCCATCATTATTATTATTTATTAATGTATTAAATTATTATATGAAATTAAATGTTGGTATATTATCAGTAATAATACTGATGATGGTATTTATTAAGCGCTATGTGCAAAGCACTGCTCTAAGTGCTGGGGAGGATACAAGGTGATCAGGTTGTCCCACGGGGGGCTCACAGTTTTAATCTCCATTTCGCAGGTAACAGGCACAGAGAAGTGAAGTGACTTGTCCAAAGTCACACAGCTGACGGTTGGCGGAGCCAGAATTCGAACCCATGACCTCTGACTCCAAAGCCCGGGCTCTTTCCACTGAGCCACGCTGCTTTTCATTCATTCATTCATCCATTCGATTGTATTTATTGAGGGTTTACTGTGTGCAGAGCACTGTACTAAGCGCTTGGGAAGTACAAGTTGGCAACATATAGAGACGGTCCCTACCCAACAGTGGGCTCACAGTCTAGAATTTTAGATTCCTTCCTTTCTCAGCCCAGCCCAACAGGCCTGCTGCTCCCTGCCCAACGAGCCACCAGGGAGAGTGCGGAAAAAGGGAGAGAAGCCAGGGGTCTTCTGGGCCGGTAGGCCTCACAATCAATCAATCAATCATGTTTATTGAGCTCTTACTGTGTGCAGAGCACTGTACTAAGCGCTTGGGAAGTACACGTTGGCAACATATAGAGACGGTCCCAACCCGACAGTGGGCTCACAACCCAGCTGGCACGCCCAGCCCTAGCCACAAACAAGTCAAAACCACACAAGTGGCTTTTCCTGGAAGCTTCTCTCCCACCGCCTCCCCTGAAGCTGTCATCGGGGCAGAAGGACGAGTATTCATTCCCAAGGGAGCAGAAGCACCCTCACACCTGCTTTCCGCCCCGGCCTGCTGGGGCCCAGGGATGGTTGGGGGCGGGAGGGGAGAGAAGATGCCACATTTGTGCCCCCCTCAACGGCTTCACATCCTCCAGCAGCAGCCCTGGAGGCCGTGGGCAGAATCCCCGCAGCAGGGAGAGCGGCAATAGAGAATGCCGCTCTGACCACCCCAAACTCAAGAGCATTTTCCTGGTGTGCGCAGTGTTTCCGAGGACCAGAGCGGCCAGCCAGCCCCCTGGACGGCAAGCAAGGGGCTCACCGCCACCACGCCTGGCTTTCAGTCCAGCTCACGCCCCCAAACTGTGACCCACTGCGCTCTTTTTAAATGTTAGGCGCTCGCTATAGATCCGACACTGTACTAAGGGCCGGGTACGTACAAGTTAATCAGGTTAGACGCAGTCCATGTCCCACACGGGTATCACGGTCTTAATCCCTATTTGACAGAAGAGGTAACTGAGGCAGAGAGATGGGAAGTGACTTGCCCAAGGTCGCGCAGTGGCAGAGCTGGCACTAGAACCCAGGTCCTTTTAACTCCCAGGCCTGTACTCTATCCACTCGGCCATGCTGCTTCTTTCTTTTCTGCCTCACCTCACTTCTGGAAAACGGGGAGGAGGAGCACCCGGATCTCTCCCCCCATCCCAGAAGGTCCAGGGAAGTGTTGGGGAGAGGGGAAGGAGGGCAAACAAAGGGCTTTAAATAGTGGAGTCCATCCATCCACCACCCTTCCCGGCCTTGGGCAACCACTCCCCGCCACGGAAAGCCTCAGGCCCCCAGAAAGTTCCCCCTTTCTTGCCACCGCCCCCGGCAGCTCCTGGCTCCACCAGTTGTCTGCTGCATGACCTTGGCCAGGTCACTTCACTTCTCTGGGCCTCAGTGACCTTGTCTGTAAAACGGGGATCTAAACTATTAGCCCCCGTGGGACACGGATCAGGTCCAACCTGATTAGCTTGTACAGTGCCGGGCAACACAGTAAGCGCTTAATGAATGTCATTTTAGACTGTGAGCCCACTGTTGGGTAGGGACCGTCTCTATATGTTGCCAACTTGTACTTCCCAAGCGCTTAGTACAGTGCTCTGCACACAGTAAGCGCCCGATAAATACGATTGATTGATTTTAAAAAGAGTAAAGAGGTTGGGGGCCCCCAGGACTCAGCGCCAAGGGGCAACTGCCTTAATTTTGCCCTTCCCTAAGGATGGCTCTCAGGCTTCAGGATCCCAGGAAGAAGGATGCTCGGGACAACGTGGGGCATTCATTCACTCGTATTTACTGAGCGCTCACTGTGTGCAGAGCACTGGACTAAGCGCTTGGGAAGTACAAGTTGGCAACATATAGAGACGGTCCCTACCCAACAGTGGGCTGGGGCAGGGAGGAGGAGGATGCAAATAGAGAGAAGAGAAAAGTGAGGAAATCAACAGTGGTGTCTGCCAACTTGTACTTCCCAAGCGCTTAGTCCAGTGCTCTGCACACAGTGAGCGCTCAATAAATACGATTGAATGAATGAATGCTAAGTGCCAAGCACCGGACACTAAGGCACGATCAGGTCGGATACTGCCCCTGCCCCTCGTGGGGCTCCCCAACTAAATATATCATTATTATTATTATCATTAAAATGTTTGTTAGGCACTTTGTGAAGCACTGTACTGTGCGCTGAGATAGATACAAATTAATCAGGTTGGACACAGTCCCTGTCCCGCTTGGGGCTCACCACGGAAGTACTCTTATTACCGTCACCATTAGGGTATTTGCTAAGCGCTTTCTCTGTGACGCACTGTACTCGACGCTGGGGTAGATACAAATTAATCAGGTTGTGTCCCACATGGGGCTCACAGTTTAAGTAGGCCGGGGAGAACGGGCCTCGAATCCCCATTTTACTGATGAGGCACAGAGAAGTGAAGTGACTTGGCCGAGGTCACTCTACAGGCAAGTGCTAGGACTTGAACCCGGCTCCCGACTCTAAGGTCCACGCTGCTCCTAAGGAGGAGGAGGGAGAACGGGTATTGATTGAATCGCCATTTTCGATGTGAAAACGGAGGTTGAGGGATGTGGCCCAGCAGACAAGCGGCAGGTCGGGGATTAGCCCCCAGGACAGGATCCCGGTCCCCAAGCTGAGGAGGGTCTCCCCCGGAAGGAGGGAGCCCTCTGACCTTAAAAATCATTCTGCCGGCTGGGGAGGGTGCGCCCAGACTCCTGGGTTCCCCGAGAACCTGCCCAGGCCCCCACCCACCCTGCAGTTCACCTGAAAAGGGGCTCGGAGAGCACACACAAATCAAGAAGCAGCGTGGTCTAGTGAATACAGCACGAGCCCGGCAGCCAGAAGGACCTGGGTTCCAATCCCGGCTCCGCCACTTGTCTGCTGCGTGGCCTTGGGCAAATCACTGTACCTCAGTTTCATCACCTGTAAAATGGGGTCAAGATACCTGTCCTCCCTCCTCCTTGGACATGTCACTTCAATTCCTCTGGACCTCAACTGGAAAATGGGGATTAAGGCCGTGAGCCCCCATGTGGAACTGGGTCCCACTCAATTACTTTGTATCAACTCCAGCTCTCAGAAAAGTGCCTGGCAAAGTAAGCGCTTAAATACCACAGGGAAAAAAAAAAAGGGACCGGAGTCCCGAATTAGAGGACTGTCTTGTTTCCACTACGCCTGTTTCGGCAGTGTGACCTAGTGGATAGAACCCAGGGCCCGGGAGCCAGAGGACCTGGGTTCTAATTTTGGCTCTGCCGGTTGCCCACTGGGAGGCCTTGGGCAAACCACTTAATGCCTCTGCGCCTGTTTCCTCACCTGTAAAAAGGGGTAAAGAAACAGCACCCTGTCGGATAGGGTCCCGAACGTATCTCAGATGCTCGACAGCGAACATCCCCTCTGCCCCTGGGGGAATGATCCCAAACTCGGAAGGGTGCACCGCTCCGAGGGCCAGATCCAGGCCTTTGTTTGGGTGGAGGGGAGAAAAGGGGGCCCTGGGGTGAGATGCGAAGATTTCCCGCCTCTCCCCGGCACAGGATCCAAACCCGGGGGTCCCTCCTCAGCAGCTGACCGAGACGTGGGTTCAGGCGAAAGCAGCCCCCGAGGGGGTGTGATGAGGGCCGCTGGGGCGGGAGGGGGCCGGTAACACAGACTCACCCGGAGCTCAGTCAGGTAGCTCTGCGCGGGGTCGAAGCCCACCACGGGGAAGAAGCAGCCGGCGGGGCCCTCGGTCTCCCGGAGGCCTCGGTAGAAGGACCTGGCAGATCTGTCCACGGCCTGGCGGTGCCGGGGCAGCTGCCGCGGCTGCAGGTGGATCAGGACGTCGAAGCCGTCCAGGGGCGGGCGGAACACCGTCTGGAGGGGTCAGGACAGGGTCAGTACAGTGTTCTGCACACAGTAAGCGCTCAATAAATACGATTGATTGATTGATGGTCTGTTTGTCCCTCTAAACTTTAAGCTCGTCGTGGGCAGGGACCCTGCCAGCCGTTCGATCGAACTGTACTCTCCGAAGCGCTCGGCACAGGGCTCTGCACACGGTAAGCGCTGATTAAGTACGACTGACTGACCCATCGGCCCTCCATCCCCCCACCTCACTCAACCCGTCTCGACCTTCACGTCGCCGGAGCCCAGCGGGTCCATCAGCTGCTTCTCCAGGACGGCCAGGGCCTCGGCGGCCAACACCATGATCCGCTGCAGGATCTGCGGTACGCCCGGGGTGGGGAGGAGCTGAGCCACACGCGCCGCCCGTCCTCCCGACCGTGCCCCGCGGCTCCGAGGACACCGGGAGGAGTGGGGGACGGCCGGGGACGGGCCGCCCACCGCCTCTAGCTCTCTCGCTGGTGGCCCGCCACGGACCTCCCGCCGCCCATCTTGGGGCCCGCGTTCCAGCCCGCCCCGGCCGCTGCCGGACTCGCGGAGGAGGAGGGCGAAGGGAGGACCTGGGCGGAGGGGCGCTCCTGGGTCCAGACGGAGCGGTCGCGGTCGCGGGGGGTGGCGATGAACATGACCGGGAGCTGGGCGCGCGCTGCCAGGAAGCTGCTGCGGATCTCCGAATAGTGGGCTTCTGAGGTGGCGGGGGTGGGGGGTCCGGAGTCAGGGCCCGTCATGCCCCCCCACCCCGATGCTGGCCCGGAGCCGCCGGATCCCCCGGGGTACCGCGGGGCGGGGAAACGGGAGCACGGCCCGCGGGCCCGGAAGCGGGAGGGCCGGGCCGCAGGTGGGGAAA
This sequence comes from Tachyglossus aculeatus, assembly GCF_015852505.1. NCBI lineage: Eukaryota > Metazoa > Chordata > Mammalia > Monotremata > Tachyglossidae > Tachyglossus > Tachyglossus aculeatus. The sequence goes on along the minus strand of NC_052068.1, from coordinate 90,507,010 downwards.
TCGAGGCCCCGGGAAGAGTCGGGGGCACACGGGGTGAGCCGTGACTTGGGGATCCGGGCCAGGCCCCCGTCCCCTCCCTGTCCTCCGCCGGCAGCCCGGAGGGGGGGCTCGGGCCGGCTCCTTGCCTGCCCCTCCCAGCGAACACACACACTTATCGGGCTGCAGCCCCTGGGTGGGGTGGGGTGGGGAGCCAGGCTGATAATCGAGGGCAGCCCACAGAGATGCACAATCACGCTCACAGGGGCACACGCAGACATGTGGACACACGCTCAGCCTGCTGGCAGAGGTTCTCGGAGCAGAGGCAGGCGGCCGGCCCCTGGCCGCCCCTCCAGGGTCCCGCCGGGCCCCCCCGAAGGGAACACGTTTCCCAGACCTCGCCAGACCAACGGCTCAGCCCCCGTCCCCGACCCCCACGCCCCAGCACCTGCAGAACTAGGAAACTGACACCCGGGGGGTGGGGAGAAGAACAGGAAGTGGGGAGATTAGCTCCCTCCTAGGCTGGGCAGGCGGTGGGAGAAAGGCTCAGCGGTTGGGTCGAGGCCGGGGCTACTGGTGACCCTGAGAGCAGTCACGGCCCACAGCCCCCACCCATCGGGACCCTCCCAGGCAATCCGGCCCCACCTCGCTAATTCCCCGGGGAGGAGGGGGGCCCACACGTCCGGACCCCTACCCCCACCTCACCGGCAAGCTCCCCATTCAGGTTGACGATGAGGGGGCTGTTCTTCCAATCAAAGGTGGCCAGCAGCGACAGGAAGCGGAGGAAGCCCACCTGGGGAGAGCTGGGGTGGGGCCAGGGGAGTGAGCGACAGGATGGCCAGCCCCACCCCCAGCTCCGATGCCCAAAGTCCAGCAGGCCCAGACTCCAGGGCCACCCACTTTACTTTTTTATGGTATTTGCTATGCGCTTACTACGTGCCAGGCACTATTCTAAGCACTGGGGTAGATACGATCTAATCAGGCTGACGACATTCCTCGTCTCTAGACTGCAAGCTAGTTACGGGCAGGGAACCTGTCCGCTAATTCCGTTGTACTGCACTCTCCCGAGCACTTAGAACAGTGCTCCGCACATAGTAAGCACTCAAATCTGATTGTCCCAGAAGGGGCACACGGTCCTAATCCCCATTTTCCAGATGAGGTCACTGAGGCGGACAACTTAAGTGGCTTGCCCGACGTCACAGGGCAGATAGGTCAGGCCTACTAGGCCGTGCTGGTCTCGCCGGTTCGTTCTGGGGGCTGTCAGCTGAGGCCAGGCTTCGCGCAGACCTCCCGAAGCCCACCACAGCAGCACCCCCGCGGGACGGAAGGACGGAGGGAGGGAGGCTCGGGCCCGGCGGACGAACGGACCTGGGCACGGTGAAGGGGGCCGGGTGCAGGAAGAGCCAGGCGACCAGCAGGTCCACGGTCTCCTCCGAGAGCCCGTCGCTCAGGAGCTGGGCGCTGAGCCAGCGCTTGGCGAGTCGCGCCGTGCTGCCCAGGGCCAAGTGCTGCTGCTGCAGCCTGGGCACAGAAGCGGGCAGAGAGAGGACTAGGATGTAGGCCCCCCTGGGTCCCCCGTCTCCCACCCCGGTGCGGGCGACGGGACCCCGGAGGCTCCGGGAGCAGCCCGAGGGATCCGGGGGTGGGCCGGGCGGGGCAGAGGGAGAGGAGGCCCGGGGTCCCGGCTCCGTCCGTACCCGTGCAGAGTGCTGCTGAGGCGCGGCAGCAGCTCGGTCTCCAGCTCCAGGTGTCGGGAGGCGGGGGTGTCGCGCAGGGTGACCATCCCGGTGGGGGTCAGGGTCTCCCGGAGCAGCAGGGGCTCCCGGTGGTAAGCCACCCGCAGCCGGAACACGTACCCGTCCTGCAGCGGGGCGGGGAATGGACGGGACGTCGGGGAGGGCCGCGGATGGGACGGGAGACCCGGGGGATTGAGAGGGGTCCGCCGGCGCCCGCTCGGAGGCTCCCTGGCGCAGGTCCCCGACCTTGTAGACGTCGGTGTGGGTGGCCGTGGGCCGGCAAGGAAGTCTGTGCTGCTGTTGCAGGAGCTCCGCCAGGCGCAACTGGAACGCGGCTCTCACCCGCCGCACGGCCGCGACGTCCTGCGGCCACTGGCCGCTGCCCTCCATGTGACACAGCACTGCCGGCCGAGGAGGGACGTCAGCGCCGCTCCTTCTCCCGGCCCCGCGCCCCCGGCCCGCCCGGCTCCCCACCCCGTTACCCGTCAGGGGCTCCACGTAGGCCGGGCAGGGCTTCTCCGCCAGCGGCACGAGCGATTTCCGCTCCACGAGCTGCCCGTGGTGGGGGTGGCTGGGCCAGAAGGGGGTTGGGGGGAACACCTAGGGACCAGCGGGAGCTGAGACGTCAGGGGCGCGGGGGACGAGAGTGACGGCCCCGGGGACCAGAGCGCACACTCTTCCCCGAACCCCTCGGGGTCCCGATCCTTCCTCCCACCCCTTCCCTCGGCCCCGATCCGCCCCGTGCCCTCCCCACCATGGCTCCCGGGCTCACGTCGGTGTAGCGGAGGGCGGGGTGGGCTCCCTGCACGGCGGTCACGGACAGGGGCAACCCATCCAGGCCCCACAGCTGCCGGCTCAGCTCGTCGTAGGACCGGACGACGGCGGCCAGCTCCTCCTCTCCGGTGGCGCCCGGCTGGGGACATGGAGACCGAGCGTCGACACTGTCCCCCTCCCTCCCTCCCCGTCAGCACTCTCTGCACCCCCTCATCATCCTCCCCCCTGTCTGGGCCAGGTCTGCCTATCCAGACGTCCGGGTCTCCATCTGATTTTCCGCCCCGAGGGGAGGGACGGTGTCTCCTCATCCTCTCTGTCCCTTCTGCTCGCACTCGGTGCAACCCGTGGCCACGTGACTGTCCCCCCACCCAGATCTACTCATCCCGGCCTTAAACAATAATGACGACGGCATTTGTTAAGCGCTTCCTATGTGCTGTGTGCAGGGCACTGTACTAAGCGCCTGCACCTGTATATATGTTTGTGTACTCCATTCACTTTACTTGTACACATTTACTCTATTTTATTTTGTTAATATGTTTTGTTGTCTGTCTCCCCCTTCTAATCAATCAGTCAATCAATCGTATTTATTGAGCGCTTACAATGTGCAGAGCACTGCACTAAGCGCTTGGGAAGCACAAATTGGCAAATTGGACAAATTGGAAGTACAAATTGGAAGTACAAACTCTAGACTGTGAGCCCGCTGTCGGGTGGGGACCGTCTCTATATGCTGCCAACTTGGACTTCCCAAGGCGCTTAGTACAGTGCTCTGCACACAGTAAGCGCTCAATATGATCGAATGAATGAATGAATGCAGAGCACTGTTCTAAGCACTGGGCCGGGGGGGGGTGTGTGTGTGTGCAAGGTGATCGGGTTGTCCCACATGAGGCTCACAGCCTTCACCCCCATTTTCCAGATGAGGTAACAGAGGCTCCGAGAAGTTAAGCGGCTTGCCCGAGGCCACACGGCAGACACGTGGCGGAGCCGGGATTCGAACCCATGACCTCGGACTCCAGAGCCCGGGCTCTTTCCACTGAGCCACGCCGCTTCTCTGAAGCGGATCGCCCCCACCGGGGTGAGGAGGGGCGGGAATGGGGCAGCCCAACCCCGGGGCCGAGATCTCCCACCCCCCGTAGCCACCTCCATCCCTTCCCATCCCTTCCCTTGTGGCCACCGGGTCCACCGGGCCATTGGCCAAAAAGCCACAAGGCCTCCCGGACCAGGGGCCCCCTCTGCCGGCCACTCTGAGAACTATAAGAAGCTCAGACGACAATTGTAATAAGAATTAAAAATATTTTTAAGCGCTTCCCAAGTGCCAAGCCACTCCTAATAATAACAGTCCTTGGGAAGCGCTTACTATGTTCATTCATTACCAACCTGTACTTCCCAGGCGCTCAGTCCAGTGCTCTGCACACAGTAAGCGCTCAATAAACACGATTGATTGATTCATTCATTCAATCGCATTTATCGAGCGCTTACTGTGTGCAGAGCACTGGACTGAGCGCTTTGGAAGTACAACTTGGCAATATATAAAGACGGTCCCTACCCAACAGCGGGCTCACAGTCTAGAAGGGGGAGACAGACAACAGAACAAAGCGTATTAACAAAATAAAATAAATAGAATAAATATGTACAAACACAATAGAGTAATTAATATGTGCAAACATATATACACATATCCAGATGCTGTGGGGAGGGGATGGAGGTCGCTTAGTACAGTGCTCTGCACACAGTAAGCGCTCGATAAATACGATTGATTGAGGGAGAGAGGAAGGAGGGGGCTTAGTCTGGGAAGGCCTCCTTCATTCATTCATTCATTCAATTCACTCATTCAATCGTATTTGTTGAGCGTTTACTGTGTGCAGAGCACTGGACTGAGCGCTTGGGAAGTACAACTTGGCAATATATAAAGACGGTCCCTATCCAACAGCGGGCTCACAGTCTAGAAGAGGGAGACAGACAACAGAACAAAACGTATTAACAAAATAAAATAGAATATGTATAAAAAAATAGAGTAATAAATATGTACAAACATATATACACATATCCAGGTGCTGTGGGGAGGGGATGGAGGTCGCTTAGTACAGTGCTCTGCACACAGTAAGCGCTCAATAAATACGATTGATTGAGGGAGAGAGGAAGGAGGGGGCTTAGTCTGCGAAGGCCTCCTTCATTCATTCATTCATTCATTCATTCAATTCACTCATTCAATCGTACTTGTTGAGCGCTTACTGTGTGCAGAGCACTGGACTGAGCGCTTGGGAAGTACAACTTGGCAATATATAAAGACAGTCCCTACCCAACAGCAGGCTCACAGTCTAGAAGGGGGAGACAGACAACAAAACAAAACGTATTAACAAAATAAAATAAATAGAATATGTACAAATAAAATAAAGTGATAAATACGTACATATATACACATATCCAGGTGCTGTGGGGAGGGGAGGGAGGTCGCTTAGTACAGTGCTCTGCACACAGTAAGCGCTCAATAAATATGATCGATTGATTGAGGGAGAGAGGAAGGAGGGGGCTTAGTCTGGGAAGGCCTCCTTCATTCATTCATTCATTCAATTCAATCGTATTTGTTGAGCTCTTACTGTGTGCAGAGCACTGTACTAAGCGCTTGGGAAGTCCAAGTCGGCAACAGCCCCACGAACCGGATAAATGATTAAAAAAGCCTATTCTTGAGAATGCGGCCAGGCACCGTGCCAAGCGCCGGGGTAAATACATCCGAATCGGGCTGGACGGAGCCCCCGTCCCCCACGAGGCTCGCAGTCTCAATCCCCATTTTACAGGTGAGGTAACTGAGGCACACGGAGAAGTGAGGTGAATTGCTCGGGCGAGTCACATAACAGACAAGTGATGATGATAGCATTTGTTAAGCGCTTACTATGTGGAAAGCACTGCTCTAAGTGCTGGAGGATGAGATTAGAACCCGGGGCCTCCTGACTCTCAGCCCCAGGCGCTAGCCACCGGGCCACGCGGCCTTGCGACTCCCTCCCGTTCACAGGGGCAACCCCCGACCGCATTTACAGTAAGCGCTCAATAAATACGACTGAATGAACGAATAGGTGGTGTGGGGCTGGAAGATTTATTTTGTTTTGTTAATATGTTTTGTTGTCTGTCTCCCCCTTCTAGACTGTGAGCCCGCTGTTGGGTAGGGACCGTCTCTAGACGTTGCCAACTTGTACTTCCCAAGCGCTTAGTACGGTGCTCTGCACACAGTAAGCGCTCAATAAATACGATTGAATGAATGGATGAATTTACTGAGCGCTTACTGTGGACAGACCGCTGGACTAAGCGCTCACGCCACCACTCACCCAGAAAGCCCCGGCCCGGGATCCTCACCTTTTTCCCGAGGCAGAGGAGCGGGTCCAGCAGGCCTCCCACGTAGTGGACGCAGGATTCGGGGATGTCTGCGTGCCTGAAGGGAGACGGGGGGCTGAACCACAACACCAAGCAGCTCGGGACCCCCGCCCGTCCCAGGGGACCAGCCCACCCCCAGCCCCGGGGGGCCAGCGGCGCTGGGACGTGAGAAGGGAATATGTATATATGTTGGTACATATTTATTACTCTATTTATTTTACTTGTACATATCTATTCTATTTATTTTATTTTGCTAGTAAGTTTGGTTTTGTTCTCCGTCTCCCCCTTTTAGACCATGAGCCCAATGTTAGGTAGGGACTGTCTCTAGATGTTGCCAACTTGTCCTTCCCAAGCGCTCAGTACAGTGCTCTGCACACAGTAAGCGCTCAATAAATACGATTGATTGCTTGATTGAAGGGAAGACGGAGGGTGGTCCCGCACTGCAGCCGGCGAGGGACAGGGACAAGGAGACCTGGAGCACAACTGAGCACCGCGCTTAGAACGGTGCTTTGCACACAGCAAGCGCTTAACAGCGTGGCTCAATGGAAACAGCACGGGCTTTGGAGTCAGTGGTCATGGGTTCAAATCCTGGCTCCGCCAAATGCCGGCTGTGTGACCTTGGGCAAGTCACTTAACTTCTCTGTGCCTCAGTTATCTCATCTGTAAAATGGGGACTGACCGTGAGCGCCCCGTGGGGCAACCTGATCACCTTGCATCCCCCCAGCGCTTAGAACAGTGCTTTGCACATAGTAAGCGCTTAATAAATGCCATTATTATTATTAACAAATGGCATTATTATTATTATTATTGAAATCCCAAATTAGCGGAGATCAGGCAAAGGAAATCAGGTTAAACCGCAGCGGAAGAGAACTTGAGGGGACAATAACTGCGGTAGTTGTTAAGCGCTTACTATGTGCCTGGTACTTTTCTAAGCACGAAGGCAGATACCAGCACATCGGGTTGGACACAGTCCACGTTCTATGGGGCTCCCAGTCTCAATCCCCGTTTTTACAGAAATCAAGGGGCTTGTCCAGGTGGTAATAATAATGATGGCATTTATTAAGCGCTTACTACGTGCAAAGCACTGTTCTAAGCGCTGGGAAGGTGACAAGGTGATCAGGTTGTCCCACGGAGGGCTCACGGTCTTCACCCCCAATTTACAGATGAGGGAACTGAGGCCCAGAGAAGTGAAAGCCCAAAGTCACACGGCTGACGGCCGGCGGAGCCGGGATTTGAACCCGTGACCTCTGACTCCAAAGCCCGGGCTCTTTCCGCTGAGCCACGCTGCACACGGCAAACGGCAGAACTGGGATTAGAACCCAGATCCACACTGTAGCCACTAGACCATTTTGCTTCTCCACTCTTTTAAGCGTTGGACGCGATCCCCTGCCCTACGCGGGGCTCGCAATCTAGTTAGGAAGGAGTAGGAGGAAACGGAGGCACAGAGGAGTCTAGCGGCTTGCCCAAGGTCGCCCAGCAGATACTTGGAGGAGCCGGGATTTGGACCCAGATCCTCTGACTCAGGCCTGCGCTCGCTCCACGAGGCCTCGCTGCTTCTCTAGTCAGTGAAGACGGACTAGATGATCTAAGGAAAACCTTTTCAGACCTACTATGCGTCTGAGAGAGGGGATGTTCAGTCCAGCTTTCCATGGAGGGTCTGGGAATCGGCGGCCCCAATCCCTAGTCCCTCCCGCCGGCCCCTGGGGCCAGGTGGGGCCCCGGACACTCACAGCTGCAGGAGGTGAGTGACCACCTGCTGGGGAACCAGGCGCTTCTGGCCCAGGGAGTTGGCGTCCCACAGCACGGCCTCACAGATCGTCCCGTCTTGGAAGCGGCGCAGCTCCGACCGCGGGCCCCAGAACTGCCGGAAGGCTGCAGCCTGCACGGGATTTCATTCACTCGATTGTACTTACCGAGCGCTTACTGGGAGACTACAACATTAAACAGACATATTCCCTGCCCGCAATGAGCTTACGGCTGAAAAGGGGAGACGGCGTAAATAAATGGCGGATGTGTCCGTAAGTGCCGTGGGGCTGGGAGGCGGGGGTGGGTGAATAAAAGGAGCGAGTCAGGGTGACGCAGAAGGGAGGGTAGACGAGGAAAGCGGGCCTTGGTCAGGGAAGGCCTCTTGGAGGAGATGTGCCTTCTGAAGGGAGGGCGAGTGATTGTCTGTCGGACTCGAGGAGGGAGGGCGTTCCGGGACAGAGGCGGGACGCGGGCAAGAGGCTGGCGACGAGATCGAGGCACAGTGAGAGGCGAAGCGTGCGGGCTGGGTTGTGGTCGGAGAGTAGCGAGGTGATATAGGAGGGGGCAGGGTGATGGAGAGCTTTAAAGCTAATCCTGGGAGATGCCAGACCTGAAAGGCGGGAGCAGGGAGGCGGAAGGGGGCGGAAAGGCAGAGCTGGGAAGAGACGACAAACGAGGGGAGGTGGGCCCCTACCTCGGGCTGATCGGCCTCGGGCCCCATCTCCAGGACGCTGGCCACGTGCTCGGGGCGGAGCAGCAGCCCCACAGCCAGGCTCCCGCGGTCCTTGTGCTTCGGGGGGTCCTCGCTGACTGCCCACTGCAGGGGAAAGAGGGGGGCGATGGGGACCGAGAAGCCAGGACCTTCATCCTGTCCCCCCGCCCCCCCGAGCCACCGCTGCCCGAGTCCTGGGGGACCCCCATCCACCTCCCCCGCGGCCCGGGCCTGACCTGGGGGCTCTGGGGCCGCGTGTGGGCCAAGAGCTGGATCCGCGAGCCCAGCCCCCGGGCCAGCAGGCTGGTCAGCAGGGGCAGCGCGGTGGCCACGTAGTCCCCGCCGCGGTCCTGCAGCTCGGCCCGCAGCTCCAGCCGGTGGCAGGCGGCCTGCAGCTTCTCCGGGGGGCGCACGCTAACAGTAATCATATTTGTTAGGCGCTCGCTACGTGCCAGGCACCGTACCAGGCGCCGGGGAGGATACGAGCAAATCGAGTTGGACACGGTCCCCGTCCCATGTGGGGCTCCCGGTCTCGAGCCCCATTTTACGGCTGAGGTCACTGAGGCACAGAGAAGCGAAATGACTTCCTCAAGGTCGCGCAGCAGACAAGCGGCAGAGCCAGGATTAGAACCCATGACCTACGGACTTCCAGGCTTGTGCTCTCACGCCACACTGTGTCTCATACGCTTCTCGGTCCACGCTTTCTGAGCACTTGGCATACTGCTCCAGTGGGTGCTCAATAAATGCCACCACTCCTACGATTAGCCCCATCTCTCCGGGAGGCCCCGCTCGGGAGAGGCAAGAAAACCGCCACCCCGCCCGCCTCCGTGGTCACTCGCACGGACCCACCCGCGCATTCGCACGCCACCAACGACGTACAAAGCCGCCCCCCGCCCCGCCCCTCACTGGAAAACGTGGTCGAAGGTCCGGATCAGGGGCTTGGGGGTCATGAGCAGCAGCTGGAACCCGTCGGCCGAACTGTCATCGAGGACGGCCATGGACAGCCGGGCCTCGTGCTGCACCTGGCAGGGGAGGGGACGGGATGGGACGCGTGTGCGGGATGTCCACGAGCTCCCGCGCGCGCCCCGGTGACCCCCGGGGCCGGAGGTACCTGCTGGTAAGTGCTGGCCGTCATGTCGGCGCAGAGGTTGAGGCGGCCGGAAGGGTCCAGGAAGACGACGGGGAAAGCCTGGTGGAAGTCGGCCAGGGCCGGCTGCGGGGGAGACGGGAGGGGCGTCAGCGCCCAGGGCTCCCCCCCGCCCCATCAAACCCTCCCCCCGCCTCCCGGCAGCCCCCGTTACCAGAGCGGGGTCCGGGCTGCGGCACAGGCTGATCCCTTGGGCTGTCAGGTCCGTGGTGGCTGATGGCGTGGGGCGTGAGGGTCGGGTCACGGGACGGACGGAGGGGTGCGGCCACCCACCCGGTGGGACCCCAGGAGCCTGGGCCCCTCCCTGGGGGGCCCGTCCCTTGCCCCCTCCTCCCACCCCGCCGCCGGGGAGGGGAGGGCCCCGGAACCCACCTCTTCACTCACCCAGAAACTGCAGGCAGCTTCGCAGCACCTGGTAGCCGCTCATGGACGCGCTGACCTTGTGGGTGGCCAGCAGGAAGCCGACCAGCATCGACACCAGGAAACCGCTGAACCCGCCCATGCCCTGCGGGCCCCGGTCGGAGGAAAAGGGGGGTGTCTCAGCTCCAGGCCCAGGGCCCACCCACCCCAGCAGGCTACATCCCCATCCCCCAAATCACAGCAGAGGGACCACCCACCCACCCGGCCTCCTCCGGAACAGCCACGCCCCCACAACCGCCAACCCCCGCCTCCGAGCTAGCGACCGACATAGGCAGGGGAGATACGGAAAGGGAGCGTGAAAGGGAGAGGTGGAGATGGAGCAGGGCGGGAAAGGCGGTGGTAGGTGAGAGAGGAGCCGGGGCCCACCCACACCCCGGTCTTACCTGGTCCAGCTCCCTCTGCCTGAGCCACACCTTGAGGACAGCCACCCCGTCCCTCAGCCCAGGTGAGGCGGCCACGGCTGCCAGGAACTGCAGGTGGGCTTCCATGGCCGTGTCACACAGGAGCAGATTGTTGTAGTGGGGCGTGGGGGGCTCCGTGGTAGAGCCTGCAGGGGGACGGGAGGGACGGAGGCGTCACCGCTTGCCCACCCCTCCTCCGCCAGCGCCCGGCCCCGGCGCCCACCCCCGTGGGTACCTTGGTCTGGGGTCTCCTTCCCGAGGAACCAGGCGGTGCGCACGTTGTTTCTGTTGGGCAGCAGACGGCAGGGTTTGAAGAAGCCGGGGGGCGGGCACGGGTACAGGCGCACGGTCACCAACCGTTCATCCTTGCCTGGGAGGGGGCGGCCCCCGAGGCAAACGTCAGCTCCCGCCTCCACCTGGCCGGACCTCCCGGGGTAAACCGATCCCTCGCCCCTCCCGGAGGGACCCACCGCTCCCCCGTCTCCCCTTCCTCTTGGGATCCCTGTCCAAGTCGCCCGCCTCACCCGCCGCCAAGCTCTAACACCCAGCCCAGCCCCTCGGCATCCACCTTCCCCCCCGCCCCCCTCCCCGCACCCTGAGGCCGCAGCAGCAGCAGGGGCTTGAGGTGGCAGCCGTTCATGTAGGTGAAGCGGACGCTGCCGAAGAGGGGATCCCGTGCCAGGTGGTGAGCGAGGTGCGCCAGGTAGAGCGCCCGTTTGCGGAGGTAGCGCTGGTTCAGCCCATCCTTGTCCTGCAGGATCTCCTGGAGGAGGAAGATGACGGGGGGCAGACGGGGCTCGGGGCCACACGCTTCCTCCCCCACGTCCCGGGGCCCAGCGTGCCGGCTTCCAGCTGGTAAAGCAGACCCGCAGATGGCAACTGAGCCCGCCCGCCAGCTTCCAGCCCGTCCGGCAGAGCCGCAGAGAGCGACTGGCCCGTTTTTCGGACAGCTGCCTAACAAATACCGTCACTCCGCCTACTACCGCCGCAGCGGCTACTACGACCGGGACCGGGTGAGTAGTGTTATCGAGGCCCCTCTCCTGGCACCTCATCTGTTCTACCCGCTTTTCTTCGCCTCTTCGTTCTCGCCCTCGGCCCCCTTCTCCGGCGGCCTAGAAGCGCTCCCTCCGGCCGAGCGGTCTCAGAGCGAGGGGAACTGGCGGGTTGGGGTGTGGCGGACACCCGCCCTGGGCCGACACACGGGGCGGGGGGGCGTGGAACTTGACATCGGGCAACCCCGGGCCGGACGCAAGCACCTTCCGCTCTGGCAGACCAGGAATCACCTCTGATCTCTTGCCCGTCCCCACGCAAACCCATAACTGGCTCAGCCCCCCATCCAGCCAGCCCGCTCTTCGACCACTGTCCCGAGGTGACTGTGGGGTACCGGCCGTCTCAAGGGCAAAAGCTATCTCGTGACCACCTGAGCCAGTAGGCGGATGGGAGTGAGGGTGGGATACTGCCCCCGCGATCAAATCTGCTAGATTGACGGCCCAAGCCGGGAATACAGACGGTGTCCCTCGCCCCCGTGCCCATCAAATTAGGTACGGAGGAGGGGGGAGGGCAGAGACTGGATAGACTGAGGCCAGAAGCTGGAATGGCCTAGGAGCACAGGCAATAAATACCTGTCGCCTCTGACCTTCGGGGTCAGAACACAAGACACGCAGCAGCAGCCCATGTCTCTCTCTGCCCAGAAGGCCAGATGCCCGCTCTACAACCACAACCAACACACTGAGGCGAGGGCCGCGGGATGGGTGAGTTTCTCGTGGGAGGGACCCAGGTACCCCGCTGCTGATGGGAATCACGAGTGGATTCCTCCCACGTAGGGAGAGCACATGGTGAGAGCTGGCCGCCCACCACGTGCGCGGGGAATGGAATGAATTCTTCCCATTTGGGAAAGCAAGTGGATCCTTCCCGAGTGGGAAATGAACGTGGGTGAGAGCTAGCCGCCTCACCCACGCGCGATTAACGTACAATTGTGTTCTTCCCGTATAGGGAAGCCCTAATGTTGCTAATTGATTATATTCCTCCCGAAAGGGAAGTTCAATCCATTGGGCCTAAACAATTACGTAAATTCAATTCGCCTCGCGGAATAAATCTTATATAAAACTCAGGCTTTCCGTCCCCGGCCTCTCTCTCTCTCGCCTCGCCGATCACTGAACGAACCCGTCCCGGGACGACGGGTGACAACCACCGAGAATGGCGACAGGGCACCGAGAGGGGCGGGCCGTGGGACGGCCTCCCGCCCCCACGGCTCGTCCCGGGGTGGGGGTGGGGGGTCGGCCAGGGGCGAGAGTCCCCGATCCTCTGGTCCTCACCTGAGGCATGGTCAGCGCCAGGTCCACGTTCACCTCGGGCCGGATGCAGGTGCCCAGCAGGTAGCTGCCCACCACGGTGACCCGCGCCGGGGGTAGGAAGCGGAAGCGTCCCTTGACGGGGAAAGGCACCTGGAGGAAGGGGACTCGGACCTCTGGGGGAAGCCAGGTCTGGTCCACCAGCTGAGGCAGGCACAGGTGGGGAACGGAGAGAGGTGGAGAGAGCGCACGTGAACCTGAGATTCTTACCAGCCTCGACTGGCAAAAACGCCATCCCTTTCGCAGCTGACGGCCCAGAAGAGCAGATCTCGGGGGGTCCCCGGCTCCCACTGCCACCCTTGCCCTCTCAGCTGACGTTTCAAGACGTCCAAGCCGCGACCGTCAGCCCCCGCCGGGCTCACCTGGACCTCGGGCGTGGCGGGGACGGCGCTCAGCCGCCGGTTGACTTCCCGCAGGAAGGCGTCGATCTTCTGCTTCTTCTTCTCCTTCACCCTCACCTCCTTGAGCAGTTCCTCCATCTGCGGGCCACGGGCCTTCAGACGGATCCCGTCCCCCCGGCCCTCGGGTCCCCTCCCCGCCGCGGCCCCCCCCGCCCCCCGCTGACCTGCAGGCGGAGGAGGCTGGAGTGGAAGAGGTTCTCGGTCTCCTTGAGGCGGCTGAGCTCCTCGCTGGTGGGCGCCTTGTACAGCTCGGCCTCGCTCAGCTTCGCGGGCTGCAGGATCCCGCCGGCCCCCGTCTTCCTTCGCCGCTTCTTGGACGAGGGCGCCCGGTCCTCCTCGCCTGACTCCGCCGATTCCAACGCCTCGGGCTCCATCGCCTGCGGCCGGGGGAGAAAGAGGAAGACCCTCAGTGGGGCCTGGAGTCCCTCCCGCTCCTCGGTTTCCCCACGCTGCTCGCAGAGAGCCCCCTGCCCATCCCAGGGCCTTGAGGGCACAGCCCCACGCCTGCACATGAGCTTGTCTCTAGGCTGTAAGCTTGTCGTGGGCAGGGATTATGTCTGTTGCTATATTGCACTCTCCACAGCGCTTAGTACAGCACTCTGCACACAGTAAGCGCTCAATACAGTCGAAGGAATGGATGAACGCACGTCCATGCACTTGGATCTGTGACCTTTGCACACGATAGCTGCCCCACCATCAATAATAATGGCATTTATTAAGCGCTTACTAGGTGCAAAGCACTGTTCTAAGCGCTGGGGAGGTTACAAGGTGATCAGGTTGTCCCACGGGGCGCCCACAGTCTTAATCCCCATTTTACAGATGAGGTAACTGAGGCCCAGAGAAGTTAAGTGACTTGTCCGAAGTCACACAGCGGAGTGGCGGAGCCGGGATTTGAACCCCTGACCTCTGACTCCAAAGCCCGGGCTCTTTCCATTGAGCCACGCTGCTTCTCTTTATTCTCCCCATCTTTAAATTATATGTGACAAATTACTTATTTGTTCATATTAACATCAGTCTTCCCCTCTAGACTGTAAATTCGTTACGGGCAGGGAACGTGTCTGCTACTGCTGCTGTGGTGTACTGTCCCAGGTGTTTTCTACTAATAATAATAATGATGGTGCTTATTAAGCACTTACTACATGCCAAGCACTGTGCTAGGCACTGACAATAATAATAATAATTATGGTATTTGTCAAGCGCTTACTACATGCCAGGTACTGTACTAAGCACTGGGGTATCTACAAGCAAATGGGGTGGGACACAGATCCTGTGACACATAGGGCTCACGGTCTCAATCCCCATTTTCCAGAAGAGGGAACTGAGGCACAGAGAAGTAAAGTGACAAGCCCAGGGTCACACTGCTGACAGGCGGCAGAGCCGGAATTAGAACCCATGACCTTCTCACTCTCGGGCCCAAGCTCTAGCCACCACGCCAGTGCTCTGCATGCAGTAAGCACTTGATAAATGATAATAATTATAATGATGGCATTTATTAAGCGCTTACTTTGTGCAAAGCACTGTTCTAAGCACCAGGGAGGTTATAAGGTGATCAGGTTGTCCCACGGGGGGCTCACAGTCTTAATCCCTATTTTCCAGATGAGGTCACTGAGGCACAGAGGAGTTAAACGACTTGCCCAAAGTCACACAGCTGACAAACCATGGGATTTGAACCCATGACCCCTGACTCCAAAGCCTGGGCTCTTTCCACTGAGCCACGCTGCTTCTCTTGATTCTCTAGTCTTCTAGTCCATGAGCCCACTGTCCCACGGGCTCACGGTCTAGAAGCAGTGTGGCTCAGTGGAAAGAGCACGGGATTTGGAGTCAGAGGTCATGGGTTCGAATTCCGACTCCACCACATGACTGCTGTGTGGCCTTGGGCAAGTCACTTAACTTCTCTGAGCCTCAGTTACCTCATCTGTAAAATGGGGATTAAGATTGTGAGCCTCACATGGGGCAACTTGACCACCTTGTATCCCCCCCAGCGCTTAGAACAGTGCTCTGCACATACTAAGTGCTTAACAAATGCCATCATCATCATTATTATTATTATTAGAAGGGGGAGACAGGTAACAAAATCAATCAATCAACCGTATTTATTGAGCGTTTACTGTGTGCAGAGCACTGTACTAAGCGCTTGGGAAGTCCAAGTTGGCAACATCTAGAGATGGTCCCTACCCAACAGTGGGCTCACAGTCTAGAAGGGGGAGGCAGACAACAAAATCAATCAATCAACCACATTTATTGAGTGCTTACTGTGCGCAGAAGACTGTACTAAGCGCAACAAAACATATAAACAGAATAAAATAAATAGAATAAATACGTACAAGTAAAATAAAGAAATAAATAGAGTAATAAATTCATTCATTCAATCGTATTTATTGAGTGCCTACTGCGTGCAGAGCACTGGACTAAGCGCTTGGGAAGGACAAGTTGTGTGACTCTGGGCAAGTCACTTGCCCACTTTCCACTGAGCGTGGCTCAGTGGAAAGAGCCCGGGCTTTGGAGCCAGAGGTCATGGGTTCAAATCCCGGCTCCACCACTTGTCAGCTGTGTGACTTTGGGCAAGTCACTTCACTGGGCCTCAGTCACCTCATCTGTAAAATGGGAATGAAGACTGTGAGCCCCCCGTGGGACAACCTGATCACCTTGTAACCTCCCCAGCGCTTAGAACAGTGCTTTGCACAGAGTAAGCGCTTAATAAATGCTATCATCCAACGTGTCCTTCCCAAGCGCTTAGTCCAGTGCTCTGCACACAGTAAGCGCTCAATAAATACGACTGAATGAATGAATGAACTTAACTTTTCTGTGCCTCAGTTCCTTCATTTATAAAATGGGGATGAAGACTGTGAGCCCCCCGTGGGACAACCTCATCACCTTGTAACCTCCCCAGAGCTTAGCACAGTGCTTTGCACATAGTAAGCGCTTAATAAATGCTATCATCCAACTTGTCCTTCCCAAGCGCTTAGTCCAGTGCTCTGCACACAGTAAGCGCTCAATAAATACGACTGAATGAATGAATGAACTTAACTTTTCTGTGCCTCAGTTCCTTCATCTGTAAAATGGGGGTGAAGACTGTGAGCCCCCCCCCCGTGGGACAACCTCATCACCTTGTAACCTCCCCAGCGCTTAGCACAGTGCTCTGCACATAGTAAGCGCTTAATAAATGCCATCATCCAACTTGTCCTTCCCAAGCGCTTAGTCCAGTGCTCTGCACACAGTAAGCACTCAATAAATACGACTGAATGAACTTAACTTTTCTGTGCCTCAGTTCCTTCATCTGTAAAATGGGGGTGAAAACGGTGAGCCCCCCCCGTGGGACCACCTGATCACCTTGTAACCTCCCCAGCGCTTAGCACATAGTAAGCGCTTAATAAATGCCGTCATTATTATTATTATCAACAGATAGAGACGGTCCCTACCCAACAGCGGGCTCACAGTGATGAAGGGGGAGACAGGGAACGAAACGAAACATATTAACAAAATTAATTAGAATAAATCTGTACAAATAAGCTAAATCAGTAAATAGGGTAATAATGTGTCTAACCTGTGGGTTGGGTGCGGGCGCTGCTGGTGGTGTCAAGGCCTGAGGCGCTGAGGCCTGAGGCGCGGGCGCCATGACGGCGGCTTCTTCCCCACGTGCCCGGCGGCGCGAGGAGCCCCCTTTGCGCACGCGCCCCCCAGGCCCCGCCCCCTAGCCCCGCTCGCCGCCGCCATTGGCCCGCCGCCGCCAGGCCGCCCCCTCCCATTGGTCGGGCCGGCGCCCGGTGGGCGGGGACCGGCTCGCGGGCGGGTGACGTCACCGCCGGAAGCGGCCGCGCGCGGGACGGCGCTTGCGTTACAGGGCGGGGGGAGGGGCGGGGCTCCTTCTGTCAATCATTCCTTCAGTCGTGTGTGGCATCATCATTATCAATCGTACTTATTGAGCGCTTACTGTGTGCAGAGCACTGGACTAAGCGCTTGGGAAGGACAAGTTGGCAACATATAGAGACTGTCCCTACCCAACATCATCATCATCAATTGTATTTATTGAGCGATTACTGTGTGCAGAGCACTGGACTAAGCGCTTGGGAAGTACAAGTTGGCAACATCTAGAAACGGTTCCTACCCAACAGTGGGCTCACAGTCTAAAAGGGGGAGACAAAACCAAACATACTACAAAATAAAATAGAATAGATATGTACAAGTAAAATAAATGAATAAATAAATAGTGATAAATATGTACAAACATATATACATATATACCATCAATCGTATTTATTGAGCGCTTACTGTGTGCAGAGCACTGGACTAAGTGCTTGGGAAGGACAAGTTGGCAACATATACAGATGGGCCCTACCCAACAGGGGGCTCACAGTCTAAAAGGTAGAGACAAAACCAAACATACTACAAAATAAAATAGATGTGTATAAGTAAAATAAATTAATAAATAGAGTGATAAATATGTACAAACATATATACATATATACCATCAATCGTATTTATTGAGCACTCACTTTGTGCAGAGCACTGGACCAAGCGCTTGGGAAGTACAAGTTGGCAACATCTAGAGACAGTCCCTACCCAACAGCAGGCTCACAGTCTAATAGGGGGAGACAATACCAAACATACTACAAAATAAAATAGAATAGATGTGTACAAGTAAAATAAATAAATAAATGGAGTGATAAATATGTACAAACATATATACATATATACCATCAATCGTATTTATTGAGCGCTTACCGTGTGCAGAGCACTGGACTAAGAGCTTGGGAAGGACAAGTTGGCAACATCTAGAGACGGGCCCTACCCAACAGGGGGCTCACAGTCTAAAAGGGGGAGACAAAACCAAACATACTACAAAATAAAATAGAATAGATGTGTACAAGCAAAATAAATAAATAAATAAATAGAGTGATAAATATGTACAAACATATATACATATATACCATCAATCGTATTTATTGAGCACTTACCGTGTGCAGAGCACTGGACTAAGAGCTTGGGAAGGACAAGTTGGCAACATATAGAGACGGTCCCTACCCAACAGTGGGCTCACAGTCTAAAAGGGGGAGACAAAACCAAACATACTACAAAATAAAATAGAATAGATGTGTACAAGTAAAATAAATAAATAAATAAATAGAGTGATAAATATGTACAAACATATACATATATACCATCAATCGTATTTATTGAGCGCTTACTGTGTGCAGAGCACTGGACTAAGCACTTGGGAAGGACAAGTTGGCAACATCTAGAGACGGTCCCTACCCAACAGTGGGCTCACAGTCTAAAAGGGGGAGACAAAACCAAACATACTACAAAATAAAATAGATGTGTACAAGTAAAATAAATAAATAAATAGAGTGATAAATATGTACAAACATATATACATATATACCATCAATCGTATTTATTGAGCGCTTACCGTGTGCAGAGCACTGGACTAAGAGCTTGGGAAGGACAAGTTGGCAACATCTAGAGATGGTCCCTACCCAACAGTGGGCTCACAGTCTAAAAGGGGGAGACAAAACCAAACATACTACAAAATAAAATAGAATAGATGTGTACAAGCAAAATAAATAAATAAATAAATAGAGTGATAAATATGTACAAACATATATACATATATACCATCAATCGTATTTATTGAGCACTTACCGTGTGCAGAGCACTGGACTAAGAGCTTGGGAAGGACAAGTTGGCAACATCTAGAGACGGGCCCTACCCAACAGCGGGCTCGCAGTCTTAAAGGGAGAGACAGAGAACAAAACCAAACATACTAACAAAATAAAATAGAATAGATATGTACACGTAAAATAAACAAATAAATAAATAGAGTAACAAATATGTACAATAGAGTAACAAATATGTATTTACTGAGCACTAGAGATATTGATGTAAAGCTCTCCGTACAGGGCTTCATACACTCTAAGCGCTCAATAAATACGATCGAATGAATGAGTTTAACAATCTCCTCTTTAAAGCGCTTACTACAGGGCTTCACACACTCTAAGTGCTCAATAAATACGATCGCATGAAGAATGAGTTTAACAATCTCCTCTTTAAAGCGCTTAGTACAGTGCTTTGTACACTCAAAGCGCTCAATAAATACGATAGAATGAATGAGTTTAACAATCTATTTAAAGTGATTAATACAGTGCTTTGCACACGAAGCACTCAATAAATAAAACTGAATGAATGAGTTTAACAATCTTCTCTATAAAGCGCTTAGTACAATGCTTTACACCCTAAGAGCTCAATAAATACGATTGAACGAGTTTAACAATCTCCTCTGTAAAGCGCTTACTTACTACAGTGCTTTGCACACATTAAGCGCTCAATGAATACGATTGAATGAGTGAGTTTAACAATCTCTAAAGCGCTTAGTATAGTGTTTGCACACATTAAGCACTAAATAAATAGGATTGATGAATGAGTTTAACAATCTATTTAAAGGGCTTACTAAAGGGCTTTGCACACACTAAGCGCTCAATAAATAGGATTGAATGAATGGGTTTAACAATCTCCTCTGTAAAGCACTTAGTACAGTGCTTCGCACACATTAAGCGCTCAATAAATACGATCGAATGAATGAGTTTAACAATCTCCTCTATTTAAAGCGCTTACTACAGTGCTTTGCAATACTCTAAGCACTCAATAAACACAATTGAATGAATGAGTTTAACATTCTCCTCTGTAAAGTGCTTAGTACGGTGCTTTGCACACATTAAGCGCTAAATAAATAGGATTGATGAATGAGTTTAATGATCTATTTAAAGCGCTTACTACAGGGCTTTGCACACACTAAGCGCTCAATAAATATGATTGAATGAATGAGTTTAACAATCTCCTCTGTAAAGCGCTTAGTACAGTGCTTTGCATACAAGTTGCCAACTTGTACTTCCCAAGCGCTTAGTACAGTTCTCTGCACACAGTAGGCGCTCAATAAATACGATTGAATGAATGAATGAATCCAAGCGCTAAACAAATAGGATTGAATGAATTAGTTTAACAGTCTCTTCTGTAAAGTGCTTAGTACAGTGCTCTGCACACAGTAAGCGCTCAATAAATACGATTGAGTGAATGAATGAATCTAAGTGCTAAACAGATAGGATTGAATGAATGAGTTTAACAATCTCCTCAAAGTGCTTAATACAGTGCTTTGCACACACTCAGCACTCAATAAATAGGATTGAATGAATGAGTTTAACAGTCTCTTCTGTAAAGCGCTTAGTACAGTGCTCTGCACACAGTAGGCGCTCAATAAATACGATTGAATGAATGAATGAATCCAAGCGCTAAACAAATAGGATTGAATGAATGAGTTTAACAATCTCCTCAAAGTGCTTAATACAGTGCTTTGCACACACTAAGCGCTCAATAAATAGGATTGAATGAATGAGATTAACAATCTCTTCTGTAAAGCACTTAGTACAGTGCTCTGCATACACTAAGCGCTCAATAAATACGATTGAATGATTGAGTTTAACAATCTATTTAAAGCGCTTAGTACAATGCTTTGCACACACTAAGCTCTCAATAAATACGATTGAATGAATGAGTTTAAAGACCCTTTGCTCCCTTCTTTCAGCGTTTTGCATGTAGTAAGCGCTTAATAAATGTCATCATCATTATTATTATTATTATTATTATCTTCCCTCCCAGCTCCACAGCACGTCTAGATCTGTAATTGATTTATTTGTTCATTTATTTATCTATGCATATTAATGTCCATCTCCCGCATTCTAGACTGTGAGCTCATTTTGGGCAGGGAATGTGTCTGTTCTTGTACTCTCCAAGTGCTTAATACAGTGCTTTGCACACAGTAAGTGCGCAATAAATACAATTGAATGAATGAATGAATAGATACAATTGAACAAATGAATTTTCCCGGCCTCCGAGGGAGTCATCCCGTCCAGTCCCCTGCCTTCGGAGAGCACAGCATGTGTTAAAAAAAAAACAAATATGAGGTGGGCATTGGAAAGTAGGGGGGAGGTGGGATTTTGGGAGACCTTCGAAGCTGGAAGGAAAATCCAGCGTGACCTAGGGGAAAGAGACGATCTGGTTGGGGATTTGGGACGGGTCGCTTCATTTCTCTGGGCCTCAGTTACAGTTTTTCATCTGTAAAATGGGGATTAAGACCGTGAGCTCCATGTGGGGACGTGGACCGTGTCCAACCTTACTAGCCTGAATATATCTCAGCCCTTAGGACGGTGCCCGGCTACATGGCGCTTAATAAGTTGCCATAAAAAAACAAGATGTAATTTGGCACTCCTGAAGAGGGGAGAAGGGATTCCAGGTAATGGGAAGGGCGGGATTGAACGACGGAAAGAAGGACAGCCAGCAAAAAGTCAGTTTTGGAGCAACAGGTGAGGGCCTTGAAGTCAAATGGTTAGAAAGTCTCCGCTTGATGCGGACGGTAGAGTTCTTGGAAAGCACAATTCAGCAACAAATAGAGACAATCCCAACAACACAATGGGCTTACAGTCTAGAAGGTGTAATAGGAAATCAGAGAGATGAATTGGGAGGCGCAAGGTGCTTGTGCTTCTTCAACTCAATGGTAAAGGGTTTCTATTTGGTGCAAAGGTGGGTGGGTAATCTCACTGGAGGTTCTTGAGGAGTGGGGAAACAGGGACTGAACCTCTGTGTAGAAAAATGATCCAGGCAATGGAGTCAAGTATGGATCGGTGTTTGTTAAGTGCTTACTATATGCCAGGCATTATAATAATAATTTGTTAAGTGCTTACTGTGTGCCAGGCACTGTTCTAAGTGCTGGGGTAGATACAGGGTCATCAGGTTGTTCCACGTGAGGCTCACAGTCTTAATCCCCATTCTACAGATGAGGTAACTGAGGCACGGAGAAGTGAAGTGACTTGTCCAGGGTCACACAGTAGACAAGCGGTGAAGCCAGGATTAGGTCCTTCAGACTTCCAGGCCCCCCGGCTCTCTCCACTACATCACGCTGCTTGGAATCAGGAACCCGATATGAGGTTTCACCCCACCTTCTTTTGCTTCCTATTCTTTTATTTGCTGTAGGCAACAGCACAAGAAATACAGCCCTGAAGAGCCTGCCCTTCGCAGATTTTCCCCTCGGGCTCTCCTGCCAGGAGTACCACCATCAGCATATGGACAGTGAAGATGTGTTGCGCAGAAGGAACTAGCTGA
Organism: Tachyglossus aculeatus; assembly: GCF_015852505.1. NCBI lineage: Eukaryota > Metazoa > Chordata > Mammalia > Monotremata > Tachyglossidae > Tachyglossus > Tachyglossus aculeatus. The sequence goes on along the minus strand of NC_052068.1, from coordinate 90,484,833 downwards.
CAAGATACTTAGCTGAGTGTGACTGGACACTTAACATATATGTTTGTACATATTTATTCCTCTATTTCTTTTACTTGTACGTATTTATTCTATTTTATTTGGTTTATATGTTTTATTTTGTTGTCTGTCTCCCCCTTCTAGACTGTGAGCCCGCTGTTGGGTTGGGACCGTCTCTAGATGTTGCCAACTTGTACTTCCCAAGCGCTTAGTACAGTACTCTGCACACAGTAAGCGCTCAATAAATGCGATTGAATGAATGAATGAATGAATGAATGAATTCAGCCTCTGTCTCCCGCAGTGGTCAAGCGAGAATGAGCAACGTGGGGAAGACTGTAGCGGGGATTGCTGGCATCTTGGCCCCGGGGGGAATATGTAGGAGCAGCAATCGGGGAGGTTCGATTCAGGGGGAAGTTTGGGTCTGATCTAGCCTGACCTGGGGTTTTCGGATCCCTTGAGCCTCAGTTTCCCCATCTGTGCAATGGGCTTGGCGCGATGATCCTTTCCTTCCTCCTGCTGGGACTGAATTAATTCAAGGGGCAGCCCAATTAATGATAATACTAAGAATAATGATAATAACTGTGGTACTTGGATGAGAAGCAGCGTGGCTCAGTGGAAAGAGCCCGGGCTTTGGAGTCAGAGGTCATGGGTTCAAATCCCAGCTCCGCCACTTGTCAGCTGTGTGACTTTGGGTGGGTCGCTTGGCTCCTCTGTGCCTCAGTTCCCTCATCTGTAAGATGGGGATGAAGACTGTGAGCTCCCCGTGGGACATCCTGATAATAATAATAATAATAATGGCATTTATTAAGCGCTTACTATGTGCAAAGCACTGTTCTAAGTGCTGGGGAGGTTACAAGGTGATCAGGGTGTCCCATGGGGGGCTCACAGTCTTAATCTCCATTTTACAGATGAGGGAACTGAGGCCAAGAGAAGTGAAGTGACTTGCCCAAAGTCACACAGCTGGCAATTGGCAGAGCTGGGATTTGAACCCATGATCTCTGACTCCAAAGCCCAGGCTGTTTTCCACTGAGCCACAGTGCTTCTCTGCTTCTCTGATCACCTTGTAATCTCCCCAGCGCTCAGAACAGTGCTTTGCACATAGTAAGCGCTTAGTAAATGCTATCATTATTATTATTATCATTATTATTTGTTTCCTAGGCACTCACCACGTGCCAGGCACCATTCTAAGAGCTGGGGTGGAAACCGGCAAATTGGGTTGGACCCTCTCCCTATCCCACGGGGGGCTCACAGTCTCCATCCCCATTTTGCAGATGAGGGAACTGAGGTACAGAGGAGTTGAGTGACTCACCCGGGGTCATGCAGTAGACGAATGGCAGCAAAACTTGTGACTCCCAGGCCCGTGTCCTAACCCTATGCAGGAGACAAATCAATCAATAGTATTTATTGAGCGCTTACTGTGTGCAGAGCACTGTACTAAGCGCTTAAGAATTACAAGCTGGCAACATATAGAGACAGTCCCTACCCAACATTGGGCTCACAGTCTAGAAGGGGGAGACAGAGAACAAAACCAAACATACTAACAAAATAAAATAAATAGAATAGATAGGTACAAGGAAAATCATTAAATGAATAAATAGAGTAATAAATATGTACAAACATATATACATATATACAGGTGCTGCGGGGAAGGGAAGGAGGTAAGGCGGGGGGGATGGAGAGGACATTTCAGAGAATGTGTCTGTGGTATGGTACTCTCCCAAATTCTTAATACAGAGCTCTCCGCACAATAAGCGCTCCAACACCCCGAGCGATTGGTTGAAGGTGCAGAACTGCACAGTGGATAGAATGCAGTTAAGAATAATAATGATAATAATGATGGCATTTGTAAAGCGCTAACTCTGTGCAAAGCACCATTCCAAGCACTGGGGAGGATACATGGTGTTCAGGCCATCCACGTGGGGCTCACAGTCTTAATCCCCAGATGAGGTAACTGAGGCACAGAGAAGTTAAGGGACTTGCCCAAAGTCACACAGCTGACAAGTGGAGGAGCCGGGATTTGAACCCATGACCTCTGACTCCCAAACCCGTGCTCTTTTCGCTGAGTAGTACAATACCTACTCTCTGTCCTCCCAGCCCACACTCCTGCTGACTTGATCTCAGATAGGAACCCACACAACTCCGTCACAGGGGGGTGGGGGGGGACGGCGGGGGGATTGTCTCCCCCCTTTAGTTTCAGGTACTCAGTGTACGAGCCCTTCCACGGGGACTGTTTCCCCTTTCAATTCAGGTGCTCAACTTTATGAGCCTGTCACAGGGGAATTGGCTCCCCTTCAGTTTCAGGGTGCTCAGTACAAGTTCTAAAGTGAAACCAAGCTACCATTTGAGAAGCAGGATGGCTTAGTGGAAAGAGGCCGGGCCTGGGAGTCAGAAGGTCGTGGGTTCTAATTCTGACTCCACCACTCGTCTGCTGTATGACCTTGGGCAAGTCACTTCACTTCTCTGTACTTCAGTTCCCTCATCTGTAAAATGGGGATTGAGACTGTCCCCTGTTCAAGTGGGACAGAGAGTGGGTCCAAACCAACTTGCTTGTACACATCCCTTCACTTAGTACAATGTCTGGCACATAGTAAGCACTTGACAAATGACATCATTGGCATTATTATTACCACTGTATACAGCAGAATACTTCATCCCATGCTTAACCTAACTAAAAGGGGAGTAGATGCCTACCACACAGAGAAGCGGTGTGGCTCAGTGGAAAGAGCCCGGGCTTTGGACACAGATTTCATGGGTTCAGATCCCGGGTCCGCCAATAGTCATGCGTGTGACTTTGGGCAAGTCAACTTAATAATAATGATGGGATTTGTTAAGCGCTTACTATGTGCAAAGCACTGTTCTAAGCGCTGGACTTAACTTCTCTGTGCCTCAGTTACCTCACCTGTAAAATGAGGATTAAGACTGTGATCCCCTGTGGGACAACCTGATCACCCTGTAAGCTCCCCAGCACTTAGAACAGTGCTTTGCACACAGAAAGCGCTCAACAAATGCCATTATTATTATTCATTCATTCATTCAATCACATTTTTTGAGCGCTTACTGTGTGTAGAGCACTGTACTAATGGGTTTCTTACACACATTCACATACACACACAATTATGACAAAAAAGAGCTATCAATCCGACTGGCTTCCCCAGGTGTCATGAAGACAGACCCACGTCAGAAGAGTTTCAAGGAGTCTGGCCCCCCACAGCATGCCATCCTGGTTCAAGTCTTAGGTGTTTTGCAGCAAACCTTGTGACTCCCAGGCCCGTGCCCTGTTCCCATGCAGCAGACAAATGGCAGCAACCTCGTGACTCCCAGGCCCGTGCCCTGTCCCCATGCAGCGGACAAATGGCAGCAACCTCGTGACTCCCAGGCCCGTGCCCTGTCCCCATGCAGCAGACAAATAGCAGCAAACCTTGTGACTCCCAGGCCCGTGCCCTGTCCCCATACAGCAGACAAATAGCAGCAAACCTTGTGACTCCCAGGCCCGTGCCCTAACCCCATGCAGCAGACAAAGAGCAGCAAACCTTGTGACGCCTAGGCCCGTGCCCTGTCCCCATGCAGCGGACAAATGGCAGCAAACCTTGTGACTCCCAGGCCCGTGCCCTAACCCCATGCAGCAGACAAATGGCAGCAAACCTTGTGACTCCCAGGCCCGTGCCCCAACCCCATGCAGCAGACAAATGGCAGCAAGCCTTGTGACTTCCAGGCCCGTGCTCTGTCCCCATGCAGCAGACAAATGGCAGCAAACCTTGTGACTCCCAGGCCCGTGCCCTAACCCCATGCAGCAGACAAAGAGCAGCAAACCTTGTGACGCCTAGGCCCGTGCCCTGTCCCCATGCAGCGGACAAATGGCAGCAAACCCTTGTGACTCCCAGGCCCGTGCCCTGTCCCCATGCAGCGGACAAATGGCAGCAAACCTTGTAACTCCCAGGCCCATGCCCTAACCCTATGCAGCGGACTAATGGCAGCAAACCTCGTGACTCCCAGGCCCATGCCCTGTCCCCATGCAGCAGACTAACGGCAGCAAACCTCGTGACTCCCAGGCCCATGCCCTGTCCCCATGCAGCAGACAAATGGCAGCAAACCTTGTGACTCCCGGGCCCGTGCCCTGTCCCCATGCAGCAGAAAAATGGCAGCAAACCTTGTGACTCCCAGGCCCGTGCCCTGTCCCCATGCAGCGGACAAATGGCAGCAAACCTTGTGACTCCCAGGCCCATGCCCTAACCCCATGCAGCAGACAAATGGCAGCAAACCTTGTGACTCCCAGGCCCGTGCCCTGTCCCCATGCAGCAGACAAATAGCAGGAAACCTTGTGACTCCCAGGCCCGTGCCCCAACCCCATGCAGCAGACAAATGGCAGCAAGCCTTGTGACTTCCAGGCCCGTGCTCTGTCCCCATGCAGCAGACAAATGGCAGCAAACCTTGTGACTCCCAGGCCCGTGCCCTGTCCCCATGCAGCAGACAAATGGCAGCAAACCTTGTGACATCCAGGCCTGTGCCCTGTCCCCATGCAGCGGACAAATGGCAGCAAATCTCGTGACTCCCAGGCCCGTGCCCTGTCCCCATGCAGCAGACAAATGGCAGCAAACCTCGTGACTCCCAGGCCCGTGCCCTGTCCCCATGCAGCGGACAAATGGCAGCAAACCTCGTGACTCCCAGGCCCCTGCCCTGTCCCCATGCTGCAGACTAATGGCAGCAAACCTTCTGACTCCCAGGCCCGTGCCCTAACCCCATGCAGCAGACAAATGGCAGCAAACCTTCTGACTCCCAGGCCTGTGCCCTAAACCCATTCAGCAGACAAATGGCAGCAAACCTTGTGACTCCTAGGCCCGTGCCCTGTCCCCATGCAGCGGACAAATGGCAGCAAACCTTGTGACTCCCTGGCCCGTGCCCTGTCCCCATGCAGCAGACTAATGGTAGCAAACCTTCTGACTCCCAGGTCCGTGCCCTAACCCTATGCAGCAGACAAATGGCAGCAAACCTTGTGACTCCCAGGCCCGTGCCCTAACCCCATGCAGCAGACAAATGGCAGCAAACCTCGTGACTCCCAGGCCCGTGCCCTGTCCCCATGCAGCAGACAAATGGCAGCAAACCTCGTGACTCCCAGGCCCGTGCCCTGTCCTCATGCAGCAGACAAATGGCAGCAAACCTTGTGACTCCCAGGCCCATGCTCTAACCCCATGCAGCAGACAAATGGCAGCAAACCTTGTGACTCCCCGGCCCATGCCCTGTCCCCAAGCAGTGGACAAGTGGCAGCAAACCTTGTGACTCCCAGGCCCGTGCCCTGTCCCCATGCAGCGGACAAATGGCAGCAAACCTCCTGACTCCCAGGCCCGCGCTCTATCCCTATGCCATACTGCTGATCTGTCGATGGTAATCGATTGATCTCTGCTATGTACTGAGCGCTCACTCGCTTTGTGGAGAGCCCCGTACAAAACGCTCGGGAAGGTACACTTGTACTTCCCAAGCGCTTAGTACAGTACTCTGCACACAGTAAGCGCTCAATAAATACGATTGAATGAATGATTGAATGAATGAATTCAGCTTCCGTCTCCCACAGCTGTCAAGCGAGAATGAGCGATGTGGGGAAGATTGTAGCGGGGATTTCTGGCATCTTGGCTCTGAGGGGAATATGCAGGAGCAGCAATTGGGGAGGTTCGATTCAGGGGCAAGTTTGAGTCTGATCTAGCCTGACCTGGGGGTTTCGGATCCCTTGAGCCTCAGTTTCCCCCTCCGTGAAATGGGCTTGGCGGGATGATCCTTTCCTTCCTCCTGCTGGGACTGAATTAATTCAAGGGACAGCCCGATTAATGATAATACAAAGAATAATGATAATGACTGTGGTACTTGGATGAGAAGCAGCGTGGCTCAGTGGAAAGAGCCCGGGCTTTGGAGTCAGAGGTCACGGGTTCAAATTCCGGCTCCGCCACTTGTCAGCTGTGCGACTTCGGGCAAGTCGCTTAACTCCTCTGTGCCTCAGTTCCCTCACCTGTAAGATGGGGATGAAGACTGTGAGCCCCCCGTGGGACATCCTGATAATAATAATGATGGCATTTATTAAGTGCTTACTATGTGCAAAGCCCTGTTCTAAGCGCTGGGGAGGTTACAAGGTGATCAGGTTGTCCCACAGGGAGCTCACAGTCTTAATCCCCATTTTACAGATGAGGGAACTGAGGCCCAGAGAAGTGAAGTGACTTGCTCAAAGTCACACAGCTGGCAATTGGTGGAGCTGGGATTTGAACCCATGACCTCTGACTCCAAAGCCCGGGCTATTTTCCACTGAGCCTCTCTGCTTCTCTGATCACCTTGTAACCTCCCCAGCACTTAGAACAGTGCTTTGCACATAGTAAGCGCTTAATAAATGTTATCATTATTATTATTATTATTTGTTTGCTAGGCACTCACCACGTGCCAGGCACCATTCTAAGAGCTGGGGTGGAAACCAGCAAATTGGGTTGGACCCTCTCCCTATCCCACGTGGGGCTCACGGTCCCCATCCCCATTTTGCAGATGAGGGAACTGAGGCACAGAGGAGTTGAGTGACTCGCCCGGGGTCATGCAGCAGAGGAATGGCAGCAGACCTTGTGACTCCCAGGCCCGTCCCCTAACCCTATGCAGCAGACGAATGGCAGTAAACCTTGTGACTCCCAGGCCCGTGCTCTATCCCTATGCCATACTGCTGATCTGTCGATGGTTATCGATTGATCTCTGCTATGTACTGAGCGCTCGTTCGCTTTGTGGAAAGCCCCATACAAAACGCTCGGGAGGGTACGCTCCAACAGAGTTGGTCGATGGGACCCCTGCCCGCAAGGAGTTTAGAGGAGGAGTTGGGCGTTCAAAACAGATTATTGGATTGGTTTCATCGCACCCCACAGACAAACGTTTTCAGTCAGTGCCTGCAAAAGACAAAGTAAGAAATCATCTTTAGGAGGTGTGAAGATGGAGCCATCTAGTCTCAGCTTGCTACCGCTTCAGCAGAACCCTTTCATTTTGGCCTCATGATGGCTTCTGCTTAGTTACTTGGTTTTTTGTTCTCTGTCTCCCCCTTCTAGACTGTGAGCTCACTGTTGGGTAGGGACGTTGCCGACTTGGACTTCCCAAGTGCTTAGTACAGTGCTCTGAACACAGTAAGCACTCAATAAATACGATTGATTGATTGATTGATTGCTTATGAAGAAAAATTGGATCTCCCGCCTGCAGTATTGGGGAACATCCAGCTCCTCAATTTGACTCGCTTTTGGCCCGCTACACATCCGCCGTACACCCCCTGGCCTGGAATGCCCCCACTCCCCACATCCGCCAAGCTAGCTCTCTTCCTCCCTTCAAGGCCCTACTGAGAGCTCATCACCTCCAGGAGGCCTTCCCAGACTGAGCCCCCTCCTTCCTCTCCCCCTCCTCCCCCTCTCCATCCCTCCCGCCTTACCTCCTTCCCTTCCCCACAGCACCTGTATATATGCATATATGTTTGTACGTATTTATTACTCTATTTATTTATTTATTTTACTCGTACATATCGATTCTATTTATTTTATTTTGTTAATATGTTTGGTTTTGTTCTCTGTCACCCCCTTCTAGACTGTAAGCCACTGTTGGGTAGGGACGTCTCTATGTGCTGTTAATGATAATACTAATAATAATGATAATAAGTGTGGTACTTGGATGCGAAGCAGCGTGGCTCAGTGGAAACAGCCCGGGCTTTGGAGTCAGAGGTCATAGGTTCAAATCCAGGCTCCGCCACTTGTCAGCTGTGTGACTCTGGGCTGGTCGCTTGGCTCCTCTGTGTCTCAGTTTCCTCATCTGTAAGATGGGGATGAAGACTGTGAGCCCCCCATGGGACATCCTGATAAGAATAATAATATTAATAATGATGGCATTTATTAAGCGCTTACTATGTGCAAAGCACTGTCCTAAGCGCTGGGGAGGTTACACGGTGATCAGGTTGTCCCAGAGGGGGCTCACAGTCTTAATCCCCATTTTACAGATGAGGGAACTGAGGCCCAGAGAAGTGAAGTGACTTGCCCAAAGTCACACAGCTGGCAATTGGCGGAGCTGGGATTTGAACCCATGACTTCTGACTCCAAAGCCCGGGATCTTTTACAACTGAGCCGCACTGCTTCTCTGTTTCTCTGATCACCTTGTAACCTTCCCAGTGCTTAGAACAGTGCTTTGCACATAGTAAGCGCTTAGTAAATGCTATCATTATTATTATTATTATTATTATTTGTTTGCTAGGCACTCACCATGTGCCAGGCACCATTCTAAGAGTTGAGGTGGAAACCGGCAAATTGGGTTGGACCCTCTCCCTATCCCACGTGGGGCTCACAGTCCCCATCCCCATTTTGCAGATGAGGGAACTGAGGCACAGAGGAGTTGAGTGACTCGCCCGGGGTCATGCAGCAGACGAATGGCAGCAGACCTTGTGACTCCCAGGCCCGTGCCCTGTCCCCATGCAGCAGACAAATGGCAGCAAACGTTGTGACTCCCAGGCCCGTGCCCTAACCCTATGCAGGAGACAAATCAATCAATAGTATTTATTGAGCGCTTACTGTGTGCAGAGCACTGTACTAAGCGCTTGGGAATTACAAGCTGGCAACATATAGAGACAGTCCCTACCCAACATTGGGCTCACAGTCTAGAAGGGGGAGACAGAGAACAAAACCAAACATACTAACAAAATAAAATAAATAGAATAGATAGGTACAAGGAAAATAAAGAAATGAATAAATAGAGTAATAAATATGTACAAACATATATACATATATACAGGTGCTGCGGGGAAGGGAAGGAGGTAAGGCGGGGGGGATGGAGAGGACATTTCAGAGAATGTGTCTGTGGTATGGTACTCTCCCAAATTCTTAATACAGAGCTCACCACACAATAAGCGCTCCAACAACCCGAGCGATTGGTTGAAGGTGCAGAACTGCACAGTGGATAGAATGCAGTTAATAATAATAATGATAATAATGATGGCATTTGCAAAGCGCTAACTCTGTGCAAAGCACCATTCCAAGCACTGGGGAGGATACATGGTGTTCAGGCCATCCACATGGGGCTCACAGTCTTAATCCCCAGATGAGGTAAGTGAGGCACAGAGAAGTTAAGGGACTTGCCCAAAGTCACACAGCTGACAACTGGAGGAGCCGGGATTTGAACCCGTGACCTCTGACTCCCAAACCCATGCTCTTTCCACTGAGTAGTACAATACCTACTTTCTGTCCTCCCAGCCCACACTCCTGCTGACTTGATCTCAGATAGGAACCCACACAACTCCGTCATGGCGTCGGGGGTGGGGAGGGCGGGGGGATTGTTTCCCCCCCTTTAGTTTCAGGTACTCAGTGTACGAGCCCTTCCACGGGGACTGTCTCCCTTTTCAATTCAGGTGCTCAACTTTATGAGCCTGTCACAGGGGAATTGGCTCCCCTTCAGTTTCAGGGTGCTCAGTACAAGTTCTAAAGTGAAACCAAGCTACCATTTGAGAAGCAGGATGGCTTAGTGGAAAGAGCCCGGGCCTGGGAGTCAGAAGGTCATGGGTTCTAATTCTCACTCCACCACTCGTCTGCTGTACGACCTTGGGTAAGTCACTTCACTTCTCCGTGCTTCAGTTCCCTCATCTGTAAAATGGGGATTGAGACTGTCCCCTGTTCAAGTGGGACAGAGACTGGGTCCAAACCAATTTGCTTGTACCCATCCCTTCACTTAATACAATGTCTGGCACATAGTAAGCACTTGACAAATGACATCATTGGCATTATTATTACCACTGTATACAGCAGAATACTTCATCCCATGTTTAACCTAACTAAAAGGGGAGTAGATGCCTACCACACAGAGAAGCGGTGTGGCTCAGTGGAAAGAGCCCGGGCTTTGGAGACAGAGTTCATGGGTTCAGATCCCGGCTCCGCCAATTGTCAAGTGTGTGATTTCGGGCAAGTCAACTTAATAATAATGATGGGATTTGTTAAGCGCTTACTATGTGCAAAGCCCTGTTTTAAGCGCTGGACTTAACTTCTCTGTGCCTCAGTTACCTCACCTGTAAAATGAGGATTAAGACTGTGAGCCCCCTATGGGACAACCTGATCACACTGTAAGCTCCCCGGCGCTTAGAACAGTGCTTTGCATACAGTAAGCGCTCAACAAATGCCATTATTATTATTCATTCATTCATTCAATCATATTTTTTGAGCGCTTACTGTGTGTAGAGCACTGTACTAATGGGTTTCTTACACACATTCACATACACACACAATTACGACAAAAAATAGCTACGAATCCTACTGGCTTCCCCAAGTGTCATGAAGACAGACCCACGTCAGAAGAGTTTCAAGGAATCTGGCCCCCCACAGCATGCCATCCTGGTTCAAGTAGTAGGTGCTTTGCAGCAAACCTTCTGACTCCCAGGCCCGTGCTCTATCCCTATGCCATACTGCTGATCTGTTGATGGTAATCGATTGATCTCTGCTATGTACTGAGCGCTCACTTGCTTTGTGGAGAGCCCCGTACAAAACGCTCGGGAGGGTACGCTTGTACTTCCCAAGCGCTTAGTACAGTGCTCTGCACACAGTAAGCGCTCAATAAATACGATTGAATGAATGAATGAATTCAGCCCCGTCTCCCGCAGTTGTCAAGCGAGAATGAGCGACGTGGGGAAGATTGTAGTGGGGATTGCTGGCATCTTGGCTCCGAGGGGAATATGCAGGAGCAGCAATCGGGGAGGTTCGATTCAGGGGGACGTTTGAGTCTGATCTAGCCTGATCTGGGGTTTTCGGATTCCTTGAGCCTCAGTTTCCCCATCTGTGAAATGGGCTTGGCGCGATGATCCTTTCCTTTCTCCTGCTGGGACTGAATTAATTCAAGGGGCAGCCCAATTAATGATAACACTAAGAATAATGATAATAGCTGTGGTACATGGATGAGAAGCAGCGTGGCTTAGTGGAAAGAGCCCGGGCTTTGAAGTCAGAGGTCATGGGTTCAAATCCCAGCTCCGCCACTTGTCAGCCGTGCGACTTTGGGTGGGTCGCTTGGCTCCTCTGTGCCTCAGTTCCCTCACCTGTAAGATGGGGATGAAGACTGTGAGCCCCCCATGGGTCATCCTGATAATAATAATAATGATGGCATTTATTAAGTGCTTACTATGTGCAAAGCCCTGTTCTAAGCACAGGGGGAGGTTACAAGGAGATCAGGTTGTCCCACAGGGGGCTCACAGTCTTAATCCCCATTTTGCAGATGAGGAAACCGAGGCCCAGAAAAGTGAAGTGACTTGCCCAAAGTCACACAGCTGGCAATTGGCGGAGCTGGGATTTGAACCCATGACCTCGGACTCCAAAGCCCGGGCTATTTTCCACTGAGTCGCACTGCTTCTCTGCTTCTCTGATCACCTTGTAACCTCCCCAGCGCTTAGAACAGTGCTTTGCACATAGTAAGCGCTTAATAAATGTTATCATTATTATTATTTGTTTGCTAGGCACTCACCACATGCCAGGCACCATTCTAAGAGCTGGGGTGGAAACCAGCAAATTGGGTTGGACCCTCTCCCTATCCCACGTGGGCTCACGGTCTCCATCCCTATTTTGCAGATGAGGGAACTAAGGCACAGAGGAGTTGAGTGACTCGCCCGGGGTCATGCAGCAGACGAATGGCAGCAGACCTTGTGACTCCCAGGCCCGTGCCCTAACCCTATGCAGCAGACGAATGGCAGTAAACCTTGTGACTCCCAGGCCCGTGCTCTATCCCTATGCCATACTGCTGATCTGTCGATGGTTATCGATTGATCTCCGCTATGTACTGAGCGCTCGCTCGCTTTGTGGAGAGCCCCGTACAGAACGCTCGGGTACGCTCCAACAGAGTTGGTCGATGGGACCCCTGCCCGCAAGGAGGTTAGAGGAGGAGTTGGGCGTTAAAAACAGATTATTGGATTGGTTTCATTGCACCCCACAGACAAACGTTTTCAGTCAGTACCTGCAAAAGACAAAGTAAGAAATCGTCTTTAGGAGGTGTGAAGATGGAGCCATCTAGTCTCAGCTTGCTACCGCTTCAGCAGAACCCTTTAATTTTTGCCTCATGATGACTTCTGCTTAGTTACTCAGTTTTTTGTTCTCTGTCTCCCCCTTTTAGACTATGAGCCCACTGTTGGGTAGGGACTGTCTCTATATGTTGCCAATTTGTACTTCCCAAGCGCTTAGTACAGTGCTCTGCACACAGTAAGCGCTCAATAAATACGATTGATGATAATGATGATGATGCTTGTTGTTGAAGATGCAGGAGCAGAAGCAGCCTGGCCAAACTTCTGTTAAAGCAGTCGATCAATCAATCAATCGTATTTATTGAGCGCTTACTGTGTGCAGAGCACTGTACTAAGCGCTTGCGAAGTCCAAGTTGGCAACATCTAGAGACGGTCCCTACCCAATAGTGGGCTCACAGTCTAGAAGGGGGAGACAGAGAACAAAACCAAACATATTAACAAAATGAAATAAATAGAATAGATATGTGCAAGTAAAATAAATAAATAGAGTAATAAATATGTACAATCATAAATAATAATAATAATGGCATTTATTAAGCACTTACTATGGGCAAAGGACTGTTCTAAGCGTTGGGGAGGATACAAGGTGATCAGTTTGTCCCACTTGGGGCTCACAGTCCTAATCCCCATTTTACAGATGAGGTAACTGAGGCCCAGAGAAGTGAAGTCACTTGTCCAAAGTCACACGGCTGCTGAGTGGCGGAGCCTGGATTTGAACCCTTGACCTCTGACTCTAAAGCCCAGGCTCTTTCCACTGAGCCACTCTGAGCCACGCTGATATACAGGTGCTGTAGGGAATCAATCAACCAATCGTATTTATTGACCGCTTACTGAGTGCAGAGTACTGTAGTAAGCGCTTGGGAAGTACAACTTGGCAATATATAAAGACGGTCCCTACCCAACAGTGGGCTCACAGTCTAGAAGGGGGAGACAGAGAACAAAACCAAACATATTAACAAAATAAAATAAATAGAATCATTATTGTTATTATTATTTGTTTGCTAGGCACTTACCATGTGCCAGGCACCATTCTAAGAGCTGGGGTGGAAACCAGCAAATTGGGTTGGACCCTCTCCCTATCCCACGGGGGGCTCACAGTCTCCATCCCCATTTTGCAGATGAGGGAACTGAGGCACAGAGGAGTTAAGTGACTCGCCCAGGGTCATGCAGCAGACAAATGGCAGCAAACCTTGTGACTCCCAGGCCCATGCCCTAACCCTATGCAGCAGAAAAAATGGCAGCAAACCCTGTGACTCCCAGGCCCGTGCTCGGTTTTATGAAGAAAAATTGGATCTCGCACCTGGAGTATTGGGGAACATACTCCCTCCCTTCCTCCCTCACCTCCTCCAGGAGGCCTTCCCAGACTGAGCCCCCTCCTTCCTCTCCCCCTCTTCCACCTCTCCATGCCTCCCGCCTTACCTCCTTCCCTTCCCCACAGCACCTGTATATATGTATATATGTTTGTACGTATTTATTACTCTATTTATTTATTTATTGTACTTGTACATATCGATCCTATTTATTTTATTTTGTTAATATGCTTGGTTTTGTTCTCTGTCACCCCTTCTAGACTGTGAGCCCACTGTTGGGTAGGGACCGTCCCTATGTGTTGCCAACTTGTACTTCCCAAGCGCTTAGTACAGTGCTCTGCACACAGTAAGTGCTCAATAAATATGATTGATTGATTGATTGACTGACAGGTCATAATAATAATAATACTAATAATAATGGTATTTGTTAAGCGCCTACTATGTGCAACGCACTGTTCTAAGCTCTGGGGGGATACAAGACGATCAGGTTCCCCCACGTGGGGCTCACAGTCCTGATCCCCATTTTCCAGATGAGGTCACTGAGGCCCAGAGAAGTGAAGTGGTTTGCCCAAGGTCACACAGCTGACAAGTGGTGGAGGTCATACTGTGAACAGTCAGGATGGGCCCCTGGGATGGCCCGCACTGCTGCAGGGGCAGAGAGGGCATCAGGGATGGAAGCTTGTTGTTGAAGATGCAGGAGGAGGAGAAGTGGCCTGGCCAAACTTCCGTTACAGCAGTCAATCAATCAATCGATCGTATTTATTGAGCGCTTACTGTGTGCAGAGCACTGTACTAAGCGCTTGGGAAGTCTAAGTTGGCAACATCTAGAGACGGTCCCTACCCAACAGCGGGCTCACAGTCTAGAAGGGGGAGACAGAGAACAAAACCAAACATGTTAACAAAATGAAATAAATAGAATAGATTATGTGCAAGTAAAATGAATAGAGTAATAAATATGTACAATCATAAATAATAATAATAACAATAATAATGGCATTTATTAAGCGCTTACTATGTGCAAAGCACTGTTCTAAGCGCTGGGGAGGATACACGGTGATCAGGTTGTCCCACTTGGGGATCACAGTCCTAATCTCCATTTTACAGATGAGGTAACTGAGGCCCAGAGAAGTGAAATGACTTGCCCAAAGTCACACGGCTGATGAGTGGCGGATCCCGGATTTGAACCCTTGACCTCTGACTCCAAAGCCCAGGCTCTTTCCACTGAGCCACGCTGAGCCATGCTGATATACAGGTGCTGTGGGGAATCAATCAACCAATCGTATTTATTGAGCGCTTACTGTATGCAGAGCACTGTAGTAAGTGCTTGGGAAGTACAAGTTGGCAACATATAGAGACAGTCCCTACCCAACAGTGGGCTCACAGTCTAGAAGGGGGAGACAGAGAACAAAACCAAACATATTAACAAAATAAAATAAATAGAATTATTATTATTATTATTATTATTATTATTTGTTTGCTAGGCACTTACAACGTGCCAGGCACCATTCTAAGAGCTGGGGTGGAAACCAGCAAACTGGGTTGGACCCTCTCCCTATCCCACGGGGGGCTCACAGTCTCCATCCCCATTTTGCAGATGAGGGAACTGAGGCACAGAGGAGTTGAGTGACTCGCCTGGGGTCACGCAGCAGACAAACGGCAGCAAACCTTGTGACTCCCAGGCCCGCGCCCTAACCCAATGCAGCAGACAAATCAAACAATCGTATTTATTGAGCGGTTACTGTGTGCAGAGCACTGTAGTAAGCGCTTGGGGAGTACAAGTTGGCAACATATAGAGATGGTCCCTACCCAACAGTGGGCTCACAGTCTAGAAGGGGGAGACAGAGAACAAAACCAAACATATTAACAAAATAAAATAAATAGAATTATTATTATTATTATTATTATTATTATTATTATTATTATTATTATTATTATTATTTGTTTGCTAGGCACTTACAACGTGCCAGGCACCATTCTAAGAGCTGGGGTGGAAACCAGCAAAGTGGGTTGGACCCTCTCCCTATCCCACGGGGGGCTCACAGTCTCCATCCCCATTTTGCAGATGAGGGAACTGAGGCACAGAGGAGTTGAGTGACTCGCCTGGGGTCACGCAGCAGACAAATGGCAGCAAACCTTGTGACTCCCAGGCCCGCGCCCTAACCCAATGCAGCAGACAAATCAATCAATCGTATTTATTGAGCGGTTACTGTGTGCAGAGTACTGTACTAAGCACTTGGGAAGTACTAACTGGCAACATATAGAGACGGTCCCTACCCAACATTCAGCTCACAGTCTTGAAGGGGGAGACAGAGAACAAAACCAAACATGCTTACAAAATAAAATAAATAGAATAGATAGGTACCAGTAAAATAAATAAATAAATAAATAGAATAATAAATATGTACAAACATATATACATATATACAGGTGCTGTGGGGAAGGGAAGGAGGTAAGGTGGGGGGGATGGAGAGGACATTTCAGAGAATGTGTCTGTGGTATGGTACTCCCCCAAATTCTTAATACAGAGCTCTCCACACAATAAGTGATCCAACAACCTGAGCGATTGGTTGAAGGTGCAGAACTGCACAGTGGATAGAATGCAGTTAATAATAATAATGATAATAATGATGGCATTTGTAAAGCGCTAACTATGTGCAAAGCACCATTCCAAGCACTGGGGAGGATACATGGTGTACAGGCCATCCACGTGGGGCTCACAGTCTTAATTCCCAGATGAGGTAACTGAGGCACAGAGAAGTTAAGGGACTTGCCCAAAGTCACACAGCTGACAACTGGAGGAGCCGGGATTTGAACCCATGACCCCTGACTCCCAAACCCGTGCTCTTTCCACTGAGTAGTACAATACCTACTTTCTGTCCTCCCAGCCCACACTCCTGCTGACTTGATCTCAGCTAGGAACCCACACAACTCCGTCACGGGGGGGTGAAGGGCAGGGGGATTTTCTCCCCCCTTTAGTTTCAGGTACTCAATGTACGAGCCCTTCCACGGGGACTGTTTCCCTTTTCAATTCAGGTGCTCAACTTTATGAGCCTGTCACAGGGGAATTGGCTCCTCTTCAGTTTCAGGGTGCTCAGTACAAGTTCTAAAGTGAAACCAAGCTACCGTTTGAGAAGCAGGATGGCTTAGTGGAAAGAGCCCGGGCCTGGGAGTCAGAAGGTCCTGGGTTCTAATTCTGACTCCACCACTCGTCTGCTGTATGACCTTGGGCAAGTCACTTCACTTCTCCGTGCTTCAGTTCCCTCATCTGTAAAATGGGGATTGAGACTCTTTCCAGTTCAAGTGGGACAGAGACTGGGTCCAAACCAATTTGCTTGTACCCATCCCTTCACTTAATACAATGTCTGGCACATAGTAAGCACTTGACAGATGACATCATTGTCATTATTATTACCACTGGATACAGCAGAATACTTCATCCCATGCTTAACCTAACTAAAAGGGGAGTAGATGTCTACCACACAGAGAAGCGGTGTGGCTCAGTGGAAAGAGTCCGGGCTTTGGAGTCAGAGTTCATGGGTTCAGATCCCGGCTCCGCCAGTTGTCAGCTGTGTGACTTTGGGCAAGTCAACTTAATAATAATGATGGGATTTGTTAAGCACTTACTATGTGCGAAGCACTGTTCTAAGCGCTGGACTTCACTTCTCTCTGCCTCAGTTACCTCACCCATAAAATGAGGACTAAGACTGTGAGCCCCCTGTGGGACAACCTGATCACCCTGTAAGCTCCCCAGCGCTTAGAACAGTGCTTTGCACACAGTAAGCGCTCAACAAATGCCATTATTATCATTCATTCATTCAATCATATTTTTTGAGCGTTTACTGTGTGTAGAGCACTGTACTAATGGGTTTCTTACACACATTCACATACACACACGATTACAACAAAAAATAGCTACCAATCCAACTGGCTTCTCCAGGTGTCATGAAGACAGACTCACGTCAGAAGAGTTTCAAGGAGTCTGGCCCCCCACAGCATGCCATCCTGGTTCTAGTCTTAGGTGCTTTGCAGCAAACCTTGTGACTCCCGGGCCCGTGCCCTGTCCCCATGCAGCAGAAAAATGGCAGCAAACCTTGTGACTCCCAGGCCCGTGCCCTGTCCCCATGCAGCAGACAAATGGCAGCAAACCTTGTGACATCCAGGCCTGTGCCCTGTCCCCATGCAGCGGACAAATGGCAGCAAATCTCGTGACTCCCAGGCCCGTACCCTGTCCCCATGCAGCAGACAAATGGCAGCAAACCTTGTGACTCCCAGGCCTGTGCCCTGTCCCCATGCAGCAGACAAATGGCAGCAAACCTTGTGACTCCCAGGCCCGTGCCCTGTCCCCATGCAGCGGACAAATGGCAGCAAACCTTGTGACTCCCAGGCCCGTGCCCTGTCCCCATGCAGCAGACAAATGGCAGCAAACCTTGTGACTCCCCGGCCCGTGCCCTGTCCCCATGCAGCAGACAAATGGCACCAAACCTTCTGACTCCCAGGCCCGTGCCCTAACCCCATGCAGCAGACAAATGGCAGCAAACCTTGTGACTCCCAGGCCCATGCTCTATCCCTATGCCATATCGATGGTTATCGATTGATCTCTGTTATGTACTGAGCGCTCGCTCGCTTTGTGCAGAGCCCAGTACAGAATGCTCAGGAGGGTACGCTCCAACAGAGTTGGTCAATGGGACCCCTGCCCGCAAGGAGTTTAGAGGAGGAGTTGGGCGTTCAAAACAGATTATTGGATTGGTTTCATCACACCCCACAGACAAACGTTTTCAGTCAATACCTGCAAAGGACAAAGTAAGAAATCGTCTTTAGGAGGCGTGAAGATGGAGCCATCTAGTCTCAGCTTGCTACCGCTTCAGCAGAACCCTTTCATTTTGGCCTCATGATGGCTTCTGCTTAGTTACTCGGTTTTTTGTTCTCTGTCTCCCCCTTCTAGACTGTGAGCTCACTGTTGGGTAGGGACTGTCTCTGTATGTTGCAAACTTGGATTTCCCAAGCGCTTAGTACAGTGCTCTGCACACAGTAAGCGCTCAATAAATATGATTGATTGATTGATTGATTATGAAGAAAAATTGGATCTCGCACCTGCAGTATTGGGGAACATCCAGCTACTCAATTTTACTCACTTTTGGCCCGCTACACATCCGCCGTACACCCCCTGGCCTGGAATGCCCCCACTCCCCACATCCGCCAAGCTAGCTCTCTTCCTCCCTTCAAGGCCCTACTGAGAGTTCACCTTCCCCAGGAGGCCTTCCCAGACTGAGCCCCCTCCTTCCTCTCCCCGTCCTTCCCCTCTCCATCCCTCCCGCCTTACCTCCTTCCCTTCCCCACAGCACCTGTATAAATGCAGATAAGTTGGTACGTATTTATTACTCTATTTATTTATTTATTTTACTTGTACGTGTCGATTCTATTTATTTTATTTTGTTAATATGTTTGGTTTTGTTTTCTGTCACCCCTTTCTAGACTGTGAGCCCACTGTTGGGTAGGTACCGTCTCTATGTGTTGTTAATGATAATACTAATAATAATGATAATAACTGTGGGACTTGGATGAGAAGCAGCGTGGCTCAGTGGAAACAGCCCGGGCTTTGGAGTCGGAGGTCATGAGTTCAAATCCAGACTCCGCCACTTGTCAGCTGTGCGACTCTGGGCTGGTCGTTTGGCTCCTCTGTGCCTCAGTTCCCTCATCTGTAAGATGGGGATGAAGACTGTGAGCCCCCCGTGGGATATCCTGATAATAATAATAATAATAATGATGGCATTTATTAAGCGCTTACTATGTGCAAAGCACTGTTCTAAGTGCTGGGGAGGTTACAATGTGATCAGGTTGCCCCACAGGGGGCTCACAGTCTTAATCCCCATTTTATAGAGGAGGGAACTGAGGCCCAGAGAAGTGAAGTGACTTTTTTTTTTTTTGATGGCATTTGTTAAGCGCTTCCTACGTGCAGAGCACTGTTTAGAGCGCTGAGGGGATACAAGGTGATCAGGTTGTTCCGCGAGAGGCTCACAGTCTTAATCCCCATTTTACAGATGAGGTAACTGAGGCTCAGAGAAGTTAAGTGACTTGCCCAAGGTCACACAGCAGACAGGTGGTGGAGTCGGGATTAGAACCCATGACCTCTGATTCCAAAGCCCGTGCTCTTTCCACTGAGCCATGCTGCGACTTGCCCAAAGTCACACAGCTGGCAATTGGCGGAGCTGGGATTTGAACCCATGACCTCTGACTCCAAAGCCCGGGCTCTTTTCCACTGAACCACACTGCTACTCTGCTTCTCTGATCACCTTGCAACCTCCCCAGTGCTTAGAACAGTGCTTTGCACATAGTAAGCACTTAATAAATGCTATCATTATTATTATTATTATTATTATTTGTTTGCTAGGCACTTACCACGTGCCAGGCACCATTCTAAGAGCTGGGGTGGAAACCAGCAAATTGGGTTGGACCCTCTCCCTATCCCACGGGGGGCTCACAGTCTCCGTCCCCATTTTGCAGATGAGGGAACTGAGGCACAGAGGAGTTGAGTGACTCGCCCGGGGTCATGCAGCAGACGAATGGCAGCAAACCTTGTGACTCCCAGGCCCGTGCCCTGTCCCCATGCAGCAGACAAATGGCAGCAGACCTTGTGACTCCCAGGCCCATGCCCTAACCCTATGCAGCAGACAAATCAATCAATAGTATTTATTGAGCACTTACTGTGTGCAGAGCACTGTACTAAGCGCTTGGGAATTACAAGTCGGCAACATATAGGGACAGTCCCTACCCAATATTGGGCTCACAGTCTAGAAGGGGGAGACAGAGAACAAAACCAAACATACTAACAAAATAAAATAAATAGAATAGATAGGTACCAGTAAAATAAATAAATAAATAAATAGAGTAATAAATAGGTACAAACATATATACATATATACAGGTGCTGTGGGGAAGGGAAGGAGGTAAGGCGGGGGGATGGAGAGGACATTTCAGAGAATGTGTCTGTGGTATGGCACTCTCCCAAATTCTTAATACAGAGCTCTGCACACAATAAGCGCTCCAACAACCCGAGCGATTGGTTGAAGGTGCAGAACTGCACAGTGGATAGAATGCAGTTAAGAATAATAATAATGATAATAATGATGGCATTTGTAAAGCGCTAACTCAGTGCAAAGCACCATTCCAAGCACTGGGGAGGATACATGGTGCTCAGGCCATCCACGTGGGGCTCACAGTCTTAATCCCCAGATGAGGTAACTGAGGCACAGAGAAGTTAAGGGACTTGCCCAAAGTCACACAGCTGACAACTGGAGGAGCCGGGATTTGAACCCATGACCTCTGACTCCCAAACCCATGCTCTTTCCACTGAGTAGTACAATACCTACTTTCTGTCCTCCCAGCCCACACTCCTGCTGACTTGATCTCAGCTAGGAACCCACACAACTCCGTCACGGAGGTGGGGGGGGAAGGGGGAAGGGCGGGGGGATTGTCTCCCCCCTTTAGTTTCAGGTACTCAGTGTACGAGCCCTTCCACGGGGACTGTCTCCCTTTTCAATTCAGGTGCTCAACTTTATGAGCCTGTCACAGGGGAATTGGCTCCCCTTCAGTTTCAGGGTGCTCAGTACAAGTTCTAAAGTGAAACCAAGCTACCGTTTGAGAAGTAGGATGGCTTAGTGGAAAGAGCCTGGGCCTGGGAGTCAGAAGGTCGTGGGTTCCAATTCTGACTCCACCACTCGTCTGCTGTATGACCTTGGGCAAGTCACTCCACTTTTCCGTGCTTCAGTTCCCTCATCTGTAAAATGGGGATTGAGACTGTCCCCTGTTCAAGTGGGACAGAGACTGGGTCCAAACCAATTTGCTTGTACCCATCCCTTCACTTAATACAATGTCTGGCACACAGTAAGCACTTGACAGATGACATCATTGTCATTATTATTACCACTGGATACAGCAGAATACTTCATCCCATGCTTAACCTAACTAAAAGGGGAGTAGATGCCTACCACACAGAGAAGCGGTGTGGCTCAATGGAAAGAGCCCGGGCTTTGGAGACAGAGTTCATGGGTTCAGATCCCGAGTCCGCCAATTGTCAAGTGTGTGACTTTGGGCAAGTCAACTTAATAATAATGATGGGATTTGTTAAGCGCTTACTATGTGCAAAGCACTGTTCTAATCGCTGGACTTAACTTCTCTGTGCCTCAGTTACCTCACCTGTAAAATGAGGATTAAGACTGTGAGCCCCCTGTGGGACAACCTGATTACCCTGTAAGCTCCCCAGCGCTTAGAACAGTGCTTTGCACACAGTAAGCGCTCAACAAATGCCATTATTATTATTCTTTCATTCATTCAATCATATTTTTTGAGCGCTTACTGTGTGTAGAGCACTGTACTAATGGGTTTCTTACACACATTCACATACACACACGATTACAACAAAAAATAGCTACCAATCCAATTGGCTTCTCCAGGTGTCATGAAGACAGACTCACGTCAGAAGAGTTTCAAGGAGTCTGGCCCCCCACAGCATGCCATCCTGGTTCAAGTCTTAGGTGCTTTGCAGCAAACCTTGTGACTCCCAGGCCCATGCCCTGTCCCCATGCAGCGGACAAATGGCAGCAAACCTCGTGACTCCCAGGCCCGTGCCCTGTCCCCATGCAGCAGACAAATGGCAGCAAACCTTGTGACTTCCCAGCCCGTGCCCTAAACCCATGCAGCAGACAAATGGCAGCAAACCTTGTGACTCCCAGGCCTGTGCCCTGTCCCCATGCAGCAGACTAATGGCAGCAAACCTTGTGACTCGCAGGCCCATACCATGTCCCCATGCAGCGGAGAAATGGCAGCAAACCTTGTGACTCCCCAGCCCGTGCCCTAAACCCATGCAGCAGACAAATGGCAGCAAACCTTGTGACTCCCAGGCCCGTGCCCTGTCCCCATGCAGCAGACAAATGGCAGCAAACCTTGTGACTCCCCGGCCCGTGCCCTGTCCCCATGCAGCAGACAAATGGCAGCAAACCTTGTGACTCCCAGGCCTGTGCCCTGTCCCCATGCAGCAGACTAATGGCAGCAAACCTTGTGACTCGCAGGCCCATACCATGTCCTCATGCAGCGGAGAAATGGCAGCAAACCTTGTGACTCCCCAGCCCGTGCCCTAAACCCATGCAGCAGACAAATGGCAGCAAACCTTGTGACTCCCAGGCCCGTGCCCTGTCCCCATGCAGCAGACAAATGGCAGCAAACCTTGTGACTCCCCGGCCCGTGCCCTGTCCCCATGCAGCAGACAAATGGCAGCAAACCTTGTGACTCCCAGGCCTGTGCCCTGTCCCCATGCAGCAGACTAATGGCAGCAAACCTTGTGACTCGCAGGCCCATACCATGTCCTCATGCAGCGGAGAAATGGCAGCAAACCTTGTGACTCCCCAGCCCGTGCCCTAAACCCATGCAGCAGACAAATGGCAGCAAACCTTGTGACTCCCAGGCCCGTGCCCTGTCCCCATGCAGCAGACAAATGGCAGTAAACCTTGTGACTCCCAGGCCCGTGCCCTGTCCCCATGCAGCGGACAAATGGCAGCAAACCTTGTGACTCCCCAGCCCGTGCCCTAAACCCATGCAGCAGACAAATGGCAGCAAACCTTGTGACTCCCAGGCCTGTGCCCTGTCCCCATGCAGCGGACAAATGGCAGCAAACCTTGTGACTCCCCAGCCCGTGCCCTAAACCCATGCAGCAGACAGATGGCAGCAAACCTTGTGACTCCCAGGCCCGTGCCCTGTCCCCATGCAGCAGACAAATGGCAGCAAACCTTGTGACTCCCCAGCCCGTGCCCTAAACCCATGCAGCAGACAGATGGCAGCAAACCTTGTGACTCCCAGGCCCGTGCCCTGTCCCCATGCAGCAGACTAATGGCAGCAAACCTTGTGACTCGCAGGCCCATACCATGTCCCCATGCAGCGAACAAATGGCAGCAACCCTTGTGACTCCCCAGCCCGTGCCCTGTCCCCAAGCAGCAGACAAATGGCAGCAAACCTCGTGACTCCCAGGCCCGCACCCTGTCCCCATGCAGCGGACAAATGGCAGCAAGCCTTGTGACTCCCAGGCCCGTGCCCTGTCCCCATGCAGCGGACAAATGGCAGCAAATCTCGTGACTCCCAGGCCCGTGCTCTATCCCTATGCCATACTGCTGATCTGTCGATGGTAATAGATTGATCTCTGCTATGTACTGAGCGCTCACTCGCTTTGTGGAGAGCCCCGTACAAAACGCTTAGGAGGGTACACTTGTACTTCCCAAGCGCTTAGTACAGTGCTCTGCACACAGTAAGCGCTCAATAAATACGATTGAATGAATGAATGAATGAATGAATGAATTCAGCCTCCGTATCCCGCAGTCGTCAAGCGAGAAGGAGCGATGTGGGGAAGATTGTAGCGGGGATTGCTGGCATCTTGGCTCCGAGGGGAATATGCAGGAGCAGCAATCGGGGAGGTTCGATTCAGGGGGAAGTTAGTGTTTGATCTAGCCTGATCTGGGGTTTTCGGATCCCTTGAGCCTCAGTTTCCCTATCTGTGCAATGGGCTTGGCGCGATGATCCTTTCCTTCCTCCTGCTGGGACTGAATTAATTCAAGGGGCAGCCCAATTAATGATAATACTAAGAATAATGATAATAACTGTGTTACTTGGATGAGAAGCAGGGTGGCTCAGTGGAAAGAGCCCGGGCTTTGGAGTCAGAGGTCATGGGTTCAAATCCAGGCTCCGCCACTTGTCAGCTGTGTGACTTTGGGTGGGTCGCTTGGCTTCTCTGTGCCTCAGTTCCCTCACCTGTAAGGTGGGGATGAAGACTGTGAGCCGCCCGTGGGACATCCTGATAATAATAATAATGATGGCATTTATTAAGCGCTTACTATGTGCAAAGCCCTGTTCTAAGCGCTGGGGAGGTTACAAGGAGATCAGGTTGTTCCACAGGGGGCTCACAGTCTTCATCACCATTTTACAGATGAGGAAGCCGAGGCCCAGAGAAGTGAAGTGACTTGCCCAAAGTCACACAGCTGGCAATTGGTGGAGCTGGGATTTGAACCCATGACCTCTGACTCCAAAGCCCGGGCTCTTTTCCACTGAGCTGCACTGCTTCTCTGCTTCTCTGATCACCTTGTAACCTCCCCAGTGCTTAGAACAGTGCTTTGCACATAGTAAGCGCTTAATAAATGCTATCATTATTATTATTATTTGTTTGCTAGGCACTTACCACGTGCCAAGCAACATTCTAAGAGCTGGGGTGGAAACCAGCAAATTGGGTTGGACCCTCTCCCTATCCCACGTGGGGCTCACGGTCTCCATCCCCATTTTGCAGATGAGGGAACTGAGGCACAGAGGAGTTAAGTGACTCGCCCGGGGTCATGCAGCAGACAAATGGCAGCAAAGCTTGTGACTCCCAGGCCCGTGCCCTGTCCACATGCAGCGGACAAATAGCAGCAAACCTCGTGACTTCCAGGCCCGCGCTCTAACCCTATGCCATACTGCTGATCTGTCGATGGTTATCGATTGATCTCTGCTATGTACTGAGCGCTCGCTCGCTTTGTGGAGAGCCCCGTACAGAACGCTCGGGAGGGTACGCTCCAACAGAGTTGGTCGATGGGACCCCTGCCCGCAAGGAGTTTAGAGGAGGAGTTGGGCGTTCAAAACAGGTTATTGGATTGGTTTCATCGCACCCCACAGACAAACGTTTGAAGTCAGTGCCTGCCAATGACAAAGTAAGAAATCGTCTTTAGGAGGCGTGAAGATGGAGCCATCAAGTCTCGGCTTGCTACCGCTTCAGCAGAACCCTTTCATTTTGGCCTCATGAAGGCTTCTGCTTAGTTACTCGGTTTTTTGTTCTCTGTCTCCCCCTTCTAGACTGTGAGCTCACTGTTGGGTAGGGACTGTCTCTATATGTTGCAAACTTGGACTTCCCAAGTGCTTAGTACAGTCCTCTGCACACAGTAAGCACTCAATAAATACGATTGATTAATTGATTGATTGATTCTCTGGGCCTCAGTTCCCTCATCTGTAAAATAGGGATTAAGACTGTGAGCCCCCACCCGGGGACAACCTGATCACCTTGTAACCTCCCCAGCACTTAGAACAGTGCTTTGTACATAGTAAGCATTTAATAAATGCCATCATTATTATCATTAATAAGCCAGCCAAACCACACCCATTTTCCAGAGGGGGAAACTAAGGCAGGTCATTCGTTCATTCAGTTGTATTTATTGAGCGCTTACTGTGTGCAGAGCACTGTATTAAGCGCTTGGGAAGTACAAGTCGGCAACATATAGAGACGGTCCCTCCCCAACAAGGGGCTCACCGTCTACAAGGGGGAGACAGACAACAAAGCAAGACATGCGGACAGGTGTCAAGTCGTCAGAACAAATAGAATTAAAGCCAAATTCAATTGCATCTGCTTACTGCGTGCAGAGCACTGTACTAAGCGCTTGGGTAGTACAAATTGGCAACATATAGAGACAGTCCCTACCCAACAACGGGCTCAAAGTCTAGATTGCACATCATTAACAAAATTAATAGAATAGTAAATATGTCCAAGTAAAATAGAGTAATAGATCTGTACAAATAGATCTGTAGAGAAGCAGCATGGCTCAGTGGAAAGAGCCCAGGCTTTGGAATCAGAGGTCATGGGTTCAAATCCCGGCTCTGCCAACTGTCAGCTTTGTGACTTTGGGCAAGTCACTTAACTTCTCTGGGCCTCAGTTACCTCATCTGTAAAATGGGGATTAAAACTGTGAGCCAGCCCCCGCCCCCCTCCCCCCCCCCGCCGCATGGGGCAACTTGATCACCTTCTAACCTCCCCAGTGCTTAGAACAGTGCTTTGCACATAGCAAGCGCTTAATAAATACCATTATTATTATTATTATTACAAACACATATACAGGTGCTGTGGGGTGGGGAAGGAGGGGGCTCAGTCTGGGAAGGCTTCCTAGAGGAGGTGAGCTCTCAGTAGGGCTTTGTTGGGAGGAAGAGAGCTGGCTTGGCTGATGTGCGGAGGGAGGGCATTCCGGGCCGGGGGAGGACGTGGGCCGGGGGTCGACGGCGGGACGGGCGAGAACGAGGTACGGTGAGGAGGTTCCCGCCATCTCTTCTCTCCCGACTGCTGGTCCCCTCCACCAGGAGACGTGGGCCAGTGGCATGTGCCCTTCTCGGTGCCAGGGCAGCCCCTGCCCAGGCCTCTCCTGCCCTCGAAGGGCCCTCAGGGGACAGGGCAAGTGACTCAGCCGCTCCGGCCGTCGAGCCACCTGTCCCAACGAGCCCAACTGGAGGAGTGGGCAGGGCTGCCCGGTTGGTTCCCGGTGCCGGGACACATGCAAATAACATGTTTGTTTCAGGACATCGGGGTGAGGGCCAGGGGTGTCGCCCCACCCGCCCTTCCTCACCCACTGATTCACTTCCTGCTCCCCGGGGCTTCTAATAACAATAATAATAATGATGGTATTTGTTGAGCGCTTACTATGTGCAAATCACTGTTCTAAGCGCTGGGGAGGTTACAGAGTGATCAGGTTGTCCCACGGGGGGGGACTCACAGTTTTAATCCCCATTTTACAGATGAGGTCACTGAGGCCCAGAGAAGTGAAGTGACTTACCCAAAGTCACACAGCTGACAGTTGGCAGAGCCGGGATTTGAACCCATGACCTCTGACTCCAAAGCCCGGGCTCTTTCCAGTCTTTCTAGACTGTGAGCCTGCTGTCGGGTAGGGACCGTCTCTAGATGCTGCCAACTTGGACTTCTCAAGCACTTAGTCCAGTGCTCTGCACACAGTAAGCGCTCAATAAATACGATTGAATGAATGAATGAATGAGTAGGGACTATCTCAAGATGCTGCCAACTTGTACTTCCCAAGCACTTAGTACAGTGCTCTGCACACAGTAAGCACTCAAAAACTACGATTGAATGAATGAATGAATGAGTAGGGACCATCTCTAGATGTTGCCAACTTGGACTTCTCAAGCGCTTAGTACAGTGCTCTGCACACAGTAAGCGCTCTGCACACAGTAAGCGCTCAATAAATACGACTGAATGAATGAATGAATGAATGAGTAGGGGCTGTCTCTAGATGTTGCCAACTTGGACTTCCCAAGCGCTTAGTACAGTGCTCTGCACACGGTAAGCGCTCAATAAATACGATTGAATGAATGAATGAATGAGTAGGGACCGTCTCTAGATGTTGCCAACTTGGACTTCCCAAATGAATGAATGAATGACTGTGAGCCCGCTGTTGGGTAGGGACCGTCTCTATATGTTGCCAGCTTGTCCTTCCCAAGAGCTTAGTACAGTGCTCTGCACACAGTAAGCGCTCAATAAATACGATTGATTGATTCATTGATTTTCTGTGTCTCAGTTCCCTCATCTGTAAAATGGGGATGAGACTGTGAGCCCCCATGTGGGACAGGGACTGTGTCCAACCCGATCTGCTTGTATTCATCCCAGCACTTAGTACAGTACCTGGCACATAGTAAACGCTTCACAAATACCACAATTATAATTATTATTCTCTGTGCCTCAGGTACCTCATCTGTAATATGGGAATTAAGACTGTGAGCCCCTTGTGGGGACATGGACCGCGTCCAGCCTTATTAAGCTCAATCCATCCCAGCACTTAGTACAGTGTCTGGCACATAGTGCTTAATGAGTGCCGTAAGAAATATGTCATTTGGCGCAACTGAAGAGGGGAAAGGGTTCCAGGTAATGGGAAGGGTGACAGCGAAGGACAGTAAGAATGTGAGTTTTGGAGGAACAGGTGAAGAGCTTTGATGTCAAATGGAAAGGAGGTCTCCACTTGATGCGGCCAGACACGATAAGCGGCGTGGCTTAGTGGGTTCTAATCCCGGCTCCGCCACTTGTCTTCTGTGTGACCCTGGGCAAGCCACTTCACTTCTCTGGGCCTCAGTTCCCTCATCTGGAAAATGGGGATGAAGACTGTGAGCCCCACGTGGGACAACCTGATCACTTCGTATCAGCCCCAGCATTTAGAACAGCGCTTGGCACATAGTCAGCATTTAACAAATACCATCATTGTTATCAGTATTATTTTTATTTTGAAAAGAAGCAACCAAATCCTCTAGACGGTGAGCTCGCTGTGGGCAGGGAATGTGTCCGTTGTTGTCGTATTATACTCTCCCAAGCACTTAGTACATTGCTTTGCATACAGTAAGCGCTCAATAAATTCGATTGAATGAATGGGACATGGACCGTGTTCAGCCTGATTATCTCGTATCTACCCCGGTGCTTAGCGGAGTGCCTCGTACATAGTGAGTGCATAACATTAAAAGCGCTCAATAAATTCGATTGAATGAATGAATGAATGAATGGGACATGGACCGTGTTCAGCCTGATTATCTCGTATCTACCTCGGTGCTTAGCGGAGTGCCTGGCACATAGTGAGTGCATAACATTAAAAGCACTCAATAAATTCGATTGAATGAATGAATGAATGAATGGGACATGGACCGTGTTCAGCCTGATTATCTCGTATCTACCCCGGTGCTTAGCGGAGTGCCTGGCACATAGTGAGCGCATAACATAAAAAAAAAAGAGAGGAGGAAGTTCCAAGAGGGAGGAAACAAGGAGGATCGCGTCCGACCTGATTAAGTGGTATCCACCTCGGCGCTTAGAGCAGTGCTTGACACATAGTAAGCGCATAACATTAAAAAAAAAGAGAGAGAAGGGAGTTCCAAGAGGAAGGAAACAAGGAGGATCGCCTCCGACCTAAGTGGTATCCACCTCAGCGCTTAGAGCAGTGCTTGACACGTAGTAAGTGCTTAGCAAACACTATCATCATTATCCAAGGGTCGACCCTGAGGGACGGGAGAGCACTCTTCCAATTCTCCACAACCAAAGACAATTTAGAGTTGACTCTTTCCGTGAGGGGAGCTCAGTTAGGCATTTATTCGCAAAACTTCTTCTATGGAAGCACAACTTTCTGAAGTCGCCGATGGTAACTAGTTAAGAGAGCCCTGGGGACTTGTATTCAGATCCCAACCGTGCTATGGACTTGCTGGACTCCCTGGCCAGACGGGTGTGGGCGGAGGGAGACAATCCAGCACAACAACGCCGTAGTGTGTCCAGCCCCATTCATTCAGTCGTATTTACTGAGTGCTTACTGTGTGCAGCCCTTGGGAAGTACAAGTTGGCAACATCCAGAGACGGTCCCCGCCCAACGACGGGCTCACAGTCTAGAAGGGGGAGACAGACAATGAGATAAAACATGTGGACCGGTGTCAAGTCATCAGAATAAATAGAAATAAAGCTAGATGCACAACATTAATACAATAAACAGAATAGTAAGTGCGTACAAGTAAAATAAACAGAGTAATCAATCTGTATAAACATACATATAGGTGCTGTGGGGAGGGGAAGGAATAAATAGAGTAATAAATCTGTATAAACATACATATAGGTGCTGTGGGGAGGAGAAGGAGGTAGGGCGGGGGAGACAGAGACCAAAGGGGCACACACACAGAGACACATTCAGACACACACACAAAGGCGACAGAGACACCCTCAGATACACACAGAGACAAAGACACGGGGGACAGAGACACCCTCAGACACACCCAGAGACAGAAACCACATGCTTAGTCTTGTTGTCTGTCTCCCCCTTCTAGACTATGAGCCCACTGTTGGGTAGGGACCGTCCCTAGATGTTGCCAACTTGGACTTCCCAAGCGCTTAGTACAGTGCTCTGCACACAGTACGCTCAATAAATATGAATGAATGAATGAAATGGACGGAGATCCACCCAGAGACAGAGACACCCTTCAGACCCACACTAGGACAGAGACCCGCCCAGAGAAGGATGCCATTGCGGAGGGGCTTTGCCTCCCAGCCCCATCCCCATGGTGCGCTCCCCTTATAATAATAATAATAATTGTGGTGTTTGGTAAGCACTCACTACGTGCCAGCCACAGTACTAATTGCAGGGATGGCTACAAGCAAATCAGGTTGGGCACAGTCGCGGTCCCACATGAGGCTCACAGCCTTAATCCCTGTTTCTTCTAGACTGTGGGCCCACTGTTGGGTAGGGACTGTCTCTATATGTTGCCAACTTGGACTTCCCAAGCGCTTAGTACAGTGCTCTGCACACAGTAAGCGCTCAATAAATACGATTGATTGATTGATTTCACAGAGGGGGTCACCGAGAGAAGTGAAGTATCACAGAGTCACAGGGCCACAGGGAGAAGCAGAGTGGCTCGGTGGAAACAGCCCGGGCTTTGGAGTCAGAGGTCGTGGGTTCGAGTTCTGGCTCCACCACGTGTCTGCTGTGTGAACTTGGGCAAGTCACTTAACTTCTCTGAGCCTCAGTTACCTCATCTGTAAAATGGGGATTGACTGTACTTCCTGACTTGTACTGACTTGTACATCCCAAGCGCTTAGTACAGTGCTCTGCACACAGTAAGCGCTCAATAAATACGATTGATGATGATGATGTGAGCCCCACGTGGGACAACCTGATCATCTTGTATCCCCTCCAGCGCTTAGAACAGTGCTTTGCACATAGTAAGCGCTTAACAAATGCCATCATCATTATTATTATTATTACAGGGCAGCCAAGGCACAGAGTCCTGCTAACTCCCGGGCCCGTGCTCTATGCAATAGGCCACGCTACTTCCCCTTCCTTCCCCGTTGCTTGTCCTCTGCGGTTGCGGCCTGTCCCCACCTCAGGTCTCACTTCGGTACAGACGGAAAGGGCCGGAGTCTGCGTTTCCACTTCCCCTCACCTCTTCTCCACCACACCAGTTCTCCCCACACCCCGCTCTTGACCCCGGGGTCCATTCACTCTCAGTGATTGCACCCCAGGGCCATCGGATAGTTCTCTCTTCCTCCCTTCAAGGCCCTACTGAGAGCTCACCTCCTCCAGGAGGCCTTCCCAGACTGAGCCCCTTCCTTCCTCTCCCCCTTGTCCCCCTCTCCATCCCCGCATCTTACCTCCTTCCCTTCCCCACAGCACCCGTATATATGTATATATGTTTGTACATATTTATTACTCTATTTATTTATTTATTTATTTTACTTGTACCTATCTATTTTATTTTGTTAGTATGTTTGGTTTTGTTCTCTGTCTCCCCCTTCTAGACTGTGAGCCCACTGTTGCATAGGGACCGTCTCTATATGTTGCCAGCTTGTACTTCCCAAGCGCTTAGTACAGTGCTCTGCACACAGTAAGCGCTCAATAAATACGATTGATTGATTGATTGATTCTTTTCTTAGGAAGACCGCCCCCATTCCACAATTCACAGGGGAAACAGGGCTAGAAAACCTGGCCCGGTAAGGGAAGAGAAGTGGGATCCTTGGTATAATAATAATAATAATAATGATGGCATTTGTTAAGTGCTTACTATGTGCAAAGCACTGTTCTAAGCGCTGAATAAGCCCCAACCCCAGCACTCTTTGGGGGCCCACTCAGAAGACCCTTTTTCTTAGGACTGGACTAAGAGGGGACCAACTCTCTCCTGAGGGATTGGTTTGTGCAACAGCTGCTTTAGGCAGCTGTCAGGGTGTGAATCCAGTTCTGCAGGGGCCATCATTCGTTCGTTCAATCGTATTTATTGAGCGCTGTATGCAGAGCACTGTACTAAGCGCTTGGGAAGTACAAGTTGGCAACATTTAGAGAAGGTCCCTACCCAACAGCGGGCTCACAGTCTAGAAGCATCACCCCGCAGAATCGGGACGGGGATCAGAATGGGAGGTAATTCTTTTCCTTCCAACCGACAGATCTGGTGATCCCTACTCTCCTCTGACCCTTCTGATCAATCGATCAATCGATCGTATTTATTGAGCGCTTACTGTGCGTAGAACACTCTACTAAATGTTCGGGGATGAAGACTGTGAGCCCCCCGTGGGACATCCTGATGATAATAATAATAATAATAATAATGACTTGAACTCCATTCATTCATTCAATCATATTTATTGAGCGCTTACTGTGTGCAGAGCACTGGACTAAGCGCTTGGGAAGGACAAGCTGGCAACATACAGAGACGGTCCGCACGGCAGATAAGTGGCAGAGCCGGGATTAGAACCCAGGTCCTTCTGATTCAGTCCACGCTGCTTCCAGGTCTTCATCACACCTTGCTGTGGCAGAGTTTAGGGCCGTCCTGGGCCTCTGCTGAGCTAGTTCTGCCACTGCCAGTGCCCCCTTGCCCTCTCTGGCACAGCCGGGCACAATCCCCCCACCTCAGCTACTGCCCGGCTCGGTCAGGTAAGAGAAAGTGAGTCCATTCATTCATTCAGTCAATCGTATTTACTGAGCGCTTACTGTGTGCAGAGCACTGGACTAAGCACTTGGGAAGTCCAAATTGGCAACATATAGAGACAGGCCCTACCCGACAGCGGGCTCACAGTCTCGAAGGGGGAGACTGACAACAAAACAAAACATATTAGCACGGGCTCAGGAGTCAGGGGTCATGGGTCCTAATCCCGACTCTGCCACTTGTCGGCTGTGTGACCTTGGGCAAGTCACTTCACTTCTCTGAGCCTCAGTGACCTCATCTGGAAAATGGGGATGTACATAGTAAGCGCTTAACAAATACCATTATTATTAGCGCTTAGAACAGTGCTTTGCACATAGTACGTGCTTAACAAATGCCATCATTATTACTATTATTATTATTATTTCACTTCTCTGGGCCTCAGCTTCCTCATCTGTAAAATGAGGATTCCCTACCTGTTCCCCCTCAGACTTTGAGTCTCATGTGGGACTACGTTCAATTTGATTATGTTGTATTTATCATAACACAACAATTATTATTATTTTTATAATTTTTATTATTTTTTATAATTAATTATTATTATTATTATTATTATCACTGGACCCCAAGAACACCAGGCATAGAGAAAGAAGAATCAATCTGTAGTATTTATTGAGTGCTTACCATGTGCAAAGAAAGCACTGAACTAAGCACTTGGGAAAGTACAATATAATACTGTTAGACGCGAGCCCCGTCCACAAGGACCCTAAAAGACATCATCATCAATCGTATTTATTGAGCGCTTACTGTGTGCAGAGCACTGTACTAAGCGCTTGGGAAGTACAAGTTGGCATCTTCCCAACGTCTTTCTGCTAAGGACCTTCAATTATGATAGTCACTGTGGTATCTGTTGAGTACTTACCGTGTGCCCAACACTATGCTGAGTGCTGGGGGTAGACAGAAGATAATCAGGTTGGACACAGATCCCATCCAATTTGGGGCTCACAGTCAAAAGAGAAAGGAGGACAGGCATTTTGTCCCCATTTTACAGATAGAGAAGCAGCGTGGCTCAGTGGAAAGAGCCCGGGCTTTGGAATCAGAGGTCATGGGTTCGAATCCCGGCTCTGCCACGTGTCTGCTGTGTGACCTTGGGCAAGTCACTTAACTTCTCGGAGCCTCAGTTACCTCATCTGTAAAATGGGGATGGTGACTGTGAGCCCCACGCGGGACAACCCAATCCCCTGGTATTCATTCAGTCGTATTTATTAGAACGGTTGGACACAGATCCCATCCAATTTGGGGCTCACAGTCAAAAGAGAAAGGAGGACAGGCATTTTGTCCCCATTTTACAGATAGAGAAGCAGCGTGGCTCAGTGGAAAGAGCCCGGGCTTTGGAATCAGAGGTCATGGGTTCGAATCCCGGCTCTGCCATGTGTCTGCTGTGTGACCTTGGGCAAGTCACTTAACTTCTCGGAGCCTCAGTTACCTCATCTGTAAAATGGGGATGGTGACTGTGAGCCCCACGCGGGACAACCCAATCCCCTGGTATTCATTCAGTCGTATTTATTAGAACGGTGCTTTGCACATAGTAAGCGCTCAACGAATGCCATCATCATCATCATCATGGGGAAGCTGAGCCTCAGGAAAGTTAAGTGACTTGCCCAAGGTCACACAACAGGCAAGTGCCAGAGTGGGGATAGAGTCCTCCAACTCCGAGGCCCGTGATTTTATTTTAAGTGCTTACTATGTGCCAGGCCCTGTGCTAAGTGCTGGGGGTAGATCAGGTTGGACACAGTCCATGTCCCACATGGGGCTCTCAGTCTCACCCCCGTTTTACAGATGAGGTAACTGAGTCCCAGACAAGTGAAGTGACTCGCCCAAGGTCACCCAGCAGCCGGGTGGCAGAGCCGGGATTAGGTCCTTCCGACGGTCCCGCACCTTACTCCTAGGCCGCTCTGCTTCTCCAAGAGTTCGACTCCTGTCAGATGGGCAGGATGGAGACTAGAATGAAGCAGCGTGGCTTAGTGAAAAGAGCACTCTTCATTCATTCAATCGTATTTATTGAGCGCTTACTGTGTGCAGAGCACTGGACTAAGCACTTGGGAAGGACAAGTTGGCAACATAAGGTCGTGGGTTCTGATCCCGACTCCGCCGCCTGTCTGCCGTGTGACCTTGGGCGACCCGCTTAACTTCTCTGGGCCGCCGTTCCCTCATCTGTAAAATGGGGATGAAGACTGTGAGCCCCCCGTGGGACAACCTGCTCACCTTGTATCTACCCCAATGCTTAGAGCAGTGCTCGGCACATAGTAAACGCTTAACAAATACCATCATTATTAGTAGTATTATTAATTAGAGGGCACAGCCCCTCCCACCCAAGCCAGACTCCCTCTGGGGGGGTTCCTGTTTTCCAAGGGAAGACACGCCCCCAGAATAGCTGTGGTTTGCACTGTCTTCCGTCTCAATACACTCACTTCTGCTTCTTTGAGTCAAGTCTCGTTCGGTTGTTTCTCCCAGTGCTTCTAAGTGTTCCGGATCCCTTTGCATTTATTTCTGTATGGGTTTAGGCACAGTGTGCATGTGTGGTTGTTTGTAAGAATGTGCATGGATGCATGGGTGCCAATGAGAGCTGCTATTCTGCGACCCAGGCAACAGATTGTTCAGTGATACCACTCCCATTATACTGCACTCTCTGCGCACGGTAAGCACTCAACAAATACAGCTGATTGACTGATCGACGCAGATAGATGAAGAATTAGGAAACGGAGTCAAGAAGATCAGACTCTCCACTGGGAGAATGAAAAAGTGTGGAAACTACTGCTCAGACAGTAAGCGCTCAATAAATACAACTGATTGACTGATCGACACGCAGATACACGAAGAATTAGGAAACGGAGTCGAGAAGATCAGACTCTCCACTGGGAGACTGAAAAAGTGTGGAAACAAACTACTGCTCACACAGTAAGCACTCAATAAATACAAATGATTGACTGATCGATACGCAGATAGGTGAAGAATTAGGAAACGGAGTCAAGAAGATCAGACCCTCCACTGGGAGACTGAAAAAGTGTGAAAACAAACTACTGCTCACATGGTAAGCGCTCAATCAATACAACTGATTGATCGACACGCAGATAGACGAAGAATTAGGAAATGGAGTCGAGAAGATCAGACTCTTCACTGGGAGAATGAAAAAGTGTGGAAACAAACTACTGCTCACACAGTAAGCACTCAATAAATACAAATGATTGACTGATCGATACGCAGATAGGTGAAGAATTAGGAAA
This sequence comes from Tachyglossus aculeatus, assembly GCF_015852505.1. NCBI lineage: Eukaryota > Metazoa > Chordata > Mammalia > Monotremata > Tachyglossidae > Tachyglossus > Tachyglossus aculeatus. The sequence continues at coordinate 90,449,011 of NC_052068.1, read as the reverse complement.
CGGAGTCAAGAAGATCAGACCCTCCACTGGGAGACTGAAAAAGTGTGAAAACAAACTACTGCTCACATGGTAAGCGCTCAATCAATACAACTGATTGATCGACACGCAGATAGACGAAGAATTAGGAAATGGAGTCGAGAAGATCAGACTCTTCACTGGGAGAATGAAAAAGTGTGGAAACAAACTACTGCTCACACAGTAAGCGCTCAATAAATACAAATGATTGACTGATCGACACGCAGATAGACGAAGAATTAGGAAATGGAGTCAAGAAGATCAGACTCTCCACTGGGAGACTGAAAAAGTGTGAAAACAAACTACTGCTCACACAGTAAGCGCTCAATCAAAACAACTGATTGACTGATGGACATGCAGATAGACGAAGAATTAGGAAACGGAGTCGAGAAGATCAGACTCTCCACTGGGAGACTGAAAAAGTGTGGAAACAAACTACTGCTCACACAGTAAGTGCTCAATAAATACAACTGATTGACTGATCGACACGCAGATAGACGAAGAATTAGGAAACAGAGTCGAGAAGATCAGACTCTCCACTGGGAGACTGAAAAAGTGTGGAAACAAACTACTGCTCACACAGTAAGCGCTCAATCAATACAACTGATTGACTGATCGACACGCAGATAGACAAAGAATTAGGAAACAGAGTCAAGAAGATCAGACTCTATACTGGGAGACTGAAAAAGTGTGGAAACAAACTACTGCTCACACAGTAAGCGCTCAATAAATACAAATGATTGACTGATCGACACGCAGACAGACGAAGAATTAGGAAACGGAGTCAAGAAGATCAGACTCTTCACTGGGAGACTGAAAAAGTGTGGAAACAAACTACTGCTCACACAGTAAGCGCTCAATAAATACAACTGATTGACTGATCGACACACAGATGGACGAAGAATTAGGAAACGGAGTCAAGAAGATCAGACTCTCCACTGGGAGACTGAAAAAGTGTGAAAACAAACTACAGCTCACACAGTAAGCGCTCAATAAATACAAATGATTGACTGATCGACACGCAGATAGACGAAGAATTAGGAAACGGAGTCGAGAAGATCAGACTCTCCACTGGGAGACTGAAAAAGTGTGGAAACAAACTGCTACTCAGGTAGTAACCATAATTACGGTATTCCTTAAGCGATTATTTACTTATGGCGTAGTGGACATAGAGTCAGAAGGTCATGGGTTCTAATCCCAGCTCGACCGCTTGTCTGCTGTGTGACCTGGGGCAAGTCACTTTACTTCTCTGTGTCTCAGTTACGTCATTGGTGAAATGGGGATTGAGACTGTGCATGGGACAGGGACTGTGTCCAACTCATTCATTCATTCAATCGTATTCACTGAGCGCTTACTGTGTGCAGAGCACTGTACTAAGCGCTTGGGAAGTCCAAGTCGGCAACATATAGAGACGGTCCCTACCCAACAACGGGCTCACAGTCTAGAAGGATTTGCTCGTACCCACTCCAGAGTTCAGTACAGTGCCTAGCATAAAAGCACTTAACAGATACCATCATTATTATCACCGTTATCATTCTAAGGATTGGAGTAGATATGAGGTTAGTTGGGACACAGTCCCGGTCCCGTGTGGAGCTCACAATTTAGGTAGGAGGAAGTAGGATTTAATCCCCATTTCACGGATGAGGAAACTGAGGCACGGAAACGTTAAGGTCACACAGCAGACGAGTGGCGGAGCTGGGATTAATTAATTAATTAATGATGGCATTTATTAAGCGCTTACTATGTGCAAAGCACTGTTCTAAGCGCTGGGGAGGTTACAAGCTGATCAGGCTGTCCCACATGAGGCTCACAGTCATCCCCATTTTACAGATGAGGTAACTGAGGCCCAGAGAAGTGAAGTGACTTGCCCAAAGTCACACAGCTGACAATTGGCGGAGCCGGGATTTGAACCCCTGACCTTTGACTCCAAAGCCTGGGCTCTTTCCACTGAGCCACGCAGATCCTCTGGTTCCCAGGCCTGTGCTCTTTCCATACGCTAAAAGAAATTAGAGCAGTAGTGGGAATGGTTTTTATTGAGAACCTACTGAGTAAAATGTAGTTTTGAAGCTTCATATAACAATAATTCTTTAGAGAACGTGCGGCGTCCGACCTCCTATACTGCCGAACCGACGATATGCAATAAAACCGGCCCTCAGATGAAGAAGCCGGGCCCCGCTGAAAACCGGGGGACGATCGCCGAGGGGAGACCAGCGTGGACGTCCAGCTGGCGGGAAGGGAGTGGGGCTCGGAGCAAAAATTCCATCTCCTCATCTGTAAAATGGGATGCAATGCCCGTTCTCCCTCCCACTTGGTGAGTCCCAGTCTCGGACTGAATGGGTGGGGAAGCGGGAAGCGGGGTGGGACAGGGAGGGGATGAGGGAGGAGAAGTGGGAAGACAAAGCGAGGGAGAAGTGATTCCACCCAACCCAAAAACAGTAATCCCTCCGCAAGATCGGCAACGAGAACCTAGCGGTGAGCACCTGCCAAATGAAACCCCCCGCTGCCTTCCCATCACTCACTCATAATTATTGAGCGCTTCCCGTGTGCAGAGCGCTGTACTAAGCGCTTGGAAAGTACAATGCAGCAATAAAGAGAGACAATCCCTGCCCACAGTGGGGTGGCCCAGTGGAAAAAGCCCGGGCTTGGGAGTCCTAGCTTCTAATTCGGGCTATGCTAACCGCTTGCTGTATGACCTTGGACAAGTCATTTCTCTTCATCTAGTGGCTAGACGGGAGTCAGGAGGTCATGGGTTCTAATCCCGGCTCCGCCACTTGCCTGCGGTGTGTGACGTCGGGCAAGTCGCTTCATCTCTCTATACCTCAGTTGCCTCATCTGTAAAACGGGGCTTGAGACTGCGAGCCCCGGGTGGGACAGGGGCTTTGTCCAACCTGATAAACTTGTAATGATAATAGTAATAACGATGGCATTTATTAAGTGCTCACTATGTGCAAAACACTGTTCCAAGCGCTGGGGAGGTTACAGGGTGATCAGGCTGTCCCAAAGTGGGGCTCACAGTCTTAATCCCCACTTTACAGAGGAGGTCACCGAGGCACGGAGAAGTGAAGTGCCTTGCCCCAAGTCACACGGCTGACAGTTGGCAGAGCTAGGATTTGAACCCATGACCTCTGACTCCAAAGCCCGGGCTCTTTCCGCTGAGCCACGCTGCTTCTCTGCCCCTGCGCTCAGTGCGGTGCCTGGCACATAGTAAGTGCTAAATCAATCAATCAATCGTATTTATTGAGCGATTACTGTGTGCAGAGCACTGTACTAAGCGCTTGGGAAGTACAAGTCGGCAACATATAGAGACAGTCCCTACCCAACACTGGGCTCACAGTCTAAAAGGGGGAGACAGAGAACAAAACCAAACATACTAACAAAATAAAATAAATAGAATAGATATGTACAAGTAAAATAAATGGAGTAATAAATATGAACAAACATATATACATATATATATACTAACAAAATAAAATAAATAGAATAGATATGTACAAGTAAAATAAATAAATAAATAAATAGAGCAATAAATACGTACAAACATATATACATCATCATCATCAATCGTATTTATTGAGCGCTTACTGTGTGTAGAGCACTGTACTAAGCGCTTGGGAAGTACAAATTGGCAACATATAGAGACAGTCCCTACCCAACAGTGGGCTCACAGTCTAAAAGGGGGAGACAAAACCAAACATACTAACAAAATAAAATAAATAGGATATGTACAAGTAAAATAAATAGAGTAATAAATATGTACAAACATATATACATATATACAGGCTAAACAAATGCCACTATTATTATTCCCCGTGCCAGATGTCTTCTAGACTGTGAGCCCGCTGTTGGGCAGGGGCCGTCTCTATATGTTGCCAACTTGGACTGCCCAAGCGCTTAGTCCAGTGCTCTGCACGCAGTAAGCGCTCAATAAATACGACTGAATGAATGAAAGAATGAATGTTATCCTGTTCCCCCTCCTATTTAGACTGTGAGCCCCAGGTGGGACAGGGACTGTGTCCAACCTAATTAAGTTGCACCTACTCCAGTGCTTGGATAAGTGTTTGACATACAGTAAGCACTAAACAAATACCATAAAAAAAAAAAAACCCACGCAGGGTCCCTTTCCCCAACGTGTCCGTGCCCCATGTGTGGGCCACACCATGGGGATTTAAGATGCAGCAGAGCCTCCCTTCCCCACTTGACTTGTCACACACTCAACTTTGCCTTTTATTCTCCTTTTGCTTATCGGTTCACCTTTCCCAAACCCTTCCACACCTTATTTTATTTCAACTGTGAGCCTCTGGAGGGATAGTAAGGTGGGCAGAGCTCATTGTGGGCAGGGAATCTATCGTTGTACTCTCCCCGGCGCTTAGCACAGTGCTCTGCACACAGTAAGCGCCCAGTATGATTGAATAAAGGTGGGGTGGCCTGCCCCGAGCCCAGGACGGGATCCAGACCCCAGGCTGTAGGACCGTAAGCTTGTTGTGGGCAGGGAATGTTTCTGTTGTTTGTTTTATTGTTTTATGTGCTCTCCCATATGTTGCCAACTTGTCCTTCCGAAGCGCTTAGTCCAGTGCTCTGCACACAGTAAGCGCTCAATAAATACGATTGAATGAATGAATGGAGACCATGTCTAATTCCCACCTGAGTATTCTCTTTCAGACCTTCCTCTCACCCTCCTCCCCCTTTCCATCCCTGCCACCTTACCTCCTTCCCTTCCCCATGGCACCTGTATATATGTATATATGTTTGTACGGATTTATTACTCTATTTATTCATTGTAATTGCACATATTCTATTTATTTTATTTTGTTAATATGTTTTGTTTTGTTCTCTGTCTCCCCGTTCTAGACCGTGAGCCCACTGTCAGGTAGGGACCGTCTCTATGTGTTGCCGACTTGTACTTCTCAAGCGCTTAGTACAGTGCTCCGCACACAGTAAGCGCTCAATAAATGTTGAATGAATGAATGAATGTTTTTACGTATTTATTACTCCATTTATTTTACTTGTACATATTCTATTTATTTTATTTTGTTAATATGTTTTGTTTTGTTCTCTGTCTCCCCCTTCTAGACTGTGAGCCCGCTGTCGGGTAGGGACCGTCTCTATGTGTTGCCGACTTGTACTTCCCAAGCACTTATTACAGTGCTCTGCACACAGTAAGCGCTCAATAAATACGATTGAATGAATGAATGAATAACTACCACTACTACTACTACTACTACTACTACTACTACTAATTATGGTATTTGTTAAGCGCTTACTATGTGCCGGGAGCTGGGGTGGATACAAGCAAACCGGGTTGGACACAGTCCCTGTCCCTTGAGGGGCTCACGGCCTCAATCCCCATTTGACAGACGAGGTAACTGAGGCACAGAGAAGTGACTCGCCCAAGGTCACGGAGAAGGCAAGCGAGGATTGGAACCCATGACCTTCTGTCCTCCGGGCCCATGTTCAATCCATTATGCCATGCTGCTTCTCTCTCGACTACTCTATTAATAATCAACAGTATGTACCTTAGGAGGCACTTGAAGAACAGACAGAAGAGAAGAAAGACAGAGTTCCCGCCCCCAAGACTTTGCAGTCTAAAGACGGAAACGGCTATAAATTGACAAGTGTTTAATAATTAAGAGAGGATGAGATGGAGAGAAACGGCTATAAATTGACAAGTGTTTAATAATTAAAAGAGGGCGAGTAGGTTAAAATAATAGACCCAGGTGGCTAATCAACTCAATAACAAAGAGACGATTAAATAAGAGTGGAGGCGGACAGTAATGATGATAATTATGGTATTGGTTAAGTGTTTACCAGGTGCCAAGCACTGGGAGGTGCAGTTCAATCCGAATAATCACAGTCCCCGCCCCACTTGGGGTTCACCATCTAAAGAGGGAAGGAGAACAGGTATTTAATCCCCATTTTTCAGAGAAGGGAAACACGACACGGAGAAGTTACGTGACTTGCTCAGCAGGTGAGTGTTGAAACCAAGATCAGAACGAGCTCCGTGCTCTTTCCATTAGGCCACACGGCTGAGGCCTGGACAGGAAGGAAGGGGATTAATCCTTCTGGAGGAAGTGCTTTTCAATCATTCATTCATTCATTCAATTGCATTTATTGAGCGCTTACTGTGTGCAGAGCACTGTACTAAGCGCTTGGGAAGTACAAGTCGGCAACACATAGAGACGGTCCCTATCCAACAACGGGCTCATAGTCTAGAAGGGGGATACAGACAAGACAAAACATGTGGACAGGTGTCAAGTCATAGAAATAAATACAAATAAAGACATGTGGACAGGTGTCATCAAAATAAATACTAATAAAGCTAGATGCACATCACGAACAAAATCAATTGAACAGTAAATATGTACAAGTAAAATAGAGTAATATGCACAAACATATAAACATATATAATAATAATAATGATGATGGCATTTATTATCAATTGATCGGTGATATTTATTGAGGGGTTATAGTACGCAGAGCACTGTCCTAAGCATTTGGGAGAGTACAACAGACTTGGTTGATACATCCCCTGCCTACTACTAGCTTTCAGTCTAGTGGAGGACAGGCATTAATATGAATTAATAAATTAATAAATTAAGGCCATGTTTGCAAGTTCTGAGGGGGCAGTGAATACCGAGTACCCAAAGGGTACCGAAGGTGCAGAAAGGAAAGGGAGTCGGAGAGAGAGGGCTTATTGCGGGAAGCCCTCTTGGAGGAGACGTGCCTGTTATAAAGCTTTGAAGGTGAGGAGAGTGGCAATCTGGAGGACATGGAGGGGGAAAGAGTTTCAGGCAAGAGGGAGAATGTGGAAAATCAATCAATCAATCGCATTTATTGAGCGCTTACTGTGTGCAGAGCACTGTACTAAGCGCTTGGGAAGTACAGGTTGGCAACATATAGAGACGGTCCCTAGCCAACAGTGGGCTCACAGTCTAGAAGACTGTTGGCGGTGAGATAGACAGTGCTGGGCACATAGTAAGTGCTTAACAAATACCATCATCATTATTACAGACGAGGTCGGGGCAGCGGGAACATTCGTTCATTCGATCGTATTCGTTGTCCGTCTCCCCCTTCTAGACTGTGAGCCCGCTGTCGGGTAGGGAACGTCCCTATATGTTGCCAACTTGGACTTCCCAGGGCTCTGCACACAGTAAGCGCTCAATAAATACGACTGAATGAATGAATTGAGTGTTTACTGTGCAAGCTGGAGCCAGAGGAGCGAAGCATGCGGGCTGGATCGCAGTAAGTAGATCAGCGAGGTGAGGATGGAGACAGGAAGCTGATCGAGTGCTTCAGAGCCGACGGGTAAGGAGTTTCTGTTTGACACGAAGGTGGGTGAGCAACCGCTGAAACTTCTTGAGAAGCGGGGTGACGCGGACTGAACTTTTTTTAGAAAAACGATCCAGGCAGCCGAGGGAACAGAGACAGGAGCGAGGGAGGTCAACGAAGAGGCAGAAGCAGTAGGGAAGGCGGGATTGTGTAAGTGCTTAGATCAGCGTAGTAGCAGTTTGGATGGAGAGCACTCTGCTCACGGTAAGTGCTCAATAAATACGATCGGATGAACGAATGGAGAGGAGAGGGCTGATTTTAGCAGTGCTGTTAAAGGTAGAATCAACAGGATTGGGCGACAGACTGCAGGTGTGTGCCTGCTAATTCTGGTTTGCACCCTCCCTAGCGCTTAGTACAGTGCTCTGTATACAGAAAGTGCTCAATAAATGCCACCAACTGGTTGACTGGTTGTGTGAGAGAGATGAGCCGAGGATAATGCCAAGATTACAGGTTTGTGAGATAGGAAGGACAGTGAGCCCACTGTTGGGTAGGGACCGTCTCTAGATGTTGCCAACTGGTACTTCCCAAGCGCTCAGTACAGTGCTCTGCACACAGTAAGCGCTCAGTAAATACAACTGAATGAATGAATGAATGAAGGACAGTGGGGTTGTCTAGAGTGATGGGAAAGGGAGGAGGAAGACAGGCTTTGGGTGGGAAGATGAGGGGCTCTGTTTTGCACGTGTTTAGTTTGAGGTGTCGGGAAGAGAAAGACTCAGGCAGGGAAGGTCATGTTTTGGTTAGAAATTTGTTGGGGAGGGTCATTCTAGATAGAGAGAATGGACATGGTCTCTGATTGTAAGCTCCTTGTGGGCAGGGAAAGGGTCACTTCTTTATTCTCCCCTTCTAGACTGTGAGCCCGCTGTTGGGTAGGGACCGCCTCTATATGTTGCCAAGTTGGACTTCCCAAGTGCTTAGAACAGTGCTCTGCACACAGCAAGCGCTCAATAAATACGATTGAATGAATGAATGAATGAATTCTATACTTACCAAATAATAATAATAATAATTACAATTATTATAGTATTTGTTAAGCACTTACTATGTATCAGCCACTATTCTAAATGCTGAGGTAGATACCAGATAATCAGGTTGGACACAGTCCCTGTCCCACATAGGGCTCCCAGTCTTAATCCCCCTTCTACAGATGAGGGAACTAAGGCACGGAGAAGTTAAGTGACTCACCCAAAGTCACACCGCAGTGAAGTGGCAGAGCTGGGATTTGAACCCATGATCTTCTGACTCTCAGGCCAGTGCTCTAGCCACTAGGCCATGCTGCTTCTCTAGTACAGAGCGTCACCCCAAGCGGAGTTCAGTAAATGCTGCTGCTGCTACTGCTTATGGGGAGGACCGCCTGCGGTTCCATCCCTGTCTCTGGCCCTACCTCCCCATATGCCTTTATTTAATCCTAAACTGAAGTTCCCAAGCGCTTAGTACAGTGCTCTGCACACAGTAAGTGCTCAATAAATATGATTGATTGATTGATTCTGACACGATCCATAAATCAATCTTATTTATTGAGTGTTCACTCAGTGCTTGTGAGACTAGAGAAGCAGCATGGCTCAGCGTGGCTTTGGAGTCGGTGGTCATGGGTTCAAATCCCGACTCCGCCAATTGTCAGCTGTGTGACTTTGGGCAAGTCACTTCACTTCTCTGGGCCTCAGTTCCCTCATCTGTAAAATGGGGATGAAGACCGTCAGCCCCCCGTGGGACAACCTGATCACCTTGTAACCTCCCCAGCGCTTGGAACAGTGCTTTGCACATAGTAAGCGCTTAATAAATGCCATTATTATTATTATTATTATTAGAGAAGCAGCGTGGCTCAGTGGAAAGAACACAGGCTTTGGAGTCGGTGGTCATGGGGTCAAATCCCGACTCCGCCAATTGTCAGCTGTGTGACTTTGGGTGAGTCACTTCACTTCTCTGTGCCTCAGTTCCCTCATCTGTAAAATGGGGATGAAGACTGTGAGCCCCCGTGGGACAACCTGATCACCCTGTAACCTCCCCAGCGCTTGGAACGGTGCTTTGCACATAGTAAGCACTTAATAAATGCCATTATTATTATTATTATTATTAGAGAAGCAGCGTGGCTCAGTGGAAAGAACATGGGCTTTGGAATCAGTGATCATGGGTTCAAATCCTGACTCCGCCAATTGACAGCTGTGTGATTTTGGGAGAGTCACTTCACTTCTCTGTGCCTCAGTTACCTCATCTGTAAAATGGGGATGAAGACTGTGAGCCCCCCATGGGACAACCTGATCACCTTGTAACCTCCCCAGCGCTTGGAACAGTACTTTGTACATAGTAAGTGCTTAATAAATGCCATTATTATTATTATTACAATACACCAGAATTAGCGACAAATTCCCTGCCCACATCGCGCTTACAGTGTAGGGGAAGAACTGCCTTGAAACACTTCCCCTCTCGTACTGTGGCTTGGAGTCCTCGGTTCCAGAGCTGATTCGGCCTTGCGCCCACTGATGTTTCAGAAGTGAGCCCCCAATCCAGTGTGTGGAGGTGGGGTCAATCAATCAATCAATCAATCATATTTATTGAGCGCTTACTGTGTGCAGAGCACTGTACTAAGCTACAGCAGGGTGCAGGGGTACCCATCCCACCCCTTTCTGCCCCGCCCAGAGGCCTTGAAGGAGGCCGGCCTCCCCCTGAGCAGGAAACCTGACCCTTGAACAAACACCTCACCTTTCAGAAAAGGTCAACCGTAGACAACAGTACCACAGGGATTAATCTAAGACCCTTGGAAGTGAGTTTATAAAGAATGTAGCGCCCAGAAATGCTTCCTTGGGCCTCATCGATATCACTGTGCTCCAGAGTCAAAGATAACTCTGCTGGTACAGAGAGTTCCCCGGCGTGGGGTGGCTGAGAGGACACGCTGGTGATCCACATATCCCTCCCACCACCGGCGCGCTGGCCTTCAGTTTGACCGCGCTTGGGGCCGTCTCGGACTCTGCCTCTTAGAATCGCGTCCTTTCCGACGCCTCCGTTCAAGTAAAACCAAGCTGCCCCGTTTCCGATTCACCGCCCGTCTGCGCCGGTCTGTTTTCCGGAGATAGGCCCGGAGGTTTAAAAGACTCTGGCAGGCACGGGTGTCGGGAGATAAGCCGGAGATCACCACCGGCTTCGAAGCGGTGGCGCAAGAATGTCGGCGGATGCTGAGCCTGAAGAAGACCGAGGCTACCAACCCACCGGTTCTCAAAAATCCCGACTCACTCTAGAGGGGCTTCGTCGGCGGTGCTGAGCCCAAGGAGGGCACTGAATTCCGCTACCTAGGCGACACCCGGTCATTCATTCATTCAATCCTATTCATTGAGCGCTTACTGTGTGCAGAGCACTGTATTGAGCGCTTGGGAAGCACAAGTTGGACCACTGGAATCCTGCTAGGCAACGACGTGGAGAACCAAGTCAGGGAGGTTACAAGGTTCTTGGGGAGGCTGGTGGATGGAAGGAAGAACCAACGTAGAGTCGAGGTTCGGGCCAAACTGAAGGTCTACGAAACTGTGATGGTGTCCGGTATCCTACGTGGCTGTGGAAGCTGGGACCGCCACGGACGACACATCCAGCGTCTTCGGTGTCATCTGTGTGCCGCTCTTAACGATACAGGGCGGAAACCTGGTCCAGGAAGGTGGTCAGCCACGCCAGCGTCGATTCTACATAATTCAGCCGGAGGGGAACGCGTGAGAAAGACGGATGACAATGGGGCTCCGCCAGCAGCTGCTGCGTGCTGAGCTGATGGGCGACAGTTTCAGGCAGGAGAAGACTTTCAGGACACACCAAAAAAGGTAGAAAAAGACGCGAAGCTCCATTCAGGGCTGTTTTCAAAGAGTTACGTGCAATCACTGATGAATCATTTCTCTCTGGCTGCACTGAGAGTAGGGCCACTTGAGAGATTTGCTTCACAGTAATAATAATAGCATTAATAAGGATAATGATAATTCCGCAAATTTGAATAGTACTTGTATTTTTCCAAAGCGCCTCACGTCAGCGACCTCATCTCACCCTCGCGTCATCCCTGTGAAGTAGGTAGAGGCCGGTATCATTATCCCCATTTTACAGACAAGGAAACAGAGTCCTAAAGAGATTGAATGTCTTTTAGTCTTTTAGTCACAGTCTTTTAGACTGTGATCCCACTGTTGGGTAGGGATTGTCTCTATATGTTGCCAACTTGTACTTCCCAAGTGCTTAGTACAGTGCTCTGCACACAGTAAGCGCTCAAATACGATTGATTGATTGATTGAGTGATTTACCCCTCGGGCCACCCAGGAGGCTGAGGCAGAGGTGGGATTAGAACGCAGATCTCCTGATTCTCTGATCCCTGCGCTTCTACTGAATCAATTAATCAGTCAATCAATCGTATTTACTGAGCGCTTACTGTATGCAGAGCACTGTACTGAGCGCTTGGGAAGTCCAAGTTGGCAACATATAGAGACGGTCCCTACCCAACACTGGGCTCACAGTCTAGAAGGGGGAGACAGAGAACAAAACAAAACATATTAACAAAATGAAATAAATAGAATCGATATGTACAATCCTTTTCATCATTGCTCCTGTCATTTTACCACCAATAGCAGGGTGGCCTAGTGGATAAAACATGGATTTGAGAGTCAGAAGGACCCAGGTTCTAATCCCGGCTCCGCCATTTGTCCGCCGTGTGACCTTAGGCAAGTCACTTCACTTCCCTGGGCCTCAGTCCCCTCATCTGTAAAACGGGGATTAAGACAGTGAGCCCGGTGTGGGCCAGGGACTGTGTCCAACCTGACAACCTTGTATCTACCCCAGCGCTCGGTACAGTGCTTGGCACCTAATAAGCGCTTAACAAATACCAAAAAACAGACAAAAAACAAAGAAAAATCTGCATCAACAATTCTGTATTTGACACCTACAGGATCCCTATAACGAGCCCTTAGGGATCCCCCTTAGAGATGTATTCTCTGCCCGCAGGGAGCTCTCATTTTGATGGAAAGGAAGGGTAGTTATCCAAACAGTGCCCTTCTATCCAGACAGACTGGCCCAGCCGTACCCTAAGGAGTTTGGAGGGGAGTGCCAGAAGTGAAAGGATTTTGGAGAGGGTGTGGAAAAATCAAGGCAGACTTCTAGAAGTCCTCTACACCATAAGAACACTAAGGGCAGGGAACCCATCTGCTAATTCTATTGTACCGTACGCTGCCAAGTGCTTAGTACAGTGCTCTGCACATAGTGAGTGCTCAATAAATACCACTGAGGAACTTCAGAAGCCCCAGAGCTGGGTTTTTAATGGCATTTATTAAGCGCTTACTATGTGCAAAGCACTGTTCTAAGCCCTGGGGAGGTTACAAGGTGATCAGGTTGTCCCACGGGGGGCTCACAGTCTTAATCCCCATTTTACAGATGAGGGAACTGAGAAAGGTGCCAGAGGCGAAAGGATTTTGGAGAGGGTGTGGAAAAATCAAGGTAGACTTCTAGAAGTCCTCTACACCGTAAGAACATTAAGGGCAGGAAACCCATCTGCTAATTCTGTTGTACCGTACGCTGCCAAGTGCTTAGTACAGTGCTCTGCACATAGTGAGTGCTCAATAAATACCACTGAGGAACTTCAGAAGCCCCAGAGCTGAGTTTTTTTTATGGCATTTATTAAGCGCTTACTATGTGCAAAGCACTGTTCTAAGCGCTGGGGAGGTTACAAGGTGATCAGGATGCCCCACGGGGGGCTCATAGTCTTAATCTCCATTTTACAGATGAGGGAACTGAGGCCCAGAGAAGTGAAGTGACTTGCCCAAAGTCACACAGCTGACAAGTGGCGGAGCCGGGATTTGAACCCATGACCTCTGACTCCAAAGCCCGGGCTCTTTCCACTGAGCCACGCAAGTTCTGGGCTGAATCTAGTGCCTCAGCGCTGATGGCCGTGGGCGAGGAATGTGTCTGTTCATTGTTATAGTGTGCTCTCCCAAGTGCTTAGTACAGTGCTTTGCACACGGTAAGTGCTCAATAAATACAATCGAATGAATGAACGAATGAATGAACAGTTGGTTCGGGGGATTGCGTTTCGCCGGGACAGGTGAGGCCTCTTGACTTCAGGGAGCCTAGCTTTAGAGGAAGAGCCCCAGGACAGGATCGATCAATCAATCATATTTATTGAGCACTTACTGTGTGCACAGCACTGTACTAAGCGCTTTGAAGTACAAGTTGGCAACATATAGAGACAGTCCCTACCCAACAGTGGGCTCACAGTCTAAAAGGATCCCGCAGAGGAAAGCCTGGAGCCTCCCAGCCTCCACCCGCCGACGCCAGAGGCCAGTTAAGCCAATAATTAAGTGCCTGGGCCCACAATCCTTCCCTGTTTCCCACCCATTCCCTTTCTTCTAAGTCCTGGCACCCCACCCTGAATCCGGGCCAGCAAGGGGAGGTAAAGAGGAGTAGGTTGAGGAAAGCGGGGTACGTGGGGGTGGGAGGGAGGGGGCTGAAGTGGACTTCCTCCTTGTTGGCCCTTCCGCACCTGTTGTTTCAGCTCGCGGGCGAGGGACGCCTTCAACGCCCAGGCGGCTTTGAGCTCCAGCTGCGGTGATCCTGTCTCCGAGCCTTCCCCTCGCACAAGCTGTGCCACCCCCAAAGGCTAAATTTGGAGATCCAACCTGATCCGGAGATAATGATGCCGGAGCGGAACGGAGTCAGCCACTGATTCATTTGCTTGCGGTGGGCAGGGGTGGATTGGGACTGGGAATAATAATGATGGCATTTGTTAAGCGCTTACTACGTGCAAAGCACTGTTCTAAGCGCTGGGGGGGATACAATGTGATCAAGTTGTCCCACGTGGGGCTCACGGTCTTAATCCCCATTTTTACAGATGAGGTAACTGAGGCTCAGAGAAGTTAAGTGACTTGCCCAAGGTCACACAGCAGACTTGTGGTGGAGTCGGCATTTGAACCCATGACCGCTGACTCCAAAGCCCATGCTCTTTCCACTGAGCCATGCGGCTTCTCAGCGTGGCAAGGGGCCAGCGTCCTAAGCCGCTGTGGAATTCAGCCCACTTGGGCCCGGTGGCCTACATAAAAGATGCTAAGAACAGGTAGTTTTTGAGGAGAATAATAATAATAGTAATAATGACGGCATTTATTAAGCGCTTACTATGTGCAAAGCACTGTTCTAAGCGCTGGGGAGGTTACAAGGTGATCAGGTTGTCCCACTCGGGACACACAGTCTTAATCCCCATTTTACAGATGAGGTAACTGAAGCACAGAAAAGTGAAGTGACTTGACCAAGGTCACACAGCTGACAGTTGGCGGAGCCGGGATTTGAACCCCTGACCTCCGACTCCAAAGCCCGGGCTCTTTCCACCGAGCCACGAGAAGCAGCCTGGGCCGGCTTCAGTCAATCAATCGGCGGTATTTGCTGAGCACTTACCGCTCATCTCAGGGAACTGCGTGATGGGGTAAGTCGCCTGGACCTTCCAAGATGGCAGTTGCGCGACTTCCCTCAAAGACGGCTGCATCGTTGCCCTTTCCAAAGGCGTCAGCCGCTTGGTTTATCTCAATCAATCAATCAATCAAAAAGTAAATTGAAAAGTAAAAAGTGGAAGTGCCAATCAATCAACCAATCAATCGTATTTATTGAGCGCTTACTGTGTGCAGAGCACTGTACTAAGCGCTTGGGAAGTACAAGTTGGCAACGTATAGAGACGGTCACTACCCAGACTGAATGTCTGAAGCCTGCCCTGGAAGCTGCACCCATATTTTGGGGAGTTCTCACTTGAGACTACTTTCAAACAAAAGTCCCGACTGTCTACTTTTACGGGATCCCTGAAAGAATTGGCTGAAAAAGCCTCTTTTTTTTATGGCATTTATTCAGCGCTTACTATGTGCAAGCACTTTTCTAAGCGCTGGGGAGGTTACAAGGTTATCAGGGTGTCCTACGGGGGGGCAGCTTTAATCCCCATTTTACAGATGAGGTAACTGAGGCCAAGTTAAGTGACTTGCCCAAAGTCACACAGCTGACAATTGGCGGAGCCCCGATTTGAACCCCTGACCTCTGACTCCAAAGCCCGTGCTCTTTCCACTGAGCCACACTGCTTCCCCGCAGTCTCTTGTTCCTTCTCTACATAGTAGTTAGAGAAGCAGCGTGGCTCAGTGGAAAGAGCCCGGGCTTTGGAGTCAGAGGTCATGGGTTCAAATCCCAGCTCCGCCAACTGTCGGCTGTGTGACTTTAGGCAAGTCACTTCACTTCTCTGGGCCTCAGTGACCTCATCTGTAAAATGGGGATGAAGCCTGTGAGCCCCCCGGGGGACAACCTGATCACCTGGTAACCTCCCCAGTGCTTAGAACAGTGCTTTGCACATAGTAAGCGCTTAACTAATACCATCATTATTATTATTATCTATCAATCTATAATCGTATCAATACGATTGAATGAATGAATCTACCCCAGCGCTTTGAGCTGTTTCTGCCACAAAGTGCTTAACAAGTACTATTATTATTACTATTGTTACTATTATTGTTATTATTATTATTGTTATTATTGTTACTATTGTTACTATTACTATTGTTATTATTATTATTGTTACTACTACTAATAATAGTATCTGCTAGGCCAAGGAAAGATGCCTGGGGGTGAGAGAGGGGGAGGGTGTCAAGACAGGAATATAAGACATAAAGGGACAAAAGGCAAGGCAATCTTTTCAATCAATCAATTGTATTTACTGAGCGTTTATTGTCTGCAGAGCACTGTACTAAGCAGTTGGGAGAGTACAATATAACAGAGTTGGTAGACACATTCTCTGCCCACAACTATCTTACAGTCCAGCAGGGGAGACAGGCATTACTAGAAGTAAATAAATTATGGCTGTGTACTGAAGTGCTGTGGGGCTGAGGGAGGGGTGAATAAAGGGGGCAAATCAGGGCCATGCAGAAGGAAGCGGGAGAAGAGGAATTGAGGGCTTAGTCAGGGAAGGCCTTTTTAGACTGTGAGCCCACTGTGGGGTAGGGACCGTCTCTATATGTTGCCACCTTGGACTTCCCAAGCGCTTAGTACAGTGCTCTGCACACAGTCAGCGCTCAATAAATACGATTGATTGATTGGAGGAGGTGTGCCTTCACTAAGGCTTTGAAGGTGGGGAGAGTCATTGCCTGTCGGATATGACGGAGGGCGTTCCAGGCCAGAGGCAGGACGTGGGCGAGAGATGGACGAGATCGAAGTGCAGCGAGTAGGTTGGCATCAGAGGGGCGAGATGTGCAGTGAGGTGAGGAAGGAGGGGGCAAGGGGATTGAATGCTTTAAAGTCTTGTG
Source organism: Tachyglossus aculeatus (assembly GCF_015852505.1). Taxonomy (NCBI): domain Eukaryota; kingdom Metazoa; phylum Chordata; class Mammalia; order Monotremata; family Tachyglossidae; genus Tachyglossus; species Tachyglossus aculeatus. Next base: position 90,432,404 of record NC_052068.1, on the reverse strand, counting down.
AGGAGGACTAAGCATTCATTATCTCCTGTTTACAAAGACTGCAGATCAGTCAGGAGGTCACTCACCCCTTCCCCAGCTAACAACGTCACTAACCCTCCTCTAAAGCAAAATGCTGAGTGGTGATGATGATGATAATGGTGATTATTAAATGCTTACTATGGGCCAAGCACTGTGTTAAGCAGCGTGGTGGACGCGACGCAATCGGGCCAGTCACGGTCGCTTTGTACATGGGCCTCAAAATAGAAATCATAAGAGATCACGTTTTCTTCAGGAAATTACCTACCTGGAGTAATCACTAATCTTCCCACCTTGTATCCCTCAACTGGCTTCTAGACTGTTAGCCCACTGTTGGGTAGGGACCGTCTCTATATGTTGCCAACTTGCACTTCCCAGGCGCTTAGTACAGTGCTCTGCACACAGTAAGCGCTCAATAAATACGATTGATTGGTTGATTGCCATTTCCACTTTTTACTTTTCAATCAATCCATAGTATTTATTGAGCACTTACTGTGTGCTGAGCACTGTACTGAGCGCTGGGGAGAGTACACTATGACAGAATTGGTAGATACGTTCCCCGCCCACATCGAGCTTACAGACTAGAGGGGCAGACAGACCCCGAAATAAATTCTGGATGTGTACATAAGTGAGAAGCGGCGTGCCTAACGATAAAGAGCCCTGACCCGAGATTCAAAGGGCCTGGGCTCTAATCTCAACTCCTCCACTTCCCTGCGGTGTGAACTTGGGCGAGTCACTTCTCTGTGCCTCAGTTCCCTCATCTGCAAAATGGGGATTCGACGCCAGTTCTTCCTTCTGTTGAGATTGGGAGCCCCAGGTGGGACCTGATTATCTCGTAACTATCTCAGTGGTTAGTACGGTCCATGGCAATTAGAAGTGCCGTGGGGCTGAGGATGGGGGTGAATATCCAATGTAAGGGTAAAGATCGAAGTGCATAGGTAACCCAGAAGGGAGAGGGCGTAGGGGAAATGAGAGCTTAGTGGTGGCCACCAAACCACTTAGGTTACACAGGTTCGTATCTTAGATACTCCATCATTCCCACTATTTATTGAAGGGTCGGTTTCCCATCTAGTCGGTGAGCTCCTTGCTTTTCTCTTCCAGACTCTCCCAAGCTCTGCACACACAGTAGGTTCCCAATAAATGCAATTAATCATCATCATCATCATCATCAATCGTATTTATTGAGCGCTTACTATGTGCAGAGCACTGTACTAAGTGCTTGGGAAGTACAAATTGGCAACATATAGAGACAGTCTCTACCCAACAGTGGGCTCACAGTCTAAAAGGGGGAGACAGAGAACAAAACCAAACACACTAACAAAATAAAATAAATAGAATAGATATGCACAAATAAAATAAATAGAGTAATAAATATGCACAAACATATATACATATATACAGGTGCTGTGGGGAAGGGAAGGAGGTAAGATGGGGGGATGGAGACGGGGATGAGGGGGAGAGGAAGGAATTAAACCATGGTTTTAACAATAATAATAATTGTGGCGTTTGCTTAGCGCTTGCTATGCGCCGGGCACTGGACTAAGCACTGGGGTAGACACAAGATAATCAGGTCGGACACAGTCCCGGTCCCACGTAGGGTTCTCAGCCTTCATTCCCATTTTATAGATGAGGAAACCGAAGCCCAGAGAAGTTAAGTGACTTGCCTAAGGTCACTCAGCAGACAGGAGAAGCAGCGTGGCTTAGTGGAAAGAGCACGGTCTTGGGAGGCGGAGGATGTGGGTTCTAATCCCGGCACTGCCACTTGTCTGCTGTGTGCCCTTGGGCAAGCCACTTAACTTCTCTGTGCCTCAGTTCCCTCATCTGTAAAATGGGGATTAAGACTGTGAACCCCACGTGGGACAACCTAATTACTTTGTATCTACCCCAGAGCTTAGAACAGCGCTTGGCACATAGTAAGCACTTAAATACCATCATCATCATTATTATCGATCGTATTTATTGAGCGCTTACTGTGTGCAGAGCACTGTTATTATTATTATTATCATTATTAGTAGTAGTAAGTGTCGGAGTCAGGATTAGAGCGCAGGTCCTCTGACTCTCAGGCCTGAGCTCTTTCCATTAGGCCAAGCTTCCCTTCTGCTTATCGTTACGGTGTGCAGAGCACTGAACTAAGAGGTCGGGAGAGTACAATACAGTGTTGATATGTCGCAGGCCCACAGAAGGCTTACAGTCTAGGTGACTAAGATCACGACGGTGATGATTACGTGACATTACGAGGCATCTCTGAGGGGCCTAATTTGCGTCTAAGGTGTTGGCGGTGGAGGTTGGCACAGAGATGAGCCAGTTATTAAAATGAACCAAGCTGCTTTGTACTTCGCACCCTCCTCTTTTCATTCCATTTGCTACCCTTGCCCACTACCCAGTGATGAATGGCATCATTTCTCTTTGGAGGAGTCACACTAATGCCTGGAGCTACAGAGGTGCAGGAAATGGGGCCGTAGGAAAAGATCAGGAAAGGATCCCGGAAGGCGGAGGGGGAGAAGGGCCTGTTCAAGTCTCATTCGTTCATTCATTCAATCGCATTTATTGAGCGCCTACTGTGTGCAGAGCACTGGACTAAGCGCTTGGGAAGGACAAGTCGGCAACATATAGAGACGGTTCCAACCCAACAACGGGCTCACAGTCTAGAAGGGGGAAACGGACGACAAAACAAAACACGTAGACGGGTGAAATCAAAATCGTCAGAACAAATAGAATTATAGCTACAATGCACATCGTTAACAAAATGAATAGTCCACTGGTGGGTCAGTAGAGTGAAGGACCTTTCCAAACAGGCTAACACGACGAAAGATTACTTTTAGGCGTTGAGAGAATGTAAAGTCTCAGGAATTCGAGGAAAAGACAGACTTTAAAATCCGTTCCAGGTAGGGGCAATAGTAGAGTTTAAGGATATGTTTGAAAGCGCTGTGGGGCGAAGTATCTAGAGTAGCAGCGTGGCTCAGTGGAAAGAGCACGGGCTTTGGAGTCAGAGGTCATGGGTTCGAATCCCGGCTCCACCGCATGTCTGCTGTGTGACCTTGGGGAAGTCACTTAACTTCTCTGAGCCTCAGTTACCTCATCTGTAAAATGAGGATTGACTGTGAGCCCCAGGTGGGGCAACCTGATCATGTCATATTCCCCCCCCAGCGCTTAGAACAGTGCTTTGCACATAGTAAGCGCTTAATAAATGCCACTATTATTATTATTATTAAGTATCAGAGTGTTTAAGGGGTACACAGCCAAGTACGTGGTTGATGCAGAGGGGAGGATGGAGAGAGAAAATAAGAGCCTAATCGGGGAAGGTCTCTTGGAGGAGTCAGAAATCTTCCCCAGAACTATTCTCTGGAAGTGACAATACTCACCTTCCCTTGAGCAAAGCCCTAGTCTCAATTCACTGCTTCATAAATCAGAACAAACTGTGTCTCTTCGGCTATGAGTGCAACTCCGGGACAGGAAACCAAACTTTCTTGGGAAACCCTACCGGATATTCCGCCTGGGAATGTGGAGGGAGAGATTAAAGAGGGGAGATCCCAGCCTGGATGAGTTGGTTCATTTGCAAATGATTAGGGCAGGAAAGATCATATTTCCCTCCAACCATTTAGGTACACAGTACCTGCACACAGTAAGCGCTCAATAAATATGATTGATTGATGGATATACAGATATATATATATATATATATATATACACATATATATGTATGGTATGGCTTTGGAGTCAGAGGTCATGGGTTCAAATCCCGGCTCCGCCACTTGTCAGCTGTGTGACTGTGGGCAACTCGCTTCTCTGGGCCTCAGTTTCCTCATCTGTAAAATGAGGATGAAGACTGTGAGCCCCACGTGGGACAACCTGATCGACCTTGTATCCCCCCCAGCGCTTAGAACAGTGCTTTGCACATAGTAAGCGCTTAATAAATGCCATCATCATCATTTAGGTACGTTCACTGAGCCACCTCAACATCAACTGCGTTTAGCCCTAGCTCATCAGCACCTAAATGGACTCAAGGACCTGAGGGAGTTTCACAAACATTAATCCGTTTTCACCGCTTTCCCTTCAGGCAAGGACGAGGGCCAGATTTTGGCTCAATCAGTCAATGGTATTTATTGAGCGCTCCCTGTGTAGAGAGCACTCTATAATAATAATAATGGTATTTGTTAAGCGCTTACCATGTGCAAAGCACTCTACTAACCTCTGGCACCGATCTCCGCCGTACAGAGGTGAAAACTGAGGTCCAGGGATGTCTTCTGATTGGATTTCCATCGTATTTCAATCCGTCGTATTTACTGAGCGCTTACCATGTGCGGAGCACTGTACTAAGCGCTTGGGAGAGTCTAGAGACTTGCTGGCGAATCAAAATGGCTAGATTTCTCTCTCCTGCCCTGTTTGTCAGGGACATATTTCTTTCTCCCTTCTCTCTACTCCACTGGTACGCAAAGGGGATACCAGAAGCCTATAGGAACGGAAAAAAAAAAGGGACCAGAAGGAAATTCGCCAGAGTTAATCCCTGCCCGGGCCAACCCATTTCAACCTTTGCTCTGAGACTGTAATTTAGAAAGGATAGAGGCTCCACCCTGCCCCCTTCTCTCCTTCTCCTTCCCAACTAAGAACTGACAGGGAAGGAAAAATAATAATAACTGTGGCATTTGTTAAGCACTTTCTGTGAGCCAGGCACTGTACTAAGTACTGGGAGAGATGCAAGATAATAATAATAATAATAATAATGGTATTTGTTAAGCGCTTACTATGTGCCAAGCACTGGGGTAGATACAAGGTCATCAGGTTGTCCCATGTGGGGCTCAGTCTTCATCCCCATTTGACAGATGAGGGAACTGAGGCCCAGAGAAGTAACTTGCCCAAAGTCACACAACTGACAGAGTCGGGATTAGAACCCGTGACCTCTGACTCCCAAGCCCGGGCTCTTTCCACTGAGCCACGCTGCTTCCTGGGTCGGACACAGTCCCTGTCCCACCTAGGGCTCACGGTCTAAACCCTCAGATGAGGTCACGGGCACAGAGAAGTGCAGTGGCTTGCCTAAGGTCACACAGCACACTAGAGGCAGAGGCGGGATTAGAACTCAGGTCCTTTCTGATTCCCAAGCCGGTGCCATGCTCCTTATGGAACAGCCAGGAGTACCAGACTGGAAAACTGATAATTCTGGGACTTTTACAGTCAACAACCTCCTTCCGCTAAAGGGACCCCGCAGCGATCTGGAGTCCTCACAGAAGTAAAGAGATTACTCTTTCCCTCTCGGTAATAAGCACGGCAATGATTTATGCCAGGGCAGAATACCACCTATAGAAAAGTACCACTTAGGTCCCGGGAGTTAGTACTAATAGTAATTGTGGTATTTGTTTAAGCGCTCACTGTGTGCCAGGCACTGTACTAAGCGCTGCGGTAGAAACAAGCAAATCGGGCCTGGACGCAGTCCCCCGTCCCACGAGGGGCTCACGGTCTCAATCCCCACTTTCCCGATGAGGCAACTGAGGCCCAGAGAAGTGACAGTGACTCGCCCAAGGTCACGCAGCAGACAAGTGGCAGAGGAGGGGGCCGGAGATCGTTTTGGAGTTGGGCAGGGATAAAGGGCCTCAACTGAGTCTTGCCTCACGCTCACAGCCCTTACGAGGCTCTGGGAAAGTCTTGCTGCCCGGTTCCAACATCCTTCCCAGATCCTCAAACCCAACCGAGCTTTTTCCATCCTGTCTCCCTGACCATTCATTCATTCATTCAATCGTATTTATCGAGCACTGTACTAAGCGCTTGGGAAGTCCAGGTTGGCAACATCTAGAGACGGGCCCTACCCAACAGTGGGCTCACAGTCTAGAAGGGGGAGACGGAGAAGACCATCTCCCATCCCTCTCCCTGCCGTGAATGAAGGGCAAGAAAAGACAGGAGCGGTCATTTATTCATTCAATCGTATTTATTGAGCGCTTATCGTGTGTACTAAGCGTTTGGGAAGTCCAAGTTGGCAACATAAAGAGACGGTCCCTACCCAACAGCGGGCTCACAGTCTAGAAGGGGGAGACAGACAACAAAACATATTAACAAAATAAAATAAATAGTAAATATGTACAAGATAGAGTAATAAATCTGTACAGACATATCATCATCATCATCAATCGTATTTATTGAGTGCTTACTATGTGCAGAGCACTGTACTAAGCGCTTGGGAAGTACAAATTGGCAACATATAGAGACAGTACCTACCCAACAGTGGGCTCACAGTCTAAACGGGGGAGACAGAGAACAAAACCAAACATACTAACAAAATAAAATAAATAGAATAGATAGGTACAAGTAAAATAAATAAATAAATAAATAGAGCAATAAATATGTACAAACATATATACGTATATACAGGTGCTGTGGGGAAGGGAAGGAGGTAAGATGGGGGGATGGAGAGGGGGACGAGGGGGAGAGGAAGGAAGGGGCTCAGTCTGGGAAGGCCTCCTGGAGGAGGTGAGCTCTCAGCAGGGCCTTGAAGGGAGGAAGAGAGCTAGCTTGGCGGATGGGCAGAGGGAGGGCATTCCTGGCCCGGGGGAGGACGTGGGCCAGGGGGTCGACGGCGGGACGGGCGGAGAACGAGGCTTAACGGTGAGGAGATTAGCGGCGGAGGAGCGGAGGGTGCGGGCTGGGCTGTAGAAGGCGAGAAGGGAGGTGAGGTAGGAGGGGGCGAGGGGATGGACAGCCTTGAAGCCCAGGGTGAGGAGTTTCTGCCTGATGCGCAGGTTGATTGGTAGCCACTTGAGATTTTTGAGGAGGGGACTAACGTGCCCAGAGCGTTTCTGCACAAAGACGATCCGGGCAGCAGCGTGAAGTATCTCCTCCCTCAATCTCTTCCCAGCTCGCAGGGACCAAAACGGGATGCAAAGCGGTGGGTGGGTGGGCTACGTTTCAGCCCTCACCCCCAGGGCAGTTCAAGAGGAAATCTGTCTGTACATTTGCCTCCTTCATTAGAGTATAAATTCCTTGTGGACAGGGGCCTGTGCTTCATGCTTCAACTGTCCTTTCCTAACCACTCACTCAATCAGTCCATGGCATTTATTAAGCACTTTCTTGTGTGCACAGCACTATGCTAAGAGCTCAGGAGAGGAGTACTATTACTACTACTACTACTTCTACTGTTAATAACTTTGGTATTGTTAAGTGCTTACTTTGTGCCAGACACTGAACTTAGTTCAGTGTTGCTATAGATCATAAAAATATTAATCATGGTATTTATTAGGTTATGTAAGAACTATGTAATAATAATAATAATGATGTTATTTGTTCATTCATTCAATCGTATTTATTGAGCGCTTACTGTGTGCACTGTACTAAGCGCTTGGGAAGTCCAAGTTGGCCACATCTAGAGACGGTCCCTACCCAACAGTGGGCTCACAGTTTAGAAGGGGGAGACAGAGAACAAACCAAACATATTAGCAAAATAATCAGAAGATTATCAGGTTGTCCCAGGTGGGCCTCAAAGTCTTGATCCCCATTTTACAGATGAGGTAACTGAGGCACAGAGAAGTGAAGTGACTCGCCCAAAGTCACACAGGTGACAAGTGGCGGAGCCGGGATTAGAACCCATGACCTCTGACTCCCAAGCCCGGGCTCTTTCCACTAAAGCCACACTGCTTCTCACTAAGCCACGCTGCTTCTCATGTGTGCCAGGCACTGTACTGAGCGCTGGGGCGGATAGAAGCAAATCGAGTCTAGATTGTGAGCCCACTGTTGGGTAGGGACCATCTCTATATGTTGCCAACTTGTACTTCCCGAGCGCTTAGTACAGTGCTCTGCACACAGTAAGCGCTCAATAAATACGACTGAAAGAATGAACAAATGAATTTTACAGAGGCGGTAACTGAGGTCCAGAGAAGTGAAGTCACTTGCCCAAGGTCACACAGCAGACAAGCGGCGGAGCCGGGATTAGAACAAAGCAGTCGGGTTGGACCCGATTGAATGAAAACCGCTTAGTCCAGTGCTCTGCAATCAATCAATCAATCGTATTTATTGAGCGCTTACTGTGTGCAGAGCACTGTACTAAGCGCTTGGGAAGTAGAGCACTTACTGTGTGCAGAGCACTGTACTAAGCGCTTGGGAAGTCCAAGTTGGCAACATCTAGAGATGGTCCCTACCCGACGGCGGGCTCACAGTCTAGAAGGGGGAGACAGACAACAAAACATATTAACAAAATAAAATAGAATAGTAAATATGTCCAAGTAAAATAGAGTAATAAATCTGTACAAACATATATACATTCATTCATTCATTCAATCGTATTTATTGAGCGCTTACTGTATGCAGAGCACTGTACTAAGCGCTTAAATTGATTGAATGAATCAGTGATTCATCAGTGATTCAATCAGCGATTGAATGAAAAGCGCTTAGTACAGTACTCTGCACACAGTCAGCGCTCAATAAATATGATTGAATGAAAAGCGCTTAGTACAGAAATCCGCACACAGTCAGAGCTCAATACGATTGAATAAAAAGTGCTTAGTCCAGTGCTGCGCACACAGTCAGCGCTCAATACGACTGAATGAAAAGCGCTTAGTCCAGTGCTCCGCACACAGCACTCAATAAATACGATTGAATGAAAAGCGCTTAGTACAGTACTCCGCACACAGTCAGCACTCAATAAATACGATTGAATGAAAAGCGCTTAGTCCAGTGCTCCGCACACAATCAGCGCTCAATGAATACGACTGGATGAAAAGCGCTTAGTCCAGTGCTGCGCACACAGTCAGCACTCAATAAATACGATTGAATGAAAAGCGCTTAGTCCAGTGCCCTGCACACAGTAAGCGCTCAATAAATACGACTGAATGAAAAGTGCTTAGCACAGCACTCTGCACACAGTCAGGGCTCAATATGATTGAATGAAAAGCGCTTAGTCCAGTGCCCTGCACACAGTCAGCGCTCAATAAATACGATTGAATGAAAAGCGCTTAGTCCAGTGCTTCACACACAGTCAGCGCTCAATAAATATGATCGAATGAAAAGCGCTTAGTCCAGTGCTCTGCACACAGTCAGCGCTCAATACAATTGAATGAAAAGCGCTTAGTCCAGTGCTCCGCACAGTCAGCGCTCAATAAATACGACTGAATGAAAAACGCTTAGTCCAGTGCTCCACACACAGTCAGTGCTCAATAAATACGACTGAATGAAAAGCGCTTAGTCCAGTGCCCTGCACACAGTAAGCGCTCAATAAATACGATTGAATAAAAAGCGCTTAGCACAGCACTCTGCACACAGTCAGGGCTCAATACGATTGAATGAAAAGCGCTTAGTCCAGTGCTCCGCACACAGTCAGCGCTCAATAAATACGACAATGAAAAGCGCTTAGTCCAGTGCCCTGCACACAGTCAGCGCTCAATAAATACGTTTGAATGAAAAGCGCTTAGTCCAGTGCTCCGCACACAGTCAGCGCTCAATAAATACGATTGAATGAAAAGCGCTTAGTCCAGGGCTCTGCACAGTCAGCGCTCAATACGATTAAATGAAAAGCGTTTAGTCCAGTGCTCCGCACACAGTCAGCGCTCAATAAATACGACAATGAAAAGCGCTTAGTCCAGTGCTCCGCACACAGTCATTGCTCAATAAATATGATTGAATGAAAAGCGCTTAGTCCAGGGCTCGGCACCCAGGCAGCACTCAATAAATACGATTAAATGAAAAGCACTTAGTCCAGCGCTCCGCACCCAGTCAGCGCTCAATAAATACGATTGAATGAAAAGCGCTTAGTCCAGGGCTCTGCACAGTCAGCGCTCAATACGATTAAATGAAAAGCGCTTAGTCCAGTGCTCCGCACACAGTCAGCGCTCAATAAATACGTTTGAATGAAAAGCGCTTAGTCCAGTGCTCCGCACACAGTCAGCGCTCAATAAATACGATTGAATGAAAAGCGCTTAGTCCAGTGCTCCGCACAGTCAGCGCTCAATATGATTGAATGAAAAGCTCTTAGTACAGTGCCCTGCACAGTCAGCGCTCAATAAATATGACTGAATGAAAACCACTTAGTCCAGTGCCCTGCACACAGTAAGCGCTCAATAAATACGATTGAATGAAAAGCGCTTAGCACAGCACTCTGCACACAGTCAGGGCTCAATATGATTGAATGAAAAGCGCTTAGTCCAGTGCTCTGCACACAGTCAGAGCTCAATAGATATGATTGAATGAAAAGTGCTTAGTCCAGTGCTCCGCACAGTCAGCGCTCAATACAATTGAATAAAATCGCTTAATCCAGTGCTCCGCACACAGTCAGCACTCAATCATCATCATCATCAATCGTATTTATTGAGCGCTGTGTGCGGAGCACTGCACTAAGCGCTTGGGAAGTCCAAGTTGGCAACATCTAGAGACGGTCCCTACCCAACAGTGGGCTCACAGGCTAGAAGGGGGAGACAAGACAACATTCATTCATTCATTTAATCGTATTTATTGAGCACTTACTGTGTGCAGAGCACTGTACTAAGCGCTTGGGAAGTGCAAGTTGGCAACGTATAGAGACAGTCCCTACCCAACAGTGGGCTCACAGTCTAAAAGGGGGAGACAGAGAACAAAACCAAACATACTAACAAAATAAAATAAATAGAATAGATAGGTACAAGTAAAATAAATAAATAAATATGATTGAATGAAAAGCGCTTAGTCCAGCGCCCTGCACACAGTCAGCGCTCAATAAATACGACTGAATGAAAACCACTTAGTCCAGTGCCCTGCACACAGTAAGCGCTCAATAAATACGATTGAATGAAAAGCGCTTAGCACAGCACTCTGCACACAGTCAGGGCTCAATATGATTGAATGAAAAGCGCTTAGTCCAGTGCTCTGCACACAGTCAGAGCTCAATAGATACGATTGAATGAAAAGTGCTTAGTCCAGTGCTCCGCACAGTCAGCGCTCAATATGATTGAATAAAATCGCTTAATCCAGTGCTCCGCACACAGTCAGCGCTCAATCATCATCATCATCAATCGTATTTATTGAGTGCTGTGTGCGGAGCACTGTACTAAGCGTTTGGGAAGTCCAAGTTGGCAACATCTAGAGACGGTCCCGACCCAACAGTGGGCTCACAGTCTAAAAGGGGGAGACAGAGAACAGAACCAAACATACTCACAAAATAAGATAAATAGAATAGATATGGACAAGTAAAATAAATAAATAAATAAATACGATTGAATGAAAAGCGCTTAGTCCAGCGCCCTGCACACAGTCAGCGCTCAATAAATACGATTGAATGAAAAGCGCTTGGCACAGCACTCTGCACACAGTCAGGGCTCAATATGATTGAATGAAAAGCGCTTAGTACAGTGCTCTGCACACAGTCAGCGCTTAATAAATGCGATTGAATGAAAAGCACTTAATACAGTACTCCGCACACAGTCAGCGCTCAATAAATACGATTGAATGAAAAGCGCTTAGCCCAGTGCAACGCACACAGTCAGCGCTCAATACGACTAAATGAAAAGCGCTTAGTCCACACAGTCAGCGCCCGATAAATATAACTGAATGGAAAGCGCTTAGTCCAGTGCCCTGCACAAAGTCAGCGCTCAATAAATACGATTGAATGAAAAGCGCTTAGCCCAGTGCTGTGCACACAGTCAGCGCTCAGTGAATACGACTGAATGAAAAGCGCTTAGTCCAGTGCTCTGCACACAGTCAGCGCTCAATAGATACGATTGAATGAAAAGCGCTTAGTACAGTGCTCCGCACACAGTCAGCGCTCAATACAATTGAATGAAAAGCGCTTAATCCAGTGCTGTGCACACAGTCAGCGCTCAATCATCATCATCATCATGATCATCATCATCAATCGTATTTATTGAGCGCTTACTATGTGCAGAGCACTGTACTAAGCGCTTGGGAAGTCCAAGTTGGCAACATCTAGAGACGGTCCCGACCCAACAGTGGGCTCACAGTCTAAAAGGGGGAGACAGGGAACAAAACCAAACATACTAACAAAAATAAAATAAATAGAATAGATATGGACAAGTAAAATAAATAAATAAATAAATATGATTGAATGAAAAGCGCTTAGTCCAGTGCCCTGCACACAGTCAGCGCTCAATAAATACGATTGAATGAAATGCGCTTAGTACAGTGCCCTGCACACAGTCAGCGCTCAATAAATACGATTGAATGAAAAGCGCTTAGTACAGTGCCCTGCACAGTAAGCGCTCAATAAATACGATTGAATGAAAAGCGCTTAGCACAGCAGTCTGCACACAGTCAGGGCTCAATAAATACGACTAAATGAAAAGCGCTTAGTACAGTGCCCTGCACACAGTCAGCGCTCAATAAATACGACTGAATGAATGAATGAATGACCGCCGACCTCACCTCGGAGGGGTCGGCGTCCTGTCCCTTTAAGAGGGGGCGTGGCCTCCCGCGCCTGTGACGTCACAAAGGGCCGGGCGGGCGCGCGCGGGGGAGGAGGCCGAGAGCGGGAGAAAGGGGGCGCGCGCGCGCGCCTGCGCGCCCCGCCAGCCTTCCACCCCCTCGGAGCGCGCGCGTGCGCGCGCCCGTCATTCGCTGCGGAGACGTCGCGAGACCGGCCCCCCCCCCAACCTCCAGTCCTGCGCGCGTGCGCGCCGCCCGCCTAAGTTCCGGCGCCCCGCGCGCTCTCCGGCCGGAGGAGGAGGAGGACTGAGGGGCGCGCGCGCCCGTCCTCCGCTGTCCCCGTTCCGGTCCGCCTTCCAGCCCCTCGGAGAGAGCGCGCGCGCCCGTCATTCGCCGCGAGACCGCCCCCCTTCACGTTCTGCGCGCGTGCGCGCCGCCCACCTGAAGAGGAGACTATAGAGCGCGCGCCTTCTACCCCCTCAGAGCAAGCGCGCGCCCGTCAGTCGCCGCGGAGACCGGCCGCCCCTCAGTTCTGCGCGCGTGCGCGCCACCCGCCTTCGCTCCGGCGCCTCGCGCGCCCTCCGGCCTGAGGAGGAGGAGGTCTAGAGGAGCGCGCGCCCGCCCTCGTCCAACTTCCACCCCCCTCAGAGCGCGCGCGCGCCCGTCATCCGAGGCGGAGACGTCGCGAGGCCGGCCCTCCACTTCTGCGCGCGCCTCGGCTCCAGCGCCTCGCGCGCCCTCCGGCCGGAGGAGGAGGGTCGAAGAGCGCGCGCTCGTCCGTCGCTGTCGCCGGCCCGGTCCGCCTTCCACCCCGTCGGAGAGCGCGCAGCCGTCAATCGCCGCGGGATCGGCCGCCCCGGCTCCACAACCTGCGCGCGCCGCCCGCCTCGGCTCCCTCCGGCCTGCGGAGGACTGAAGAGCGCGCGCGCCCGCCAATCGCCGCGAGATCGGCCTTCGCGCGCCCCCTGCCAACGTCCTGCGCGCGTGCGCGCCGCCCGCCTCGGCTCCCTCCGGCCTGAGGAGGAGGCGGAGGGCTGAAGAGCACGCGCGCGCCCGTCAATCGCCGCGAGATCGGCCGCCGCGCGCGCCCTTCCCAACGTTCTGCGCGCGTGCGCGCCGCCCACCTCGGCTCCGGCGCCACGCGCGCCCTCCGGCCTGAGGAGGAGAACCGCGCGCCCGTCAATCGCCGCGAGGTCGGCCTTCGCGCGACCCCGCCCAACGTTCTGCGCGCGTGCGCGCCGCCCACCTCGGCTCCGGCGCCTCGCGCGCCCTCCGGCCTGAGGAGGAGAAGGAGGGCTGAAGAGCGCGCGCGCCCGTCAATCGCCGCGAGATCGGCCGCCGCGCGCGCCCTCCCAACGTTCTGCGCGCGTTCGCGCCCTCCGGCCTGAGGAGGAGGGCTGAAGAGCGCGCGCGCGCCGGTCCGGTCCGCCTTCCACCCCCTCGGGGGGGGGGGGGGGAGAGCGCGCGCGCGCCCGTCAGTCGCCGCGGAGACGTCGCGAGATCGGCCTCCGCGCGCCCCCTCCCACCCAACGTTCTGCGCGTGCGCGCGCCGCCCGCCTCGGCTCCGGCGCCCCGCGCGCCCTCCGGCCTGAGGCAGAGGAGGAGGAGGGCTGAGGAGAGCGCGCGCGCCCGTCCCCGTCCGTCCGTCCGCCGTTGTCGGTCGTTGTCGGCGGTCCGGTGTGAGGGGCCGGGGCTCCGGGTCCCGGGGCCTGGGCCTCGGCCCTCCCGGCCTCCCGTCCGTCCGTCCGTCCGTCCGTCCGTCCCTCCCGTCCGTCCGTCCGTCCGTCCGTCCCGCCATGGCCCAGCAGCAGATGAGCAGCTCCCAGAAGGCCCTGATGCTGGAGCTGAAGTCCCTGCAGGAGGAGCCGGTGGAGGGCTTCCGGATCACCCTGGTGGACGAGTCCGACCTCTACAACTGGGAGGTGGCCATCTTCGGGCCCCCCAACACCCTCTACGAGGGGGGATACTTCAAGGTAAAGGGGCCGGCCCTTCGTACGAATAACAATAATAATATTATTAATAATCAATCAATCAATCAGTCGTATTTAGGGAGCGCCTACTATGTGCAGAGCACTGTACTAAGCGCTTGGGAAGTACAAATCGGCAACACATAGAGACGGCCCCTACCCAACAGCGGGCTCACAGTCTAGAAGGGGGAGGCGGAGGACAAAACCAAACATACCAACAAAATAAAATAAATAGGATAGATAGGTACCAGTAAAATAAATAAATAGAGTAATAAATATGTACAAACATATATACAGGTGCTGTGGGGAAGGGAAGGAGGTAAGGCAGTGGGGATGGAGAGGATATTTCAGAGCGCTTAATAATAATAATTATGACTGACTGACTGAAGTTAGATTGAATTCTGTTTGTTCTGATGACTTGTCCACATGCTTCGTTTTCAGTAATCAGTCAATCATTCAATCGTATTGATTGAGCGCTTACTGTGTGCAGAGCACTGTACTAAGCGCTTGGGAAGGACAAGTTGGCAATATATACAGATGGTCCCTACCCAACAGTGGGCTCACAGTCTAGAAGGGGGAGGCGGAGAACAAAACCAAACATACCAACAAAATAAAATAAATAGGATAGATATGTGCAAGTAAAATAAATAAACAAATGGAGTAATAAATATGTACAACCATCTATACGTATATACAGGTGCTGTGGGGAAGGGAAGGAGGTAAGATGGGGGGGATGGAGAGGGGGACGAGGGGGAGATGATGGTGTTGGTTAAGCGCTCACTATGTGCCCAGCACCGTTCTAAGCGCCGGACGACCGGGTGGTCCCAAAGTGGGGCTCACGGCCTTCATCCCCAGTTTGCACATGAGGGAACTGAGGCCCAGAGAATAATAATAATAATAATAATAATGGCCGTTATTAAGCGCTTACTCTGTGCAAAGCACCGTTCGAAGCGCCGGGGAGGTGACAAAGCGATCGGGTGGTCCCAAAGTGGGGCTCACAAGTCTATGTGTTGCCAGTTTGTACTTCCCAAGCGCTTAGTACAGTGCTCTGCACATAGTAAGCGCTCAATAAATACGGTTGATGAAGATGATGATGATGATCATCCCCATTTTACAGATGAGGGGACTGAGGCCCAGAGAAGAATAATAGTAATGATGATGATGGCAGTTACTAAGCGCTTACTCTGTGCAAAGCACCGTTCTAAGCGCTGGGGAGGTTACAGGATGACCGGGTGGTCCCAAAGTGAGGCTCACAGCCTTCATCCCCATTTTACAGATGAGGGAACTGAGGCCCAGAGAATAATAATAGTAATAATGATGGTGGCAGTTACTAAGCGCTTACTCTGTGCAAAGCACCGTTCTAAGCGCCGGGGAGGTGACAAGGCGATCGGGTGGTCCCAAAGTGGGGCTCACAAGTCGTCACCCCCATTTTACAGATGAGGGAACTGAGGCCCAGAGAATAATGATAATGATGATGGCATTTGTTAAGCACTTACTCTGTGCAAAGCACCGTTCTAAGCGCTGGGGAGGTGACAGGGTCATCGGGTGGTCCCAAAGTGGGGCTCACAGCCTTCATCCTCATTTTACAGATGAGGTGACTGAGGCTAAGAGAATAATAATAATGATAATGGTGGTGGCATTTGTTAAGCGGTTACTCTGTGCAAAGCACCATTCTAAGCATTGGGGAGGTGACAAGGTGATCGGGTGGTCCCAAAGTGGGGCTCACAGCCTTCACCCCCATTTTACACATGAGGGAACTGAGGCCCAGAGAATAATAATAATAATAATGACATT
Organism: Tachyglossus aculeatus; assembly: GCF_015852505.1. NCBI lineage: Eukaryota > Metazoa > Chordata > Mammalia > Monotremata > Tachyglossidae > Tachyglossus > Tachyglossus aculeatus. The sequence continues at coordinate 90,416,304 of NC_052068.1, read as the reverse complement.
TGTTAAGCGCTTACTCTGTGCAAAGCACCATTCTAAGCGCTGGGGAGCTTACAGGGTGATCAGGTGGTGCCAAAGTGGGGCTCACAGTCTTCATCCCCATTTTACAGATGAGGGAACTGAGGCCCAGAGAATAATAATAATAGTAATGATGATGGCATTTGTTAAGCGCTTACTCTGTGCAAAGCACCGTTCTAAGCGCTGGGGAGGTGACAAGGTGATTGGTCCCAAAGTGAGGCTCACAGTCTTCATCTTCATTTTACAGATGAGGGGACTGAGGCCAAGAGAATAATAATAATAATAATGGCATTTGTTAAGCGCTTACTCTGTGCAAAGCACCGTTCTAAGCGCTGGGAAGGTTACAAGGTGATCGGGTGGTCCCAAAGTGGGGCTCACAGTCTTCATCCCCATTTTACTGATGGGACTGAGGCCCAGAGAATAATAATAATAATGATGGCATTTGTTAAGGGCTTACTATGTGCAAAATACCGTTCTGGGGAGGTTACAAGGCGATCGGGTGGTCCCAGAGTGGGTCTCACAGTCTTCATCCCCATTTTACAGAGGAGACCCAGAGAGTAATAATAATGATGGCAGTTATTAAGCACTTACTATGTGCCAAGCACCGTTCTAAGGGTTGGGGAGGTTACAGGGTGATCAGGTGGTCCCAAAGTGGGGCTCACAGCCTTCATCCCCATTTTACACATGAGGGAACTGAGGCCCAAAGAATAATAATAATAATAATGATGATGGTGGCATTTGTTAAGCGCTTACTATGTGCAAAGCACCATTCTAAGCGCTGGGGAGGTTACAAGGTGATCAGGTAGTCCCACGGGGGGGCTCACATTAATCCCCATTTTACAGATGAGGTCACTGAGGCCTAGAGAAGTGAAGTGACTCGCCCAAAGTCACACAGCTGACAGTTGGCGGAGCCGGGATTTGAACCCATGACCTCAGACTCCAAAGCCCAGGCTCTTTCCCCTAAGCCACGCTGCTTCTCTGTACAAAGCACTGTTCCAAGTGCTGAATAATAATAATGGCATTTATTAAGCACTTATTATGTGCAAAGCACTGTTCTAAGCGCTGAATAATAATAATAATGGCATTTATTAAGTGCTTATGTGCAAAGCACTGTTCTAAGTGCTGAATAATAATAATAATTATAATGGCATTTATTAAGCGCTTACTGTGTGTCAAGCACTGTTCCAAGCACTGAATAATAATAATAATAATAATGGCATTTATTAAGTGCTTACTATATGCAAAGCACGGTTCTAAGCACTGAATAATAATAATGATAATGGCATTTATTAAGCGCTTACTATGTGCAAAGCACTGTTCTAAACGCTGAATAATAATAATGGCATTTATTAAGTGCTTACTATGTGCCAAGCACTGTTCTAAGCACTGAATAATAATAATAATAATGGCATTTATTAAGCGCCTTACTATGTGCCAAGCACTGTTCCAAGCCCTGAATAAGAATAATAATGGCATTTATTAAGCGCTTACTATGTGCCAAGCACTGTTCTAAGCGCTGAATAATAATAATGGCATTTATTAAGCGCTTACCATGTGCCAAACACTGTTCTAAGCACTGAATAATAATAATAATGGCATTTATTAAGCGCTTACTATGTGCCAAGCACTGTTCTAAGCGCTGAATAATAATAATAATGGCATTTATTAAGCACTTACTATGTGCAAAGCCCTGTTCTAAGCGCTGGGGAGGTTAAAGGTGATCAGGTTTTCCCATGGGGGGCTCACAGTCTTAATCCCCACTTTACGGATGAGGGAACCGAGGCCCAGAGAAGTGAAGTGACTTGCCCAAAGTCACACAGCCGACAATTGGCGGAGCAGGGATTTGAACCCATGACCTCTGACTCCAAAGCCCGGGCTCTTTCCACTGAGCCACGCTGCTGAAGCGCTTGGGACGTCCAAGTCGGCCACGTCTAGAGACGGGCCCTCCCCGACAACGGGCTCCCGGTCTAGAAGGGGGAGACAAGACAACCAAACAATCCCCCCGCCTGGCCTCCCCCCATTCGTCTTTTCCCTGCCGGGGAGATCGATTGATCGATCGGCGCTCACTCCGGAAGGAACGCTGTGCTGAGCGCTCAGGAGAGTGCCCCGACCCCCCCACCCCCCCATTTTGGCTAAGCAAAATTGCCGTCGACCTGACCTGCGGTCGACCAGCGCTTAGAACAGTGCTTTGCACATAGTAAGCGCTTAGTAAATGCCATTATTATTATTATCACCTTTGTGTTCCCCCCCAGGTGCTTAGAACAGGGCTTGGCGCAGAGTAAGCGCGTCACAGATGCCATAAAATATATTTTTAAAAAGGGCAGACAACAGCGTGTGGCACAGTATGTTGCCAACTTGTACTTCCCAAGCGCTTAGTACAGTGCTCTGCACAGTTAGTGCTCAATAAATACGATTGAATGACTGCCAAGTGCTCAACACATATCATAATTAGAATTCTTATCATTATTATTATTATTATTAACAGTTGAGGGATTCTCCCCCTTCTAATAATGAAGATGGCATTTGTTAAGCGCTTACTATGTGCCAGGCACTGTTCTAAACACTGGGGGGACACAGGATGATCAGGTTGTCCCATGGGGGGCTCACAGGCTTCATCCCCATTTTACAGATCAGCCCGTTGTTGGTAGGGACCGTCTCTCTGTGTTGCTGACTTGTCCTTCCCAAGCGCTTAGTACAGTGCCCAGCACACAGTAAACGCTCAGTAAATACGATTGAATGAATGAATCTATGACCCCGGAGGGGGCTGTGGGTGTGGGGTTGGAGGGGCGTCCTCCTCCATTCCTTCAATCGTATTTATTGAGCGTTTACTTTGTGCAGAGCACTGCACTAAGCGCTTGCCCCAGAAAGCAGCCCGAGGGTGGGGGGAGCGAAGCCTGATGGACGGCTCCATGCCCAGTCTGGCCGGGGTTGTCAAAGTGCCCCGCCTAAATAATAATAATGATGATGGCATTTATTAAGCGCTTACTACGTGCAAAGCACTGTTCTAAGCGCTGAGGAGGTTACAAGGCAATCAGGTTGTCCCACAGGGGGTTCACAGTCTTAATCCCCATTTTACAGATGAGGTAACTGAGGCACAGAGAAGTGAAGTGACTTGCCCAAAGTCACAGCTGACAGTTGGCGGAGCCGGGATTTGAACCCATGACCCCTGACTCCAAAGCCCGGGCTAAACAGCAGCCGCAGGGCTCATCTGCGTCATTCTTCAGTTTTCTTTTCAATCGTATTTATTGAGCGCTGACTGTGTGCAGAGCACTGGACTAAGCACTTGGGAAGGACAAGTCGGCCACAGATAGAGACGGTCCCTCATTCATTCATTCATTCAATTGTATTTATTGAGCGCTTACTGTGTGCAGCGCACTGGACTAAGCGCTTGGGAAGTACAAGTTGGCAACATACAGAGACGGTCCCTACCCAACCCTCCCCGACAACGGGCTCACAGGCGAGAAGGGGGAGACAGACCACAGAACAAAACGTGTAGACAGGTGTCAAAACCGTCAGAATAAATAGAATTATCGCTATAGGCACATCGTTAACAAAATAAATAGAATAGTAAGTATGTACAAGTAAAAATAGAGTAATAAATCTGAACAAATTATATACAAGTGCCGTGGGGGGGGAAGGAGGTGGGGGAGGAGGAGAGGAAAAAGGGGGTTCAGTTTGGGAAGGCCTCCTGGAGGAGGTGAGCTCTCAGTATTCATTCATTCAAGCATATTTATTGAGCGCTTACTGTGTGCAGAGCACTGTACTAAGCGCTTGGGAAGTTCAAGTTGGCAACATATAGAGACGGTCCCTGCCCAGCAGCGGGCTCACAGTCTAGGAGGGCTTTGAAGGGAGGAAGAGAGGTAGTTTTAACATCATCAAGAAAACCGGGTCGGAATCGGCCTCCTTGTAGTGCCCCGCTTGGGCCGGTCAGGTGAAGTTAGGGACCACTCGGCGTGAAGTTGCTCAGTGACAGGGATCAAGGAGTTCCTTTTATTGGAGGTGGTGGTGGTGGTGGGGAGGAAAGCTAAGGCCCAGGGAAGGAGAGCAGGAGAGCTGGGGAATTTTCTGTGGGAAGGGAGAAGCCATCAGTGAGTCATTTTGGGGGTTATGTTATTGTTTTGAAGGGAGGGGATATTTTCGCACAAGCCTTAAGGCAGAGTGCCTTAGTCATGGAGGTGTGATGTATAGCCAGTATTTTTAGCGCTTCCCAATTACTTAACTCTTATTTTCCTTCAGATGGGAGCTCCGGGTTTTAGATATTAATAATAATAATGATGATGATGGCATCTGTTAAGCGCTCACTACATGCAAAGCACTGTTCTCGGCGCCGGGAGGGCTACAAGGTGATCAGGTAGTCCCACGTGGGGCTCACGGTCTTCATCCCCATTTTGCAGGGGAGGTAACTGAGGCTCAGAGAAGTTTAGAGAAGCAGTGTGGCTCAGTGGAAAGAGCACGGGCTCTGGAGTCAGAGGTCATGGGTTCAAATCCCGGCTCCGCCAACTGTCAGCTGTGTGACTTTGGGCGAGTCACTTCACTTCTCTAGGCCTCAGTGACCTCATCTGTAAAATGGGAATTAAAACTGTGAGCCTCCCGGGGGACAACCTGATCACCTTGTCACCTCCCCAGCGCTTAGAACAGTGCTTTGCATGTAGTAAGCGCTTAATAAATACCATTATTATTATTATTATTTAGTGACTTGCCCAGGGTCACACAGCAGACGTGGCGGAGCCGGGATTAGAACCCATGACCTCTGACTCCCAAGCCCGGGCTCTTCCCACTGAGCCATGCTGCTTAACTGGGTCAGTCTGTAGGGTGGATTTTCCAAGTAGTGAAGTGTGTGTGTGTGTGTGTGGGGGGGGGGGGGGTTCGCCTTATGATCCAGAATAATGGAATAATGCTAGTTCAAAGCGCGTTACCTCAGAAGGTGTTTGTTAACTCGGATCAAGCCCGGCACTTCATTTTATCTTTTAAAGGGTCGAGTTGGTTGGCCCCGTCCAAGTCACCACCCATACTTCTGCACTTCAGAGTAATTTTCATCTCTTTAGGAAGGTGTCAGTCAAACCGTATCCGCATTTTGCTGTATCTATGTAGAGGCCCAAAACACTTAATTGGGTAGTGGTCCTGCCTTAATGGACTTTTTTTTCCCAGCGGTTTCAAGGTTCATGTGTGGATCCTGGGGGAATAGTGCAGAGAGCTTAAAATGTAAGGTGAATACCTTTTTCCCTTAATACAAATGGAGTGTTTCTACCACCCGCTTTCCTTTCACTGAGATAGAGGGAAATCCAAAGATCTGATCCTAGTATCTTAGGGGCCGGTAGTCGTAGAGGGGGAATTGACTGTCGTCTAGAACCTCATCCTGCCGGGCTTCATTCTCAATCCATGTTTGGGGGTGGGGGGCAGAATGGTTAACTTTGGTTAACCAAATCAGAGGCCAAACGGATGGAAGGGAGGTGTGAGCTGGAGATGAGGAAGAATGGAAAAAAGGAATTCCACAGGCGGCAAAACTTTTGATTTTCATCTTTGTCAGCTCCTCTTCTACTCCTGAAAAATGTCTTCATTGCAGTTAAGTTCAGGATCCAGTGCCTACTATAGCTATTTTCCTCCATCTTTAATCCTTTCATTCTGAAGTTTACAGGCGGGTTGAAACATTCTTTTTTAAAGTACAGTTTAATTGATTCTTCTCAATGGCTGGTGCCGGCCAACAGGATTAGTGGAAAAGCTCGGATGACTGAAAAATACCCTTTTCAACAAAGGCTTGTGGTGGTCTGGCTCCGGCAAGCCCCTTTGTCAGGTATCCAGGCTGATATTTGGGGTGAAGGATCGAGCCGAAAAGCTGCCGTTCTTCGTGGCGAGAGCCGTGGGGTTGAGCAAGCCTGGGTAGCCTCAGCCGTCTTCACCGTTGCCACTCAATTTTGCCTTCTGGCGGGGGTGGGGTGAGTGTGTGTGTGGGTTTGTGTGGTGACCGTGTCAACTGTGTGATCAGCGTGCCCAAGCCTCATGGAGGTGGGGGCGTGGTTGATCTGCAACACGGATGAAGTGCGTCTGGTTAATGGAGAGCGTTCTGCCACGTCTGCTCTCCTACACTCTGAAGGTTGGGCGTCTTTGGAGAACTCAAGTTATGGAAAGCTCGTGATTTACTCCTCACTCTGTTCTCGTGCTGTCGACATGCAGGCAGTTGTTTCTTCCGATACGCTCGCATTCTACCCCGCCAAGTGCACGTTGTTAGAAGAACGTATCCTAATTCGGCCATTGCATCCACCTAGGCTGTTAACTCATCCTCTAGTCTGTAAGCTGGTTGTGGGCAGGGAACATGTCTACCAACTCTGTATTGTACTCTCCCAGGCACTTAGTACAGTACTCTGCACACAGTGAGCACTCAATACCTATGATTGATGGATGGCTGAGTGGACTGTAGGGGCTTTCTAGACTGTGAGCCCACTGTTGGGTAGGGACTGTCTCTATATGTTGCCAACTTGTACTTCCCAAGCGTTTAGTACAGTGCTCTGCGCACAGGAAGCGCTCAATAAATACGATTGATTGATTCCATCGGGCAGGTGAGCCTCAGGGCCCAGAACTTGCATGAAGGTGTTGATTATAGTGATGGCATTTTGCCCAGTGTCAGCGCGCCTCATTCATTCATTCAATCGTATTTATTGAGCGCTTACTGTGTGCAGAGCACTGTACTAAGCGCTTGGGAAGTACAAGTTGGCAACATATAGAGATGGTCCCTACCCAACAGTGGGCTCACAGTCTAGAAGGGGGAGACAGAGAACAAAACAAAACATATTAACAAAATAAAATAAATAGAATAAACATGTACAAATAAAATAAATAAATAAATAGAATAATAAATACGTACAAACATATATACAGTCCAGCCGCTCTGGGGCACAGAGGGCAGCAAGCGGTAAATGGGCATGGACGTAGGACACTGTGGAGATCTGTGGGCACGGCCCTTTGAGGGCTAAATCGACATCAGAATAGTGCCAGCGCCGTCGAACTGCATGAATCAGTAGCCTCTGTGGTCTTCGCCACCCACGTTTGCCAGTTATATTCGGGATTCCGGCCGAGCCCGTCCACCTTGTGAAATGCCCTAGATGGTTCTTTTAGTTAAAAATAAATAAATAAACTTTTCCCAGCCGTTGGTGTGGTTCCAGTAAGCACTCCCTGACTTCTAGTTATTAACCACCACAGGGAGGTGTAGAGTTGGACTTAAAAATGTCAGTAGACATGGCCACTCCCTTTCTACCCTCCTTCCCCCCCGGCTCAAATCCTGTGATTTAGCCTCCTGTGCTTGCCTTTCTCTCCCTTAGCATTTTGCCTTGCCTGTCAAGTAATCCCGGCCCTAGCACTCATCTGCTGGGTGACCTTGGACTTGTCACTTAACTTCTCTGGGCCTCGGTTACCTCATCTGTAAAATGGGAATTAAAGCTGTGATTCCCCAGGTGAGACATGGGCTGTGTCCAACCTGATCGTCTTGTATCTACCCCAGCATTTAGTAGAGTGCCTGGCACATAGTAAGCACTGAAAAAAATAATGGTGTTTGTTTAGTAACAAGGACCTTATAGCTCTTTAAGCCCACCAGGACGATATTTGTTAGAGGCAAACTGATGACAGAGGAGACATGAACAATTAACAGTAGCAATAGCTTCAAACCCCATTGTTTTCTGCTTTACTGCTTTTACTGGACAAGGGTTTTAGGTCCTTTGTCCACAGCTGCAGTTAGGCAGTTGGAGGTTTGCCTTCAGCCACTCCGCTGTTTTATCAGATGTTAACGTTAGGTTCCGAGGAGTTCCTTGTAGAGTTTTCTTTCCCTTTAATTTGGGTACTATTTTCCAACATTAGTGAAACTGCCAGATATTTTTTCAGTTCGGAACTTGGCTTCCTAACCTTTTTACATTAAGTGACTTCCTACTCTGAGCCTCTTTACCCTGGTATATCTGTCTAAGTTGATCCTTTCACCAGTTAGCTTCCCCTCCAACTATTCTGATAGAGGCCTGTCCAGCTCCCTTTTTGTGATCTATCCGGGTGGGTGTTTTTGCAGTCTCTCTAATCAGCGTGGTTCTTATTGTAGAAAGAGGTTGGCCCAGCCATCTTGGGTTTTAGGACAACTCCATGACTTGAAATAACTCGCTGTGTCTTTGAATTGTGGTCTTGGAGTCTGTGCTTTTATTCAGCGGTCATCGACTGACTCTTGGAGTGTGCTTTCCCCCACTCCTCATCTCCCCAGTGGAAGCTTATTCATTTTAGTCCCAGACTATCACAGCAACTTTTAGCACGTTATTGGAGAGAGGGCTTTGTCTGCAATTTCTCCCTGAACTTGTACTTGCTGTGGGGCACGCCAGAGTTGTATTGCACTACTGAAAGAATAAACTTTTGACCAGGCAAGACCTTGTTAAAATTGATTCCTCTTTCTTTTACTGGTTCTACCCATACTTTTCCACCTTGAAGACTTTCACAATCTCTAGTGAGCCCGTTTCTAGACTGTGAGCCCGTTGTGGGCAGGGGTTGTCTCTCTCTCTTACTGAATTGTACTTCCCAAGCGCTTAGTACAGCGCTCTGCACATAGTAAACACTCAATAAATACAACTGAATGAATGACGGGAGATTCCTCCATTTAATTTTTTCAATTGAGCCATATTATAGGAGGAAATTTCAAGGTAAACATTTCAAAAAGAGGGAGTAGATATGCCACTTCAAGGTCACAGTGCATCTTGGGCACAAATAATGTAAAATAGCACACATAATATAAAAAAAAGTATTCTAAGCCTTTTCAGTCATTTGCCTGGCTACCTTGTAGGAATTAAATAATAGAGTCATTAAAATTCATTGCATTTAACAAAAAAAACCTAATTGTCTTCCTCCATTTTGTCCCTCCAATCTGATAAAAGGAGAATATAGCAGTTTAGTAGTTTTAGGATGGGGTGACACATATGCCTAAGGCTCCTAAAGGGTCTCATTCTACTAAGCTTACCAAAAAATGCTTTAATTGGTAGGCTGATTATGCTATTTGTCTTCAGATCCTCTTGGTCATTTCACTGCTCATTAGCACTGCCGACAGGTCTGCCATCAGTGAAGAGAAGTCATTTTTTCTATAGCTGTCAATTCTGGAAGCCGTACCTAGAGGAGCTCAAAGAAAAGTTTGGTGAAGCCCAGTTTTTAAAGAAGATGTTTAAATTGTCTATGGGCGTGATTCATCGATGCTCTCTCTTTCTCTCTCTGTCTCTCTCTCTCCTCCAGTAGAATGGACAATTAATGGAGTGTTGACCCTTTGTCTCCAGTAGGCTTCCTGGTAGCTAATTAGGAAAGCTAACTGATGTATCCAGCTGACCAAATAACATAGTCTACTTGGCTCATTTCCACTAATTTTGTTAGCAGGAAAATCAATTCATTGGAGCCTCCTTCTGCCTATTCTGATAGTACTGGCATCTTTCTGGATGCTTATAAATAAAATAAATGCTTCACAGCAGGGTGTAGGATTTTTTTTTCCCCTCTGAGTTGAAGATTTAGGCAAAAATAACTGAAATGAGAACTGATTCCTAATTTAAGGTCCTTAGTGACCTTTCTGTTGTAGTGTAAGTTTGTGAAGGCCAAGGTACCTCCTTGCCCATAAATAAATTGTGCCCATATTCCCTCTGGGGAGAGACGAGACTGGAATGCTTTAGGCCCTGATCTAAGATGCTTCCTCTCCTCTCCCCACCCCACCTTCTCAGGTTTCTCCATCTCAAACAGCTCAATATTAACGTTTCCTAAATTTGTGAGTTAAAGGACCAGAAGTGCTTGGGATGTGGAATGTTACGTAATTCAAAGACTTGTGCAAACTGCCAATTTTTAATGTTTTATGGGTTTGACTCGTAAAGAACAGGACAGAAAGCGATCGGCTTAGTGTTTGTCGGTTGAGACGCTTTCAATTTCAAAACTGATTGGCAGTTTTAGCCAATCAGTCGTATTCATTGAGCCCCTACAGTTTGCGGGCCACTCTACTAAGTTCTTGGAAGAGTGCGTTGGAATCAGAGGCATGATCCTTGCTTCACAGTTTACAAACTAGCAGGGGAATTCAAGTAAATTACCTACAAGAGAAGGGCATGATGCAGTGCATAGGTAATGGGGTATAAAATATAAGTACATAAGTGCTTTGGGAGGGTGTGAAATCATAGGCACCAAAGTGGCAGTTGGGAATATAGAAGGTGGGGGGATCTGAAATTAATCTGGAAAGGCTACCTGGAGGAGATATTTCCAAAAGACTTTGAAGATGGGGAGAGCCGTCTGTTGGATTTGAACGGGAGGGAATTCAAGCCTGGGGAAGGGTGTGAGGGAGGAGTACAGACCCAGTGAGTAGGTTAGCTGGAGGAACAGAGATTGCGAGCTGGGAGAAAATGAATAAATAAGAGGGAAACAGCTGTTTGAGGGTTTTAAACCAATCTATGGTAGTTACTGAGTGCCGACCGTGTTTAGAGCATTGTACTGAGCGTGTGGAAAAGTTCAGTACAACAGAGTTGGTAGGCATGTTCCCTTGACCACAGCCGAAAGGAATTGCTCAGGAATTTTTGCTTGACTCAGAGAAGAATGGGCAACCGTCGGAGGCTTTTGAAGAGTGGAGAGATGCACCCAGAACGATGTTTTAGAAAAATGATCCAGACAGCACAATGAGGTATGGAGAAGGGAGAGACCAGAGACAAGAAAGCTGCTTCAGTATTGATTAAGGGTACGACACAATAAGCGCTCAGTGAATACCGTTGATGGATAAGTTCCTGGAACAACATGGTGGCCGTTTGGATGGAGAGGAAGGGGAGAGGTGTTGGAATAAGTCCCTCAAGCGGAGTAAGGATTATTCAAAACGTCGTGGGTTATAGTCGCCTGTCAGAAGTGCATTCCTCGTGATATTATTTATTATGGAATGGATATTTTTTCTCGAGACTACCTTGAGATTGTTTTTCTTGAAAACGGTTACCTTTTTAATAGTATCTCGATGTCTTTCTTGAAAGCACGGGTGGCTAAAGTCAATAGCGCCACTGAGCACCCAGAAAACGGGAAAGCATGAGAATAGTAAATGTGCACCTTCGTAAGTCAAGTTCAAGATAAATTAATGAGTGACAGTTGAGATAAACAGGGTTTCTCCTCCCTCCACTTGGGAAAACCCTGTATCTGTGCTGTGGTTTTCATCCACTCTATATTTGGAGTCCCTCATGTCTCACAGTTCTTTTAGTTGCCATGCAGACAACTGACCCACTTATTTTATAAGATCTTGAGGCCTACTTAATTTGTAATCTGTAATTTGGATTTTTCAGTGCTAATTGAGTGATATATGGCTGAAGGGAACTGTGTCTTCCATTAGATGAGCAATTGCAGTTTAACCTACAATGCTGAAGCTCGGTGGTTGCCCGTTTCGCTGTACGGTAAGTAAAGGGATGATATAGGGGAAGACTTAGCAGTTTTATGCTGCTTCATAACTAGTGGAAAGTGAATTGAGTTTTGGAGTTTAAATTAGAGCTAACCTCCCCGTTTACACGTAAGGCTGAATTCGCTTTACCCAGCCTTACACTCCTGCATCTGTGTCTCCGCTTTGCCCCTTGGCTAACTTGACTCTCCGTTTGCCATTTTAGTGACCACGAGAGGTAGCCACCTGGCATATGAGGAATAATTAGATAGGAGGAGTTTGGCCAGATAATAATAATAACGGCATTTATTAAGCACGTAATTAAGTACCGAGCTCTGTTCTAATCGCTGGGATAGATTAGAACAAGGTTAGCAGGTTGTCCCACGTGGGGCTCACAGCAGACTCGAGCATAAACCTGTGAGGACCCCCTTATTTTCTGCAATTCTTGATGGCAAAAAACAAACTGTCAAGAGAAATTCAAGAGCAGCTTATTCAAAGTGAGGGAGACCTGCCTTGTGTGATCATTGGCAAGGCTCTTAACCACTCCTGCCTCAGCTTCCTCATCAGACAGATGTTGAGAAGTCTGATGTGAAGTGAAAGCGTTAAGGAATAATTTCTCTAGCAAAGACTTTAGCATCCAGTGTTGTTTTATGTAGGAACTGTGTTAATAATAATGAGTGAAAGAGTCCTTACATTGGCTATTTCAGAGTCTGCCTTACGAAGAGCACTCGTCGCTGTAGCAAAAGCGATTATTCTCATTTGATTTTCCAGTCCTACTGTTGCACCAAATGGATCGGACGATAGCAGTTGGAAAGGGCTATACAGGACAACAGCTCTAAAATTAAAGTGAGCGCAGTTTCTGGATGATTTTCAAGTTTCCTAAACAATTTAAGAAGATAAGTGCTGTTTAAATTTCCCCAAACTTAATGTACAGAAAAGCTTTTGCAGAGTTTTTAGAAGAAAAACTCGGGGGGCGGGAGCGCGGGGGTCAGTGAGGCCTACTGGAAAAAGCCTGGGGCTTGGGAGTCAGATGGACCTGAGTTCTAATCCCGATGCTGCCACTTGTCTGCTCTGGGACCTTGAGTAAGTCACTTCCCTTCTCCGTGTCTGTTCCCTCATCTGTAAAATGGGGATTAAGGCTGTGAGCCCCGTATGGGACATGGACTGCATCCAACCCGATTAGCTTGTATCTTCCCCAGCGCTCAGTACGGCGCCTGGCACGTTGTAAGCACTTAACATATACCATAAGAAAAAGGGAATGTACCGTTGCTTAAAAAGACTTTTTCTAAAAATGTTTTTATGAATATGGAGAAATTCTCACCGGCTAAAAATTATTCAAGTGCAAAACAACATTTTTCCATTGCTAAACTAATTTTAATTGCAAATCAGTTCTTGGAATGAAGGAAGAGGTGGGCATCATTGCAGGCAGTGAGGATGATGGCGGAGTCTCCCATGAGGAACACTGGAGGAATCCTGCCCAGAGGAATTGATGTGCCAAGACGTTTTTGCACTCCTAGGCGGGGTTAAGGAAGAAGTAAAATGGGCAGAGCGTTCATTCATTCGATCATATTTATTGAGCACTTACTGTGTGCAAAGCGCTTGGGAGAGTACAGTATAACAATCAGCAGACACATTCCCTGCTCACCACAAGCTTACAGTGTAGAGGAGTAACCACTGGACTGTAAGCTCCTTGTGGGCAGGAATCATGTCTACCGACTATTGTTTTGTACTCTGCCAAGCACTTAATATAGTGCCCTGCAATTCAGTGCCCGATAAATACCGTTGATTGATTTTAATATCGGTACTTATGCCCCGAACCGAAGTTTGCCTAATACCCATGTGACGTTCGGGAATGGAATTGTGTTGACCAGTTGGTAAAATTAGGTGGAAAATTATTTTCCACTGGGAAAGCTGACTTTTTCTTAAGGAAATATGTGAAGCTTCTAGTCCTGTTTACCTTGTTCCAACTTTTGACCCTAATGAGTTACGTTAGTCTGGTGTCCTTGTTGGTTTTTTAGGAATGCAGCAGAACGGCAAAGCTGGCTTTCTGCTGGATCCCAACAGTGACAACTGAACTGCAGTTGCCACAAAATATTCCTTGTAAATTGCTAGGTCTCTGGATTGCAGCGAGGATATTTTAAATTAAGTAGTCCCATATTACTTGAAACTTTAAATCAAGCATCTTGTGGTAGTATCTCTTGTAACATAGGAAGTGTGGCCCGGAACTCCTTATTTTCACTTCCTCCTCCTCCTAATCACAGTATTTGTTTAGCACTTACCATGTACCAGGCACTGTACTAAGTGCTGGGGTGGATACAAGCAGATTGGGTTGGAAGCAGCCCCTGTCCCGCATGGGCCTCACAGTTTCAATCCCCATTTTACAGATCAGGTAAATGAGGCCCAGAGAAGTGAAGTGACTTGCCCTAGGTCACACAGACAAGTGGCAGAGCTGGATTAGAACCCATGACTTTCTGACTCCCAAGCCTGAGCTCTATCCACTCCGCCACGCTGCTTCTCATGGCGTACTAAGATTTTCTTTGAAGCCTCTTGTGCAGGGTTCTGATTTCAGCCTTGCAAGAATTCTCTGGCAAGGGAAAGACTTCTCTAGTAGCGATAATGTGTAATTGTCAGCTTTCCTCAGGCCTTGGCTTTCCTAGTTCTATAGTGATACAATTTATTTAACTTACGAATGGTGATTGGGCACTTCAAGGCCGTTGAAGAAGTGATACTCCAAACACAAACTATAGCCCTTTGATGGTGCTTCTTCTTAAAATGAAAATTGTGTCTGTGCTTCTTTTAATCTGAGGAGAAAGACTGCACTTTTTTTTAAATTTCAATTTTGTAAATAACTGGCCTTGTCCATACTGAAAGCTCATTGTGGGCTGGGAACTCTCCCAGGCGCTTAGTACAGTGCCGTGCACACAGTAAGCGCTCAGTAAATGCCACTAATGATGATACCTCTGTCGGTACTCCGTTACCAGCTTGCCCCAGGTTACAGCCACCCTAAGGTACATACAACCCAAAGATAGAACCGATAGTGTTCAGTGCCTGGGTTACCACCATTCCAGGGATATAAGCTATATTTTTTGATGGCTCACTCCCATGCAAAAGCCCAACTTCACTGATGTTCCTGCCAAGTGCGACAGGAAAGTAAATCCCTCCCTGCCTCCTCTCCCCTGCTGGGCTGAGATTAAACAATCAACAGAAAATTGATCTTGTGAAGGAAGCTCTGCCCTCAGATTGTGACAGATTTTCAAGGTATGTAAGATCGCCAGGCGATAACCAGAGAAGTTGTTGACGTGAGGAGGGACCTTAATATAGACATGAGTGATGCAGAGGTCTGACTTAATTGTACCTCAGTCAAAGGAATTGTTGTCCAATGGAGAGGTTAGCAGATTGTGACAATTCAGTGCAGGGTTGCAAGATGAAAAAGGATGAAGTTCATCTTCCACAGAAGAGTGTAAGGTTCTTGCAGGCAGGGATTGTGGCTTGTGCTTCTCTGGAACTTTCTCAGACGTGTAGTATGAGGAGCAGAGTGGCGTAATAATAATAGTAATGGCATTTATTAAGCGCTTACTATGTGGAAAGCACTGTTCTAAGCGCTGGGGAGGTTACAAGGTGATCAGGTTGTCCCACGGGGGGCTCACAGTCTTAATCCCCATTTTACAGATGAGGTAACTGAGGCCCAGAGAAGTGAAGTGACTTTCCCAAAGTCACACAGCTGGTAATTGGCAGAGCCGGGATTTGAACCCATGACCTCTGACTCCAAAGCCCGTGCTCTTTCCACTGAGCCACGCTGCTTCTCGTAGTGGAAAGAGCGTGGGCCTCAGAGTCAGAGGACTTGGTTTCTAATCCAGGCTCCGCCACATGCCTGTTTTGTGACCCTGGGTGAGTCACTTTACTTCACTATGCCTGTTACCTCATCTGTAAAATGGGGATTCAATACCCGTTTCTCTCCTACTTAGATTGTGAGCCTTGTGCGGGACAGGGACTGTCTGACCCGGTCATCCGGTATCTTCCCTAGTACTTAGAACAGTGCTTGACATATAGTAGGAGCGTAACAAATGCTATAATTATCACATAGTGGTGAGCGTTGCACCCAGATGGTGCTCAACAAATAGCGCCATTACTGTTACTGCTTGTGGTCTCTCCAACTTCAGGTAGGATTTGGGGATTTAAGTCATGCATCAATTTTCTAGAAATCAAATTAGTTAAATGTGAGTTGAAGACAACCGTGATGAAGAAGAGAGTTTAAAGATGCACTGAGTTTTGGGGAGGAATTGGCCTTCTATAGAGTATTTCATGAAGGAAAGAAGGTGGCTCTTGTTTAATCTAAATAGGATAAATCCTCCACTAAAGTTGACAAAGCACTACCAAGCTCAGCAGAATGAACATCTACCTCCACTCTTTCTGTGAAAATTCATCATTGTAGTGCAACTCATCAATCAGTTAATGGTATTAATTGAGCTCTTACCATGTGTACTATTGTACTTACTGTACGAAGTGCTTGGGAGAGTAATAATAATGATGATGGCATTTGTTAAGGGCTTACTATGTGCAAAGCACTGTTCTAAGTGCTGAGGGGGATACAGGGTAATCACATTGTCCCACGTGGGGCTCACAATCTTAATCCCCATTTTACAGATGAGGTAACTGAGGCTCAGGGAAGTTAAGTGACTTGCCCAAGATCACACAGCAGACATGTGGAGGAGCCGGGATTAGAACCCATGACCTCTGACTCCCAAGCTCATGCTGTTTCCACTGAGCCACGCTGCTTGGTAGACACGTTCTTTGCCTACAAGGAGCTTAGTCTAGAGGATGGAGGGAGAAGCGGCATGGTTTAGTGGAAATAGCCCGGGTTTGGGAGTCAGAGGTCGTGGGTTCTAATCCCGGCTCCTTATCAGCTGTGTGACCTTGGGCAAGTCACTTAGGCTTCTCTGTGCCTCAGTTACCTCATCTGGAAAATGGGGATTAAGACTGAGCCCCACGTGGGACCACCTGATTACCTTGTATCTACCTCAGCGCTTAGAACAGCGGTTGGCACATAGTAGGTGCTTAACAAATACCATCATTACTATTATTAGGAGACTGTGCTCTATTACTTCACCAAAGACTAAACAGTAGTGAGCTTTAACGTTACAATTTTTAGCAATTAAGGGAATTCCATGTTTTTCAGTTGATCCGAAAGTCTTATATCATGAAAACCTTTGGAAAAACATAGCCTACTACATTGCGTTCAGGGGTATAATGAAACAGGAAAGGAAGATCGTGGTTGTCTATCCCAGCCTTATTTTCTTACCCTAATCTGGAGTATATCTGCAAAAGAGTGTCAGCTTTGTCAATGCTATCTGAACATTTACTGTGTGCCGAGCACTGTATTGAGCACTTGGGAGAGTGTAATACATCAGAGTTGATAGGCACGTTCCCTGCCTACAACATGGCATGGATTTGTGCAGTTTATGATCCTTCTGGACCATCTTTCACCTCTAACACATGCACAATAGTTGGATTTCCTGTTGGCCAGTTTCTTCTGTCCCACAGGCGACCGTACTTGAAAATCTTCAGTTAGTATCTTGTCGTCTTTATTTGATACTTGTAGCCAGCTGCAGAATTTTCTCATTATTCCAAAGTTCTCATGGCCTACCAGGGGAGCTCTTGAGTTGAAAAGTACTAACCCGTTGGATTCCTTTTTTTAAAAAAAGTCTGCTTTCTCCTCTGTTCATCTCCCTCCCTTTCACCTGTTAAAAATTTAGAACTTTAAATTAGCCCAAGAGGGTAATACTCTCAGTGATACCTTGATTTGGAGGATGGCGTAATGTAAAGGCCAGACTCTTCTCTGCTATGCTACTTCCTTCAATGAGTTCATAATAAATTGCTTTTCTTTTTTTTTTTCTTTCCCCCTTTAGAAAACGGGTACCTCGAGAGGGCCCATCCGTTGTCAGGATCCATAAAGTTACGCGGTAGCTTTTGTTTTCTGGTAGTGTTAAGTATTTGGCTTCAGTTCCACACCTGCAGTATCAATTACTGGTGACAACAGTTTTATGAACTCGTAATTTTTGTGGTGTACTTCTAACAACAGTGGAATTGATCGCAAGATGGGGGAAGAAATGACTAGGGGGAGATTTATTCCAGGGTGGTTACCAGTCGATTGCCATCGACCTGGTGGAGGAAGCTATCGAGGGGTTCCTTGCAGGCATCACACTTGGGGCCAGTACTTTTCAACACATTTAATTATCCGAGCAAAGGAGTTGAGTGTGTCCGATTTATCGTTATCTGTAAACTTAACAGGCAGGTTTGTTGAACGTGTTGAAGATTAGAATTCAGTCCATACTGACTTGGAAAAACTAGTTCGATCAGTCAATGGTATTTATTGGGCACTTATGGTGTGCAGAGCACTTGGGAGACTACAGTCTAGCAGAGTTGGTAGACTCGTTCCGTGCCCTCAACGAGCTTACAGTCTACGGGATAAATGGTCAGTTAAAAATCAGGGGAAATTCTAAATCCAAGGGTATGGCGTGATAACAGTTTCAGACAAGCGGTTGGGTGCCCGCCCATTGATTCAGTTTCATGTTACGCTGGAAACAGTCGACTTGCCGATTGTGGCAGAGGAAGGTGGATTAGTGAAACAACTTCCCCCAAAGTGAAGAGAACTATGTGTTCCCCAAATGGAGCAACCTCTTCTACGTGGAAAGATCGTATTGGTTTCCCTTCCTCCAATTGTAAATTGCCTGTATTTTAACATGAGCATCATTTCCCTTTCTGAGCCCCCCTCCCCCCCCTTTGTCTCCCTACTGCTACTTTCTTAAGACAAAACTCCCTGGCTGCTTGCTTACAAATCTGCAGCATTCTCACTGTAATCTAGTGCATGTTCTTGCTCCTAATATAACCGTAATAGTAATTATGATATTAAGTGATCCCTAGGTGTCAAAGCACTGTACTAAGTGCTGGGGTACTCTCCTCCACACTTAGTTCAGTGCTGTGCACACAAGTGTTCAATAAATGCTGTTGAAGTTGATGAATGGGCCCTGACTCTTGTCTGCTGTGAGACCTTGGGCAAGTGATTTCATTTCTCTCTGCCTGGTACCTCATGTGTAAAATGGGGTTCGAGGCTGGGAGCCTCACGTGGGCATGGCCTGTGTCCAGTCCGATAATCTTGTATCCACGCCAGTGCTAAGTACGGTGCCTGTCACATAAGCGCATAAAAAAATTGATTGGGTAGCTCTGGGTTGATCGGATCAGACACGGTTTAGTCTCTGCAGCACATGTCTTTCCTCTGATCCATTGCATAGACCCATTCAGTTCTTTGATCGATTGCTCATACTTTTCCCCTGGCTAGAATCAATCGATTTGAGAGCTAACCATGTGCAGAGCACTGTACTAAGCACTTGGGAGAGTGCTATAAAACAGAATTGGTGGACACGTTCCCTGCCCACAAGGAACTTACAGTCTAGAGGGGGAGACAGCCATTAAAATAAATTAGGGGTATATACCTAAGTGCTTTGGTGCCCAAAGTACAACAGCTTCTTCACCAATCCCTAGCCTTCCTACCTTCAAAGCCTCCTCCCCCAGGAGTTATTCCCTGAATTCTGGCCCTCACCATCTTCCGGTGATGCCATCCCCTCACCGATTGAGTTGTTTTTTCCTCTCCAGCAGAGGGTATTTTGTCTAATTTGGGATGATGCGGTGTCACCTATAGCCCCAATATTAGTGGGAGCGAGATTCCACTCATGGAAACAGCAGACTCTTCGGTAACATCCAGTTCCGCAAGGGTGGCCAGGTAACACGGGGCTACAACTGACCTTTGGTCTGTTTAGGTCATGGAGGCAGCTGAACCTTCACTATCTTGTTGGCCAAATGGACTAAAGTTAATCTTGTTGCTTATTAGAAATGGTGGTGAGGGGGAAGTGATTCACTACAGGAAGGTAGGGGCTGAATCATTTCAACACAAAGTTATCAACAGATTGATTTTAATTTTTGGAAGAATTTTTGGATCGGCTTTTAGATCCTATTTGTCATCCTCCCATGTCATAACCACTTGAGGATTAAGACAGTCTCCACTCACGAAGGTCTGTGAAATACTATATTCCGCTTTCTTCTGCCCTGGACCGCTTTGGCATTCATTTACTTGGCGGCAGAAGGTTGCACCTGATGACCTCTTGTGGTCCCTTCTTCTGTGATTAGTGTGTTTTTGGTTTATAATCTAGATAATGTAGTGAATCTGGACACTGACTTGAAGGCCCCAGCCATAGGTAATGGATTTCAACAACTGAGGAGAGGTAGAAAGCAACCTGAATGTCGCTGCTATCTGATAGTTACTGAGCTTTTTCAGCATGTTACTTTTCATTTGGTGGGGATCAGTACGACTTCGAGCCAAACATTAGCATTCTGTCACTCGCACTAAGGCAGAGTATTTACATGTTCTTAGTGAGAGACATGCTTCCCAAATAGGCAATTTTCCATGAGGATAGGATCGGGAATAGAATGGATAAACAAAATTCCCAAACTTTATTTTAGATCACCTCTTCAAATTCCTCTTCTCCAGACCAATACCCGATTTGTAATTCACCACCTTTCCCTTCCTTAGCTCACCCTGTTGAGGTGTTAATGACTAGGGAATCATAAGCAGGAGCAGGGAAGAAGTGGAGGAGAAGAAAGAAAGGGCCCAGATTAGCCACAAAACATTATCAGCGTGGAATGATTCAGAGCTGAACGTCCAAGGTTACATGGAATTTTTCAGAGTTTTAGATTAATCAAGAGTCCAATGCGTAAAAGGCCAAGGCTGGGCCAGGTGACCTCTTCAAGTTCTTTCCAGCTCTATTATCCTATTGAAACAGTTTTATCTTCACTTAAGGGGGGAAAATTGCAGACAAAAGCATGTTTGTACTCCTTGAAGATAAAAGTGGGGTTGGGGGGAGGGGGATGGAGATAGAGCCGGTAGGGGCATCTCAAAACAGCAGTCATTTTATAAGCTTTGGAAGAACATTTAATGCATAATGATGTTAAAAAATTAATATGGTAATTAAAGTTGCAAGTCTTAGATGTTCAGTGACATTTTAAACCAAATATTTTTACCTTAGTCTTTCAACTATTTGGGTTAGGGTGTTTCTGAACTTTTTTCACCTTCCGCCTAGGGGAAGGAGCGTGGCCTAATGGAAAGAGGGAGTTAGAAACCCCTGGTGTGAGTCCAGGGCCAGTTCTGCCACTGGCCTGCTGTGTTTGTGGCAAGTCGCTTAGCCTCTTGGCATCTCAATTTCCCGCCTGTAAAATGGTGATAGGATAAATGGCTAATTCCACTGGGACAGGGACTGTGTCCAACCACTTAACCTTGTATCGACCCCCGGACTCGGCACCTAACGAGCAATCAATCAGTGCTATTTAGTGAGCGCTTGCTGTCTGCAGAGCGCCATACTGAGTGCATGGAAGAGTACAATGCGGCAGCATTGGTCAACATGTTCTCTACCCACAAGGAGCTCCCAGGCTAGAGTAAGTATGAAGTAAAGGCTTAATAAATGCTGTATTTATTGCTATTCTCTAAAGAGGAAAGGAAACCATAGTTTTTGAGTGTGGGAGGGTAAACAGGAAAATCAAGTTTGCATTTACAAGTGTAGCATTTAAATGTAAAGTTTAAAAATATATCAAATGAGGGCCTTAGTGGCAAGTGAAGCCATTGCTGATGAGTGAGCATGGCTCTACTGGCCACATGAATATGTTTCTCAGCTAATGGCTTATTTGATTTGTAATTCTGCAGTACTCCATTCTTCCCTAAATCCATTCTCTGACTACATGTTTTGGATAGAACGCTGTTAGGGAATTTAGTAATGCACTTTTCTCTGGGTCAAACTCGATGCAGTGTCTGAAGAAGAAATAGCTGTGGGCGAAGCGCGCCATGTCGGTCAGAGCGCTCGGTGTTCCGGGAACGGAACTTCCACATTATAGGCCAGCGATGAGAATGAAGTTTTGGGGCATGCATGGACAGTGTTTTAATAATCTGGAAAATCAGCTGGTACCAATTTTCACTGATGATTGGGAAGTTAAGTGAAACTTTATATATCATCCTTATCATCAATGGTATTTGTTGAGCATTTACTATGTGCAGAGCACTGCACTGAGTGCTTGGGCCAGTCCAGTACAACAGAATTGGCAGACACATTCCCTCCCCACAGTGAGCTTACAGTCTAGAGACAGATGTTAGTATAAATAATTCATAATATAATAAATGCAGAGGCTTGTAAATCCGTACAAAAAACCCCATGAAGGAACGAGAGTCACGTAGGTGAATATTTTCTCTTTCAGTGTAACTTAATGGAATATATTACCTTTAAAATCTGGAGGGAGAGAAGTTAGGGAAGGGAAATATCAGTCAGTTTAGTGCAGATAAGTAGGATTTTATTTTAAAAGGAGAAGTTTCATGTGACGTGTAACAAGAGCGTGAAAAAAGGAATCTGGCTGGGAGCAGAATTACATCCTTAATTACAAAATGCCGCCAGGAATGCTATCGTGTAGGCTGGTACAGGCTTTGTAAAGTCACTGCAAAATCTCATAACCATAGAAACAGACTATAGGGGAGAGAACTCTTGATGTGTCTAGAATGAAGAAGTAGTTGGTAAACTTACAATTCAAAATACTTTACATTCAAGCTCGGTATCATTGAATTAAATATTAAAACAGTCTTATGAAAGCTGTTACTTGAGCTAAGAACTTAGAACACCCTTCCTTTAGGATATAGCTTAATGTTTTTCTCAATAGGGGGAATTTAGCATTGAGCTTACAGTTTTGGGGCTACTAATTTTCAGCTGGTAACTAGTCTTTATCCTTGATGGGTGGAGGCTTAGCCATTCTAAAGTATACCTAAGAAAAACTTGAAAAATTGCCGTGCCCTCCCAACCATAAAATTCATATAATTTAATATCGTACGGTAGGTATGGAAGTGCAGTCCGATTTTTAAAAATTGCCCCAAAAGTCAGCTGTCTGCCACTGCTGACCCTGTGTCTTCTCTGCCTACCTCCTTCCCCTTTCTTGGAGTCCTGCATGGTCCAGATTTCTCTGCCCCGATCTCTGTCCCGGTTCGATCCCGCACTCCGGAACGGCGTCATCCAAGGCCATTCTGCTCCTGGGCCAGGTGACTTTTCCAGCCCGAGTCCAGCCGTAAACAGGAAGGGGGGATGCTAGAGGCATCCTTAGACCGTCGGGCCTGTGGATTGACAGACCATTTCGAAGAGTCCCAACTCACCCGAGTTCAAAATACGCCTTCACGGGGGGTGGTCAGGGAGCTTTTTGGGATGGGTACCACCAGGGCTGCTTGCAGGTGACTGAGAGTTTGAGGAGGAAGGTCCGTTTCATACCTCTTGACCTTTGGTGATGGCGTCAAATCGCCAGCTCGCCCAGGTAGAGCCCAGCAGAGGCAGATCTGGATCCGACTCGGGTGCCTCCCATCCTCGCACGATTCATCCACTTTCCTCACGGTACTGTGCTGCAGTGTAGGTATGATATCCAGAGTGTTACCCTACATATGTCAAAGTGCCACAGGTGTCCGTTACCCTCTGGGCTGCCTGGACCCCAAACACTCATGGTATTGGAGGGATTCCTCAGAATCACATAGGTATCTTAATAGCAGAAGACAAAATGGCACTGCTTGTTTCTCTGGACTTCTACTCAGTTACTTCTGTCTAATGTTTGGTCTGAAGCTTCAGGCTTTAAGACCAGCTTTATAGGCTTGTCGGTGTCAAGAAGTTCAGATTTCTTCTCATAGTCTAAAGGAATCTAAAGGGGTTGGACCTCCAAACTCAGAAGCAGCAGAGAAGGAGCATGGCCTAGTGGCAAGAACACGGTCTCGGGAATCAGAGGTCAAGGATTCTAATTCTGGCTCTGCCACTTGTCTGCTCTGCGACCTTGGGCAAGTCACCTAACCTCTCTTTGCCTCAGTTCCCTCATCTGTAAAATGTCAGTTCAAACTGTGAGTCCCATGTGGGACAGGGATTGTGTCCAACCTAATTGCCTTGTATGTACTCTAGTGCTTAGAACAGTGCTTGGCACATAGTCAGCACTTAACAAATGCCATTATTATTATTATCATCCCCTGAGAAAGGGAACCGAGATCTGTTCACTGAACTATTCGACTGCTACCCAAGTTCCAACAATTCTATACCAATAACTCATAATATTTGCAGTCTAGTAGTAGTGGACTTCAGTGGTAACTATTCGGTTTTATGAAATGTTTTTTCCATTTGTTAAGGTGTCGTCTTTTCAGAATGTTGTCTTAAAAGTTGAAAACTATCCCAGAAGTGGCCTGCAGATATCTTTTTCATTACATCGTGAAGATGATTTTACAATATTTTAGTAAGGTAATAGGTATTTTCAGGCGGAGTTAGCTTGGATTTAGATAATGAAATCACATGGGATAAATGTACATAGCTGTAATTAATTTTTTTTTCATTTATTTAGTCATATTGTCTGTCCTCCCCACTAGGCTGTAAGCTCATTGTGGGCAGGAAATGTCTGTTTATTGTTTTGTTCTCTCCCAAGCGCTTTGTACATTGCTGTGCGCACCGTAAGTGCTCAATAAATTCTGTTGAATGAATGAATGAAGTCTACTGTACCAGCAGTTTTGGTTCAGGGAGTCAAGGCCCTTGGCTGGTGGGTCTTCTAGCTTTCCACATAGTACTCTGCTATTGAGAGAAGCAGTTCTGGCTCAAGTGAGTAATTAGAGTAGATTCTTTTCCTATTCATCTGAATGTATTTGTGGTTAGTCTCAGATTTTGGAAAAGAAAACATCCATTTTAAATTTCAAGCTTAATTTGATCTTAATTATGCTTATGACAGTCACTGGTTTCATGTGGAAACTTGGGAGTGTAAAATTCCCCCAATCAGTTGCATCTGTGTTGAAGACCAGTGAGAGAACATTGGTAGGGCAACTGATTTTTTTAAATTACGGGCAGTACTATCCCTAGTTTAAACTTTTAGATTGGTGTATATCTTTGCGGATAGTTATTGAGACGGTATCTATAAGGCTGCTGGATCTTCAGGGTGTCTGTGTTCCAGGTTCCAGTCACATTTTTTGAACTTGACACACCCTGTTGATGAATAAGCATAGCCTTTACCTCCTCAATTGTCATTTTGCATAAGTGCCACTTATCTTGAGGATGTATTGTTGGAAGTTTTTTCCCATTCTATTAGCATTCTGTAGGTGACAAAATTGGATCACTGAATGAAATCTGAATGCAAATTTCTTTCATCTCTCCCCAAAGGTGATTCTTTCCCACTTTGGCCACCAAAATATGATGTTCAGTGCTAATGAAAATGTAGACTAGGAGCCCAGATTATCTGGGATAAAAACCACTGGATTAGAATTACCACACTTCATTGCTTTTCTCGGCCTACTGGGTTCTAATTGCTCAGCTCTTAAGCAAGATATCGTTAAGTACTAATTAGAAATAGTTTATATATGATTCAGATACACCAGTATCGAAACAAAACTATTACCTCTGTCATTTGTATGTACTCATTGTGGGATCAGCATGAAGACGTTTTGCTTTTGATGTGTTAGATAAGCAAAGTTTATGGCTAATCTGTAATAGAAATATAGTGTTGAAATAAAATGGATTTTTCTGTTTTTTCCCCTCTGAGAGAAACATGGCCATTGCCAAAGTTTATATCCCTAGAAGATTGACATTGTTCAATAAAATATTGAGAAGCAACCTGGCCTAGTGGATAGAACATGGGCCTGGATTCTCATCCAGGCTCTGCCATTTGCTTGGGTTGTGACCTTGGACAAGTCGCTTCACTAATCTGTGCCTCAGTTACCTCATATGCAAAATGGGGATTAAAACTATGAGCCCCATGTGGGACATGAACTATGTCCCACCAGATTAGCTTTTATCTACCCCAGCTCTTAGTACAGTTCCCGGCACGTAGTAGTGCTTAACAAATACCATAAATAAAAAAGGATACTCTGTGTGCGAATAGGTAACCCCAACTATTCTTCAGCTGCAAATGCAAAAAAGGGTCTGTGTTGGAGTGAGAGTAATGATCAGGTTAGGGGGCTTTCCAGTGATTTAAAATTTTTCTGGTGTTTTTGAGATCACTGTTTCTCTTTGTTTTAAAGATTAAAGTGATCCATCAGGAAAACATTTTTCAAACACAGTTTAGGGAAGGTGGAGAAATCAGGAGTCAAAGCGATGGAAGGGTTGAGGAGGGGGAAAGTGAGGGAAGAGAGGCACCACAGAAGAGAGTTCAGAAGTAGTCTTTTTTCCCTCACAAATATAAACAGCCAAAAATAACGAGGAAACCTCTGATTACAAAATGGCATGTTAAGTGACAGGATTATAAATCTTAAACATTTTGTTTTGGAAAGGGTTTCATTTATGGCAGAGTCACAGTGGAGCATGATTCATGGAAGAAAATTAATCTATCGTATTGAGCACTTTGTGCAGGTTGCTGTGCTAGACGCTTGAGAGAATATAATAGAATTAGTAGCCCTGATCTGTGCCCTCAAGGCGCTTACAATCTTATGGGGGGAGACACTAAAGTTAGAGGTGGGGGAAGCAGTTGGAGTTTAAAGATTAGTGGTGCAGGGGAGGGAGGAGTAAGTATTTGAGCGTGTAGGTGATGCAGAAGTGGCAGTAAAGTGGGGGGGTGAGCTTAATCAGAGAGGGCTTTTCAGTAGGAGGTGTGATTTTAGAAGGGCTTTGAAGATCAGAGAAGAACCCTCTGCCAAATGTCCCAGGGGAGGGCTTAAGCAAGAGGTCGCTGGAGAAAGGTGAAGAGGAGGCAGAGTGAGGTAATTTTAGAAGGACTTAGAAGATCTGAGAACAAGATGTCTTGGGGAGGGTGTGAGCAAGAGTAGGTTGGCTTCAGAGGAACGAAGTTTTGCTCCTCTAACGTTGACCCGCTCTCTCTACCGCAGTCTCATCTGTCCCCCTCCAGCCCCTTGCCCACATCCTCCTCCTAGCCTGAAACTCCATCCCCCTTCATATCTGGCTCTCCTCACTGTCCAAACGATCCTAAAATCACATCTCCTCCAAGAGGCCTTCCCTGACTAAGCCCTCATTTCCTCTACACGTCCTCCCCTCGGCATCACCTACACACTCGGCACTTTGATACTTGCCTCAGCCCCGCAGCACTTAGGTTCATGTCCTCGTACCTTACTATTTCCCTTATCTGTAATTTATTTAATTTTCAGACTCCCCATGAGGTTTGTAAGCTCCTCGTGAGCAGGGATCGTACCTGCCAACTCTGTTGTATTATATTTTCTCATGTGCTTAGAACAAGGCCCTGCGTACAGTAAATGCTCAATACATACTATTAATTGATTGCTTTTTGAAGCATGCCATCGGGGATGTAATGGGAGAGGAACAAAGATAAGTAATAGGCAGACCTGACTGTGTGCCTTAAAACCCGCAGTCAGGGTTTCCGGGCAACCATTTGAGGTTTGTGCGGAGTGGGGAGATGTGCCCAAGACGGTGTTTTAGACTAATGAGCTGGGCAGGAGAGCGAAGTATAGACTGGAGAGGGGAGAGGCTGCATGTGGATGTCCTAAATTTCACTCTCCCCCACCCCCCCCATCCTCTGGGTTATCACTGGGGATGAAGTTTCAACCTGCTGGAGAAGGTCAGACAGAAAAGCTGAAACCGCAGCCCAACTGTTAGACCATCAGAAAGCCTGCTGTGACTTTGACTTAAGTAAGAGGCAGGCCCTGGAAAACTCTTCCTTCTTCAGCAGTTCATTGTGATATTTGTTGGGCGTATGAGGCCGTGCCTTGCCTTGTTTCATATTAATGCTAGTTCTCTCCTTTTAGAGTGCGAGCTGCCTGTGGGCTAGAGACCCTACCTGAACCAATATCCTTGTGCCTTTCTCTGACACTACACTACTGTAATGTTCTGCACATAATAAGCTCTCAACAAATAATAATTGACAATAATAAAAATGGAGGTGAAACAATAGCTAGCAATGTGTCCTTCAGGCTGCGGTTCACCACTATGGCCTGTGCTGAGTTTGACTTACCTTATATAGAAACACTTTATATAACAAACAGGGCTTCCACACTCTTTTTTTTTTTTCCAAATGATGCTAATTTCAATCACTAGCACTTGAGTGCAGTGCCGGGCACTGTATTAAGTGCTTGGAAAAGTATATAGAGTAAATGGACATGATCCCTGCCCTTAGATCTTACATCCTACTTGAAAATTGTTGACATTCCTGTCTTCAGTACCTCCCCCCACCCACTGCAGTCCCTTCCTCAGAATTACTTATCCGTTCTCGATCCTTCCGAGTTTTACCTTTAAAGGTGTTGGTCTTAGTTTACACACCGTAACGTAGTAAAAGGGTATTTTTAAGTAGCCTCGTGAGTATTTCTTAATGTAAGAGACCCACAAACTTTGAATCAGTTTACATTTCACTGACATTTAGGAAGGTTCTCACTTTCTGCAAGTAATTAAACTTCATTAAAATGATGTGGAATGACAGGACAAAGCCCTCCTTAACCATAGTTTTCTTCTGGGAGATAGTATTTACAAGCCAAATGCTTGCAGTAGCTGTTGTTGCCTAACAAAAGTCAACAAGGAATGCAAGTTTTTTCTTTGGTTGGCAGTACTGAATTCATAATAGGACATGCCATTCCATTTCAATAGCTACTTTGTCTAAAACGTATCAGGTTTCCAGAGGGGAGAGATTGTAATTTTCTGTTGCATTTTCTGCTTTGGGAAACGTGTAAAAATCCATATTTGAGAGGATTCTGCCTCAGAATCCATTAAAGGTTTTCCCGAATGACATCAGAGCTTCTTTTGCTTGGGGGTTGCACAAAAGTGACATGGCTTGTCAAAGAGTAATGAGGAGAGATTGTAGATTTTAGAAAGGGAGATGTTTTGGAGGCATAAGAGTCCATGCAGAAAACTCGGGTGGATCTGAGCTAGGAATAAATGAAAGCCTTTGCTTTTGACAAACCGTTTTATTTATTTAGTATCAACAGTATTTTCTGTACATAGAGCACTATACGAGGCACTTAGGGGCCATTCAGAAGAAATATTATTCATTCCATCGTATTTATTGAGTGGTTACTGTGTGCAAAGCACTGTACTAAGTGCTTATTAGAAGCAATTGCTGCCCTTGAGGGTTTTCTAATAAGGGGAGACCTGAATTAACAAATGGCTAGCCAAGAAAATTGAGCATAGAGATGAATAAGAAACACAAACAGATAAGTCAATAACAAATGGAAAAGTACATAAAAGCCCTGAGGCATCTGGGATTGGTAT
Organism: Tachyglossus aculeatus; assembly: GCF_015852505.1. Lineage (NCBI taxonomy): Eukaryota > Metazoa > Chordata > Mammalia > Monotremata > Tachyglossidae > Tachyglossus > Tachyglossus aculeatus. The sequence continues at coordinate 90,387,666 of NC_052068.1, read as the reverse complement.
GGCCATAACATTGGGAAAATTAATTACGGACTGCCACACACAGAGGTGACTTTTCCAGAAGGGCTTTGGAGGGGGAGAGAGAGGGTCAGAAGTTTGTGAAGCTAAGAGGAGGTATTTCAGCCATGGTCGGAGGTCAAGAGTGAGGGAAGATTAGGGGATTTGCTTGGTCAGTAGTGAATGAAATGTATGAGCTGGGGTAAAGCTGGAGAAAAGTAAGGACGTTAAAGAGAGCCAACTGACGAAGACCCTTAAAACCAGTCAGGAGAAGCTCTTGCTTTCCATAAAAAGCAGTGGAAACCATTGGAAATTTTGCTGGGGGGGCATGATATGCGTTACAAGCTCTTTGAGGGAAGGGATCATGTCTCATACTGTTTTTGTTCTCTCCCACGTGTTCAGTGCACTGCTCTGCCCACAGTCGCTCAGTAAATAGGATTGGCATTTTAGAAAGATGATACTGGAAATCCGTAGAAAGATGGCACTGGCCCTTGCAAACCCTTAGACTATTCCATGGTTCGTCCAGTTGATTACTCACCATCACTATTGGGGTAAAATAGCACTGTATAGTAGGCCCAGTATGGTTTTATTTCCTCTTTGCCTTTGTGTTTGAGTTTACAGTAAGGAACTTGGGAGCTGGAATCAGAATAAGCATCTGATCCCCAGGATTCTCTTCAAACTATTCTAGAGTTATTGTCCTTTTTGTTTAAAGATGACCCAGATGAAGGTGAGGCTGCATCTATTGGGGTGCAGTGGTGTGACACCCTAAATATTGTATGCACACTGCACATAAAAATGAAGTGTACCTTTTCTGGTCACATCATTCGGTATGAGCATTGTTTAGACAGCAGTGATTAAGAGGGGAAAGGTATATCCTATCTCCTGCAGGACATGTGCTTGAATTTTTGTAGTAATGATGATGATCTGTACTGTGGTTTTTATCACACAGTTCCTCTGTAGCTGGTCACGGGAGCAGGAGCAAACTGCAGTCCAGAACTAAATATCTCCATCTCAACCACAGCAGACACAATTGCGTCCTCTTCTTCCCCTCCACCTCCAGCCCTCTCTCCCCCAGATCCCCCTTCCCTCTTCTGGGGGAGGGTGGGGAAGAGTATGATGCTTAGTCTGACTTACTAAGATTTGGACAAGTCAAACCGAAACAACCCTCAACCATCATCAGAAGTCTTTGGCAATTTTTCCAGGAGGGGCTGGTGCTGATGAACATTTCCCCAAGGTACAAGGTCAGGAAGAGGTAAAGGTGATGGATTTGCGTCAGTCACCCCACAATTTGGGACTGAAAACAAGCCTGACACTTCCATCGGCATCGTAGAACCTGTTGCGGTCACCAAATTTCTGGTACCCAAGGCAGGGCATTATCCAATGACGTTTGGACACACAAAAAGTAGAAACCCAAATTGAGAATTCCAGCAAAGCTTTTGGAAGATCAGCAGTTGGGTAGCAATAGACAGTCCAGCTGCATACCAAAGTGAAGTCTATGAAGACATAGTGGAGTCCAGCCTTCTATAGCTGTGACCTGGTTAGTTCTCTTAGTTCCATTAAAGTAGAGCATTAAGAAAGAACGTTAGGTACATTACCGGATAACATAAGATTAATGCAAAGTTCACTGGTGCTTCCCCCAAATACAAAAAAAAATTAAAACTATATTGGCCTTGCGGAAAAAGCATGGGCCTGTCAGTCAGAAGACCTGGGCTGTAATCCCAGACCTGCCAGTTGCCAGTTGTGTGACCTTGGGCAAGACATTTAACTTTTCCATCTGTAAAATGGGGATTAAATACATGTTCTCCCTCCTACTTAGACTGTGAACCTCATGTGGGACAGAGACTCTGTCCAACGTGATTATCTTGTCTGTACCCCAGTGCTTAGTAGTGCTCGGCACAAAGTTAGAATTTTGCAGGACTTGGTGAGATCCCAAGAGTTTCTTAGTAGGGTTGAATGGGCCCCAAACTGGGTCTTTCTAACTAGGCAAGGCCCACCCACCGTTTCCAACTCCATCTGTTTTCTTCCCGCAAAACCAGACTCCTTTTTCACCTCTGGCCAGACTCAAACTGAAGAGTTGGCAGTTAGGCACACCACTGCAGCCTCCTCCCCCTCCCCCCCCCCCACACAGAGAAATTGGAGGCAGGTAGGCAGGGAGCCCAGCGAACGGTACTGTTGTAGACAAGTGGAAGGAAGTCGATGAGAATGCCACAGTAAACATAATCTGTCTGGGTAGGGATGGGACAGGAATCACTTAAATCTTGGTCTTAATCTATTTTGAAATAGCACATAACTGTACCTTTAAAATAGAAACGTTTAGTGTTCATTTATTAAACCTCTAAGAAAATGCAAAGTGGTTATAATTTGTTTTGTTGATTGTCTTGTGAATCGCATTTGAATGTAAATCCTGCCTTTTATTAAATAACTTCGTTTTTCTGTTGTAAAGTGTTAATGTCCTGTGATAAATACACACTTGAAAGTCAGATTAGTCAGTATTTAATTTGCAAATTAAAATCTTGCTGTTGCAGCTTTTTTATGTTAAACAACTCAACTGTAGAGTGTAATGAACTAGTGGAGCAAACTGCAGGATCATTAATCTGTTTTATTGCCCTGACTTAAAAAAGGGACTCTTAATCACAGTTGAAAACCAAATGAACTATTTACCTTTGGATATAGCTGGAGAAGGTTTTGTAAACTTGTTTTCATTCTTCTTTTGTCCTAATACTGCCAATGGTCCTTTGCCTGGATTGCATGGGCTGATGAATAGTTGAGCCCATTTCCAGCCACACTTTTTTACAAGCTGGGTTTTGCAGCTTTATCATCAGGACAGGCCCAATTCGACTTCTCTAAATCTGAGCTCTTTTCCAAAGGAAAAATGAAACCTTGTAGTCTATCAATAGACTTAGCGCACTGCCTGTGTGCAGAGCACTGCACTAAGCGTTTGGGAGAGTACAAGAGTGGGAAAAGATATGAGCCTGCCCTCAGGGGCTTATAATCTAGCAGTCTAGTTACAAAATAAATTACAGACAAGAGGAAAAAAAAGGAAAGAAAGGTATTCGGAGGGGTAAGTGCTTAAATAATAGAGTCTGTAAGTCGATATGTGTAGAAATGTTGTGAGCAGGAATAGTTTCTACCAACTTGGTTGTGTCTTACTCTCCCAAGTACTTTTGAGAAGCAGCATGGCCTAGTGGAAAGAGAGTGGGCCTGGGAATCAGAGGACCTGGCTGCTATTCCCAGTTTTGCCACGTATCTGCTGTGTGACCTTGGATGAGTCACTTCTCGGTGCCTGTTACCTCTTCTTAAAAATAGGATTAAGACTGTGAGACCCTGTGGGATGTGGAGCGTGTCCAACTTGATTAGTTTGTACCTACCCCAGTGCTTAGCTAAGTGCCTGGCTCATAGTAATACCATTTAAGAAAAAGTTTGTAGTGCTGAAGCGGTTGTTGGTAATTTGTGGCCGGGGGAGAAGGAAAAAGAAATCAGGGGAAGCCTCCTGTAGGATGTGAGATTTCAGAAGTGCTTTAAAGATGGGTAGAGTGGTCTGTAGTCTGGTGAATTTGAAGTGGGTGGGAGTTCAAGGCAGGAAGCAAGGCAAGTAGTTGGAAGTGGGAGAGGTGAGACCAGGGTGCAGAACATAGCTTTACTTGAGAGGAGTAAAAGTGTTGAGCTGGGCTGTAGTGGGAGAAGAACAGGTAAGTAGAAAGGAGAGCGGATGGACCGCGTCTAAGTCAGTGGTTGAATTTCAGCTTGATGTGGTGAGGAATGAGTAGCCATTGATGGCTTTTTGAGGAGTAGGGGTAGTGTGCAGAATGTTTTTAAAAAAAAAACGACGTAGGCAGCAAAGTGAAGTAAGGACAGAGAGGAGAGAACAGGGAGGTTGTGGATCCCATAATCTGGTCAGAATGTAACAAGTGGCTGGACCAGGGTGCTGGCCATTTGAACAAAGAGGGAAGGGGTGGATCAGGGAACTTGGGGAGAAGTGCCTGACAGGATTTAGTGGCTGACTGAAAGTGAAAACTGCAAGAGCTGTAAAAAGCTGTAAAAATAGATTTTGGCCTCATCATACATCTACAGAGTTTTCCAGTTATACATGCCTTCTATTTGTAGGTAAAAAGAGACCTCTACCTGCAAATTATGATCGTATTTCCGTGAAAACAAGAAAAAATAGAAGTGTTAAATGAATCAGGGTGCTCAGCAAAGGATAGAAAATACATTTAAAGCCCCACATACAGGCTTCTTTTTATGGAGATCATTTACTCAAAATGTTCTTGGACAGCTTGTCTAATACTGTACTTTTCCGACTTCTCCCTAGTCTTCATTTAAGAAAAACAGATAAAAAAGTACTTTTGTCCAAAATCAGTCTAGCTTTTTACCTCAGAAGATGTGTTTTTTCCCCCATGGCTTGGAACCCCCTTCATAAATGACAGACCACTCTCCCCACCTTCAAGAGGCCTTCCCTGATGACTGAGTCCCCATCTCCCCTATCCCGTCTTTCTTCTTGCATCATCCTTGCACTTGGATCTGTACCCTTTAAGCACTTGATATTCACCCCTCTCAGCCCCACAGCACTTACGTGCATAGCCGTAATTTATTTTAATATTTCTCTCCAGTGTGGACTGTAAGCCTCTTGTGGGCAGGGACTGTGTCTGCCAATTCTACTGTACTGGACCCTGTACCCTACCAAGTGCTTAGTGCAGAACTCTGCAAACAGTAAGCTCTCAGTACCATTAATTGAGTGGTTTTGAAGGTGTGAAAAGTGCTTGTTACTTAATCAACCAAAAGAAGTGTAGCAGCACAGGAAGCGGCACAGCCTAGTGGATTGAGCTCAGGCCCGGGAGTCGGAAGGACCTGAGTTCTAATCCCGGCTCTGCCATTTGTCTGCCGTGTGCCCCTGGGCAACTCACTTCACTTCTCTGTGCCTCAGTTCCCTCATCTGTAAAGTGGGGATAAATACTGTGAGCTCCAAGTGGGACAGCGAGTAGGTCCAACCATAACCCTGTATTTAACCCAGTGCTTAGCACAGTGCCTGGCACACAATAAGCGCTTAACAAATTCCATAAAAAAAGTGTCAAAAAAGTGAAAAAGGTGCCCGGTTTTTGGCATCTAGGGGAATGAAGGAAGGGTAATGCCAGGCCAGAGAGTGTCAGCGCTTAGAACAGTGCTTTGCACATAGTAAGCGCTTAACAAATGCCATCAGCAGCAGCAGCAGCAGCTGCTGCTCCTGCACTTGGATTCAGGGCATGGCTTCTGAGAGACCCAGGCATTTGATCTGTCTTTCTGCTTCTTTTCCCATTTTCACTTTTCATTCATTCATTCATTCATTCAGTTGTATTTATTAAGCGCTTAATGTGTGTTGGGGTAGAGGTGTTTGGAGCGAAGACAGACCCAAACCCAGAAGTAGCAGTGGTGGCTGCTTCTCAGCCCCATCTTCCTCTGCGGAGTCCAGCGAGAACTTCCTCTTTTGGAAGTTGGGCTCGTCACTCGGGCGACCTGCTCCCCGAGCCCAGGACCTTCTGTGCGTGTCTGCTATGGAAAAGTGGAGGTGGGGCGAGTGGTAGGGTGACCATGAGCGCCTGCGGGCAGTCAGGGCAGTGGCAACCTGAATCAAGAAGCAGCAGCAGCACTAGGGGGAGGCCGGTGGTATGGACATTGGCACTCTGGCCGAAACCTTAGGTGAGCGTGCGTGCCACCCTCTAAGCATTATCACTGCTTTTCTGTTTGAAAACACATTCCTGAGGATCGTCATTATCCTTTGTGTGGGTAGAGCTGAAGAGATTTGTGCTCGGTCAAGAGTCCCTTGCAAGAAAAGCCTGTTGCTGCTACTGCTTCTACTTTTCACAATGCCCGGGGTGGCGTTTGCCTCAGTCTAGCCACCGTCTGCCGAAACATTTGTTCAGAAACAGCCTCTCCCGGGCCCCGGTGTTGTGTAGCCCACCACGCCGATTCGCCATCCACCGTCATCTAGCAGCCATCGATCTAGTACTTTGACACAGTGTCCGAGGCTTTGATTTACCACCCCTGTAAGACATCAGGTCATTGTGAAGAAACCAGGTACGGCGCTGTACCCGAAGGGGGTGATAAATACGATTGATTGAATGAATCTAAGATATTCAAACCTAATTGCACATGGAATTTCTGTTTTAAAAGAGCAGAAGGCTTTAAAAAGTTCTAAGAGTGAATCCCCGGATCGATGGTCACTCTCTAATTTGTCGTTCAGCTATGTGAGCGACTTCTGTATAATCAGATTGTTCATCTGATCAATGATTGCATAACAGTAAATTTCCATTCTAAGCTGATATTTGGCATGTCTGACACATGCTCCCTCTTTTCTTTCTGGGGGTGGGAGAGTAGTGGAAAGGAGCATCAGTCGACTCGATGTTAAAATTTAACAAGGTATTCTTCAGTAATTGGGTAATGTGAGACGGCAGTATCCTACATAGTGCTTTGCTTCTGTAATTTTAATGAGAATTCTATTATATACCGCAGAAGACGAAATGACATGTTCTACTTCTAAAAAAAGTGATATTGCTTTATGATTCAGCCTCAATGTCATTTGGAAGCTTAAAATATTGATCCTTTGAAAATACAAATTTAATATTTTTCAGCTGAATTACTGTTTTCTGAATCAACTTATTGAATAACCTGCATTCACCACTAGTTTAGAAACCTAAGTCGTTTGCCAGTTGACAAACCAGGTACAAATTAGGCCAAGGTTGGAAGGGGTTTTTTTATAATAAACTCTTTGGCATTTACATCCCCCAGGAGGGCAACCCTCACCTGATGCCTCCAGGTACACTTTGATAGTCGTGTTTGAATCAGACTATTGGCTTGGCAGAAACTAATATGGCACCGAGTCTTTTCATATGACTCTTACAGTCTACACTCCTGGAGACCGATGATCACAATCAATGATATCGATTTAGTGCTTACTTTCCAGAACACTGTGCTAAGCACTTGGGACAGGACATCACAACAGTTGGTAGACGTGTTCCCTTCGAGTGATACGAAACTTGCCATGATAGGTAATGGAAGGCCAACTTATTTAGCTGAAGTTCTTTTCATTATTATTAATACATTCATTAAGCACTCGCTATGCATAAAGAGCTCTACAGGGGCCTGGTAATAATAAAAGAAAATCAGTGTGTGGGAGGAAGAACTTGACTCATGCATTGAGTGGCCGTGGACTCCGCAGTGACTTCATTCATTGTCACGTTTATTGAGCGCTTACTGTGTGCAGAGCACTGTAGTAAGTGCTTGGGAAAGTACAATCCAGTAATAGAGACAGTCCCTGCCCACAACGAGCCGACTAATGTTCTCAAATGTCGCGTTTTGAAGAAACAGGTATCGCCTCGACTAATGTATCGGCCTTCTTGCTGACCTCCCTGCTTCCCATGTCTTCCCTACTCCAGTTCCTACTTCACTCTGCTGCCTGGATCATTTTGCTAAAAAATCCTTCAGTCCACGCTTTGCTCAAGAAGCTCCAGTGGTTGCCTAGCCACTTCTGCATCAAGCAGCAACTCCTTACTCTTGGCTTTAAAGCCCTCAGTTAACTTGTCCTCTCTTGTCTTAGCTCATAGTTTTCCTCCTGCACCCCAGCCCACTCACTCCGCTAATGCCGAATCTCCTCGAGCTGTACCTCGAGCTTGCCTATCTCGCTGCCGATCCCTCACCCACGTCTTACCTCTGGCTTGGAACTCCCTCCCTTTTCATATCCAACTGTCCGTCACTCTCCCCACCTTGAAAGCCTTACTGCAGGCACATCTCCTCCAAAAGTAAGCACTCAATAAATATGATTGAGTGAACGAGGCCTTCCCTGACGAAGCCGTCATTTCCCCTAGTTCCTCTTCCTTCTGCACTGACCTTGCTCTTGGATTTGTACCCTTTATTCACCCCACAGTTATGTACGTACATAATTTAATGTCTGTCTTTCCCATTAGACCGTAAGTTCCCTGTGGGCAGGGTACATGTCTGCCAACTCTGTCACATTGTACTCTCTGAGGGCTTAGAGTGCTCTGCACACAATGCCCGAGAAATATCATTGATGATACCTGCAAGATCAGCCTGGCTTTTGATCCGTTCTGCTGATTAGTGATCCTTGCTGGATAACGAAAATATTTATTATATTGCTCAGTATGCACTTTGGCATGTTTAGCAGGTACCCACCACAGTCTCCTCACACTTACTGCAGTTGACTCCCATCTGGAATAATTGAAACTTTCAATGAAAAATTATTCTTTAAATCTTTATTACTGACAACAAGGGTTTCTAGTGATATCAGTTGTATTTCTCAGGCTTGCTGATATTATAACGAAGAAGGAACTTTAAAAAACTGTGTGCAGAATTCCATTAATCAGTCAGTGGTATTTATTGAAGCGTTTGGGAGCGGTAGTAGCTCCCAGAGGTAACAAAACAGGGAAAAGTCATGCCTGTTCAATCTGGATGAAATATGGAGAGAACGCCAAGCATAAAAAACATTTACTGATACAGGTCTTAGTGGAGAAATGGTATTAAAATAAGTATGTGAACTTTCTTGCCACTTGTATAACCTTTTTCACTTACGTTACTTTTTTGGAGTCAATGATAATGATAGGGACAAAGGCCCTATGATTCTTAATATTTCATCACTAGGACTGAAAAGGACTACTTTAAGAATATTTAACTTATTCAGTATTATCCATTTGATTTTTGGAGTAGGAACTCTGAGCTGGGATGAGAATTGCAACTTCAAACTCCTTACAGTTTTGCCCCTTTTGTTGTTTGCCACACTAAATACGGGAGCTCACTTTTGAGCCAAACGTGGCCCTAATATATATAAGCAGAATTGAAGGGTTTGTTCAAAATAGTAGTTATTTGGTAAACTTCTGAAATCTAAAGCACAGCGAACAAGAAAACATGTTCAGATTGTTTTTGCTGATGTCACGTTGGAAACACATATCATATGGCAGATGCTTGCTACATCTGAGTGAGCTGATGACATAGCAAAAAAAAATTCAGCCATGGGAGTGTCCTCAATTCACACCACCCGGAGCTTTGGTCCAAAAAACTATGTCCGACTCGGTTATCTTTTCTCTACTCCAGTGGTTAATACAAACAACACCATTATTGGAGGAAATTTGACATTCTTTGTGAAATGTATTACTGATTATTGACTGGTTTAAGAGTTGGAAACAATCTTTTTTTAATTGTCTTTTTCATGGTATTCATTACATGCTTACTATGTGCCAGGCACTGTACTAAGCACTGGAGTAGATAGAAGCTAATTAGTTGGAACACAATCCCTGTCCCACATTGGGCTCACAGTCTTAATCCCTATTTTGCAGATGAGATAACTGAGGCCCAGAGAAGTGAAGTGACTTGCCCAAGGGCAAGTGGCAGAGCTGGGATTAGAACCCAGGTCCTTCAGTCTCCCAGGCCCATTCCTTATCCACTAGACCACTCTGCTTAATAGCCAACCATTTTGGTCCTTTCTTTAATTAGAATACTTTAAATACATTTTAATCAGAACATTGAGAGTGCTAATGAGCCAAGTAGTCCAAGAGGACTGAGGCAAAATTAGAAAACATCAAGGCACGGGATGAATTGCCACCTAGAAGAGATATAAAATGAGAAGTGGGGAAACATTTTTTTTAAGCCACAAGAGGTAGGTAAACAATTGTTCATTGTTTTTTTAAGGTGGGAAGGAAAAGCCAGTAATTGATGGTAAAGGCTTTTCATCTTTTTTGTTTAAGGTCAGTCTTTACTCTGGTTCCAAATGCCCTTCTGGATACTAGGCAAACAGGAGGCTGGGAGGGGAAGAAATAGTGAAAGAAAGTGCTTAATTAGCTGGCTCTATTCAAATCCACAGATCCCGAAGACTTGCAGTTTAAGATATTTAAGAAATTGATTGTCATTAGGTAATATTTTTGGAGAGTAGTGACGTGTGATTTCTGCAGCCTAGAAAGGGGTGGAAAGAAAACATCTCTTTAAAAAGATCATCTCGGAAATGATCAGTCTGTCAGCTCAACTCCTCTACCTGGAAAGAATCCTGGAACAAATAACCCTGTTAAATTGAAAAGCATTTAAAAGAGGACAGGATTTAGGATAATAGTCACCGTGACTTTATGAGGAATAAGAAGAGCCAGCTAATATCATTTCTTTGTAAAATAAAATGAGAAACCTGGAAGATAAGTCGGGGAAGCATCTATGATGGCTTAACTTTATCAAAGGTTTTGATTTTATTTTTTTAAATGGTACCTGTTAAGTGCTTACTATGTGCCAAGCACTGTACCAAGCGCTGGGCTCACAGTCTTAATCCCATTTTTACTGGTGAGGTATCTGAGACCCAGAGAACTGAAGTGACTTGTCCAAGGTCACATAGCAGACAAGTGATGGAGCTGGGATTGGAACCCAGGTTCTTCCTATTTACATGCCCATGCTCTATCCACTAGGCCATAGTACCTTAGTGCCAAACTGGGAAAATATAATCTGCCTGTCATAGTTCTGTAAGGTTGTTTCCTCAACTGGATGGAAATTGATCCCCTTAAAGGAGCTGCTCTTTTTCTGTTCTGGACCTAGAGATTAGCTCTTGGAATCAAGGAACAACCCCAGTACCTGTTCCATATTGGAATTTTGCCATATATAAAAGAGTGCCTTTGCAAGTTAGAGTGAATTATCATATGTCCCATTAAAAATGCCACAATGGGCCCTGCTGACCAGGATTCTGTCTGTTACATCACTGAAAGGTTGGTGGAAACTTGTGATAGTGTGTCCATAACAGTGAGGGTGGATGTCGAGGGGGGCAGCACTTACTGACCCCAGCTCTTCCATCTCTGACTTCATAGAGTGACACTCCTGAATTTATCAAAATTCATCTTGAGAAGCTGAGAAGCAGCATGGCTCAGTGGAAAGGGCTTTGGAGTCAGAGGCCATGGGTTCAAATCCCAGCTCTGCCAGTTGTCAGCTGTGTGACTTCGGGCAAGTCACTTCACTTCTCTGGGCCTCAGTTACCTCATCTGTAAAATGGGGATTAAAACTGTGAGCCCCCCATGGGACAACCTGGTCACCTTGTAACCTCTCGAGCGCTTATAACAATGGTTTGTACATAGTAAGCGCTTAGTAAATGCCATCATCATTATTATTATCTTGAATAATATGGCATTTTTTAAGCACTACCTGTGTGTTTTGAGACTACTTGACAGCATAAAACAACCTGTGTGTTACAGTACCATGCCAAGTGCTGGGGTTCCTGCCCCATATGGGGCTCAGTCTAAGTGGAGAGAGAGCATCATCATCATTAATGGTATTTATTGAGTTCATACTGTGTGCAGGGCACTGCACTGCATACTTTGGAGAGGAAAGTACTACAGAATTGGTAGACACGGTTCCTGACCACAGTGAGTTCACAGTTATCTTATCCCCATGTTAGAGATGAGGAAGGGATTTGCCCAAAAACCCACAGGAGGTCAGAAAGCAGAACCAGGAATGGAACTCCAGTCTCTTTTTATCACATGGCCTTGTGGATAGATCCCGGGCTTGGGAATCAGAAGGACCTGAATTCTAATCCCGGCTCCACCACGTCTGCTGTATGACCTTGGGCAAGTCACTTAACTTCTCTGGCCCTCAGTTCCCTCATCTGTAAAATGGAGATTAAGACTATGAGCCCCACGTGGGAGAACCTGATTACCTTGCTTCACCCCTTAGGGCTTGGAAAAGTGCTTGGCACATAGTTAGTGCTTAACAAATACCATTATTATTATTTTTATTATTCTCTGGCCCTCAGTTCCCTCATCTGTAAAATGGGGATTAAGACTTTGAGCCCCATGTGGGACATGGACTGTGTCCAACCTGATTAGCTTTTATCTACCCCAGCGATAAGTACAGAGCCTGGCACATTGTGAGCATTTAACAAGTACCATAAAAAAAAAAAAGCCGTGTTTTCTGTAGCACATTGGCACTTTGAGCTACAAGTAAACTAATTATGAAAAACAAAATGCCACCAACACTTACACAATACAATAAGGTAGCTTTGTGGGAAGGAAAAGCTTTTGTTTGATGGTTTATTTTTTATAAATCTCTTCTCTCCCCTGCCTCTTCCCAAATACTCGTCATTCCTTGGATTCAGCATTTTACCTCTTTAGGGCTCATTCATTCAATCGTATTTATTGAGTGCTTACTATGTGCAGAGCACTGTACTAAGCACATGGGAGAATACAGTACAATAAACAGACATTCCTTGCCCATAACGAACTTACAGTCTAGGGAGGGTCATTAGGACTAGAGTATGTTGAGTCGTAAAGTATCAGTAAACTTTATATCAAGGAAGTTTTTATGACTTTACATGCCTATTCCAGTTTTTAAAACATTTTAACTGCAGTGTTCTGAATGAAGTGTGACATTGTTTATGATTTTATTCAGTTGACTCTGAAAGACATTCAAGCCTGTGGCTAACACAATTTTTTGATTATAAGCCCTATGTACAGTAGAGGCTAGCACCTGATTTCAGTGTCCTTCTCCCCCTCCAAGACTGTAAGCTCCTTGTGGGCAGGATAGTGCCTACCAACACTTCTGTTGTACTCTCCCAAGTGTTTAGTACAGTGCTCTATACACTGTAAGTGCTCAATAAATATTACTAATGATCTTGTATTGAGCCCAGCACCTTTTTACCTTAATGCACCTTAATGCATCCCATAATTCTTAATAGATTAAGGTAATTCTGAGAGATGGCCTAGCAAATTAATCAGACTTGTCTAGATTGTTACGAGGTCGTGATTGAAGCAGGGAATTATCGATCAACCAGTCATATTCGTTGAGTGCTTATTGTGTGCAGAGCACTGTACCTTTAAGCTCTTGGAAGGGTGCCATATAATATACACGTTCCCTGTCCACAACAAACTTACAGTCCACTTTGAATCATTTATTTTTGAAGGATAATATGATTTTTCTAGCATTGAATTTGATGTGGAAAGCCTGTTATATAAACATAAGCTTTTAAATGCATTCAGCTTTAGGTTTTTAAAATGATTTTCCCTCTTTTGGGTTAGATTAAAAAGAAGATTTTCAATAAACGTATCTAGGGTGAGAGAGTTTGGGTTTTGTGAATTCTGTACTCTGTCTCTTTTAAAAGGTAGTTTACACGAACTTAATTAGATCTTTGTCTTCTATATATTTTTTAAGAAGCACAATTAATATGTGCTATTTGGTCTGAGGTGTTTTTTCTTAGTCTGTTTTCTGGTAATTGTTCTCTACTATGAATATGCAAAAATGTTTATTATTTGACAACATTTTAATGTGGCATATTTTCCCTAATTCACAGGAAAGAACATAATGGTTCCACTTCCGTAGTTTTCATTTAAATGCATATATCTTAGTCCAGCTGATTAATATTGTTCTCTCTCAGAGATTTTTCCTGAGACCCCTTTGGAAATGAAGAAAATCTCAGAGCAAACATTAGGGAACTTTTTAGCCTCTCAAACTTGTTGAAATATCAAGTTGAATTTTTTAAGCCCGTATTTGATAGTGGAAGGGGAAAATCAAAAAACCAAGCCAGAAGTTATTCTTATTTTGTCCATTACTTTCAATTGGTTAATAGGATAAGGCCAGGATGCTCCTTATCTCTCAGGAAACAGTTTAAATGAAGGGGGTCTGGAATACAGTATATCAATTTGGATCTTATTAATATCCATAAAATAAATACATTTTGTGGTACTGGTGAAAAGGCTAATGAAGAGGAAGGTGGATTCTAGTACTTAACTGTGTCATGTGTGAATTGGAAAATATCACTAAAATGGAATACAATCATTGTGTAACAAATGGCAGCTGCCCTCGTCTAAACTTTTGCTCCTGTAATGTTTAAGAGCCCTAACTTGAAAGGGGAGACAGTATTTACTAAATAGCAGGTGTGGAGGCAGCAAGCAAGGAACGAGCTTCTGACTTGCTCCCACCGGCCCACCCACCCACCCTCAGGCCTCTCCAGAGCCGAACTCTAAAGTTATTTAGTTCACCGTGGTCTTGACCCACTAGCTTTGTTGGCAGACCTAGTTCTATATGGATCGGTCCAAAAAGTTCTTAACTGCTGCTATTTTGGGGTGCTTGTGAAGGGTACTTGAGTTTCAGCTAAAGATGGAGGCATTTTGTCTTGAGGCAGCTGAGCTCTCAGAGAGCTTGGCACACAGGTAATAATTCAAGTGCAGGATAATGAAGTGACATGTTTTCTGCTTTTAAGGAACGTGTACTCTAAGTGGGGGAGACAAATGTAAAATATTTAAAGCTAGAATGGTCAAGATGAATAATTTGACCAAGCCTACATAAATGAGTGTAGAGGATGGGCACTGTACCAAGCGCTTGGGAGAGTACAGTATAACAGTTGGTAGACACGTTTCCTGCCCACAGAGTTTTCAGTCTGGAGGGGCAGTCTAGGCAGGCATTAATCTAAATAAATTATCGATATGTACATAAGTTCTGTGAGGCTGAGGGAGGGGTGAATAAAGGGTGCAAATCCAAGTGCAAGGGCGACAAGGGAGTGGGAGGAAGAGGAAATCAGGGCTTAGTTCAGTAGTAGAGTGTGTGTGTTGACTAAATACAGGTTGCAGTCTGAAAGGCAGGAACCAGGACTTTTATTGTGTGTTTCTGCCAGTAGGTGCTCAACAAATGCTGTTTAAATAGTACCTGAATGTTAAGCACTTAGCTTGTGCTGAGCATTATGCTAAACTCTGGGGTAGATTCAGAATAATCAGCTTGGACACAGTCATCTGACCCACGTGGCATTCACACACAGTCAGTAGATCAAGTGCAATTCAACAGAGTTGGTAGACAACATTCCCTGCCCACAGCGACCTTACTAGCTATAGGGAGAGACAGACATTAAAATAAATTAAAGATCTATATATAAGTCCTGTGGGTCTGGGGGTGGGGTGATTTTCAAGTGCTTAAAGGGTACAAATCCATGTGCAAGGGCAAGGCAGAAGGGAGAGGGAGTAGAGGAAACAAGGGCTTAATCGGGGAAGTCCTCTTGGAGGAGATGTTATCTTAGGCTCTGTAGGCGGGGAGAGTGATGGTCTGTTGAGATATGAAGGGAGAGGGAGTTTCAGGCCAGAAGGAGGATGTGGCAAGGGGTTGACCGAAGTGGACGAGATGGAGGTACAGTGAATAGGTTGGCATTTGGGGAGCAAAGTGAGTGTGCTAGGTTGTAGTAGAAAAATCAGAGGTAAGATAGGAAGGGGCAAGGTGATTGAGTGCTTTCAAACCGTTGGTAAGGAGTTATTGATTGAGGCAGAGGTGGCTGGGCAAGCCCCAGAGGTTCTTGAGGAGTGGGGAAACATGGATTGAACGGTTTTGTAGAAAAATGATCTGGGCAGCAGAACGAAGTATGGACTGGAGTAGAGGGAGACAGGAAGCAAGGAGGTCAGTGAGTCGAGACAGCTCAAGATGGGATAGTCAAGATGGGATAGGATGAAGTGCTTGAAGCCACACAGTAGCAGTTGGGATGGAAAGGAAAGGGTGGATTTTTGTGATGTTGTAAAGGTACAACTGCCGGCCTTGGTGACGTTTAATTTAATAACCGCCCCCTTCCTCCTTGAAAGGCTATCAGGCCTCAGTTTTGTTGACTTAGTGCTAACCTGGTTCTACTTCTGTTCATAGAGGTTCCCTTATGAACCAAAGGGGGCTTTTTAAGGTTCTGGTGACCAGATTTGGGTAAAACGGGGTGCTGAATTAAAAGAGGGCCTGACTCGTTGTCACTACAACTCTGTTGTAATCTTTTGTCGGTTTTAATGCAACATATTTCAGTTCTTCTGACCATGAAAGCAATTGTGTTGGTTTTCAGTAATCTTGCGATGTCAGGGAGTAGAATGCAAATATTTTCGTTTTCCATTCAGTGCCGTGGAAATGCTAAGTAGTCACTTAAGGGAAAGGAAGCAGACTGTCAGTGCCTAATACACAGAGGTCCTCCAAAGTGAAGGAATGTAAAGGAATTATCTCAGGTAAATGAGAAATGAGCAGTCGGTGACTTCGCCTCAAGCGTGAAGCAGTGGGTAAAATTCATCCATTGCCCTTGGGTGAAGTATCTTCCAGTTTCAGTGCTTAATGCAGTGCCTGACACATAGTAAGTGCTTAACAAATGCCATAATTATTAATTATTATTAGCGGTAGGAAGTACAAACATGCTTTTTTTTTTGAAGTTAGTTCAAATATTTGGACATATGGTGGTCTAACGCCTTAATGACGTTGCCAAGAGCCCACATTCATGCTAGTCATGTGATGGTGATTACTTTATGATGTTTGACCTTCAAAAAGAGACCATACAAGCAAGCTTGCCCTGTTTGGAGGGGACAGTATACTGTGGCATTGTGGGAGTAAAAGGTAGAGCATTTTGATTTATTGAAGACTATCCATTAAGTACTTTTTTTCCCAAGATAAAATTTGGAAAAATAAAAATGGGTTTTAACTAGGTCTCTCACGGTTGCATACTAAAAATGAAAAGGTAAATGATTCAGAGCTTTCATTTGCTTTGGAGAGGAGCAGCAATAACAGGGCTGACATTCAATTCACATGGAAGGGGTATAAATTGCACTTGTCTTGGCTCCAGATGACACCCCCCTCCTCAAGGGAGAGGAGCTATTCGACTCGGCCGTGGTCCCTTCGGGCAATTGGTCACTAAGGACAACTATCAAAGTAGATTATTTTTAGGCCACCCCTTTATGGCTGGCATTTGGTCAACGTGAAGTAGGGAAAAATTTGCTTTTCTCCCACCCGCTCCCCAGCCTCCCCTTGTGATGTCATCACATTATGCTGCGTGTCTTCCTAAACCCAACAGGCGGTCCATAAATATCTTTATGTGACCTACATAATCAGAAATGAAACTTCAGTCCTTTATAGACGCTTCCCTTTAGTATTGAAATAGCCTTCAAGGTGGTACAGAGAACTGCTGTAGTAGCAGTAGTATTCATCAAGAGCTTACTGTGTGTGGAGCACTGCCCTAAGCACTGGGGAAGAATATACAGGTGGGAATTAGACATGGACCCAGTCCCTCAAGGGGCTCTATGAGTATAGAAAGTGCAGGGAATCAGGAGACAGACACATCCGAGCCATAAATCCAGATTTCCCCCTCTCTCAAATGCTCATTTGCTTTGAGAGTAATTATGAACGAGCAAAATGTTCTCCTTCGGCTGTCCATTGGTGGCCCTGCAATAAGCATCATTATTACATCATGAGGCAGGGCGTGGAGATTAACAGTTGAGGCCTATAATGATCAACCGCTACCACCCGTCAGAGGACCGATTTATACCCGTTAACAGTGTGGGAAAGTGGGAAGGGTCCCCTGTTTGGCCTTCCACACACCCAAAACACATTTAGAACTCACGTTTCAGTTTCCTTTTGAAGGCGCTTGAAACTGAAACATGGAACTCCTGTATTTTTGGGCTTGTTTATATCCCCAAAGGTGATTGGTCCTAGAAGTTTTAATTAAGCACCCCTATTCAGTTAATGAAATTGTAACCGTTGTAATTTTCACCTGCAAAAGAATTGCTCCTGAATGTTGGGAAAGTGCGGAGTTGTATAACACTGCTGCAGCATCAGCAAGGTTTCAGTGCATATTTACTGTTCTAAAAATAAGGCTTTTTCTCTTTCTGCACTCTGCCAAGACACTCTGCTTATGAACAAGTTGATTGCACCAAGACCTTTCATGCACTTTCAAGTAGCCTTTGAATGAAGAGATGTAATTAAAACGAGGAGAATGTAATTTATTTATATTAATGTCTGTCTCCTCCTCTAGACTGTAAGCTTGCTGTGGGCAGGGAATGTGTCGGTTTATTCTTATATTGTACTCTCCCAAGTGGTTAGTACAGTGCTCTGTGCACGGTAAGCGCTCAGTAAATACGAATGAATGAAGAGAAAGAGCGACTGGGTAAAATTTCAATATTGCTAATATTGGGGGACATGTGATATAAGCCAGGATCTAAGTTTTTATTAGTGGTGTAGAATTAAGCCTAAAATTTTGTATGCATTTAATTTAAAACAAAATCACCCCAAACGCCTTCTGGCTGGCTTTGAGCTAAGAAATCCATTATACTCGTATTATACCATAGTCATTATTGTAAAGTACTTATTGGACTTTGACTTCTCGATGATGATGGTATAAATTATGATAACCGCTGTATTTGTTAAACACGTACTGAGGCCGAACACCGAGCTAAGTGCTGGGGTAGACGTCCGACAATCAGATTGGACACGACACAGTGCCCATCTCTCACGAGGCTCCCATTCTAAGGGGGAGAGAGAAAACAGGTATTTAATCTCCATTTTACAGGTGAGGAAATTAGGGTACAAAGAAGTTGCAGTCTTGTGGCAGAGTTGGGATTAGAACCCAAGGCTCCTGGCTTCCAGTCCTGTGCTCTGTCCACCAGGCCACTGGTCCACTTTGAGGTCACTTTGATACTTTTATTCCTCACTCAAAAGCACAAAGACTTCTGGTCAGAACCGGTCTGTTCCTGTCGAATGCCGTTTTCTCCTCTCTTGCCCGGAAGCTTGCCTACAGTCTGGTGTTCTGGGTTTTGATTTATTCAATTTCTTTTTTAAATAGAAGGCAAACTGCAACACCTACCCTGCCCTGCTTTTCCTCCCCTTCTTGGCTAAAGGGAGCGTACAGTTTGAGGGAACAGGAAACTTGAGATTTTCTAGCAAGGCTAGATCACTAGGTAGTTCAGTGGAGGGTGAGCTGTCAGGGTCTGGAATTCAGGGATATTTGATTGACAGTTCAAACACTGAAATAGGGTTGTTTAATGTGGTATTTCTAGAACCACTCCCTGAATTTCCAGTCAAGCTGATCTCAGTGGTTTACGATTTTGCACTGTGGCATTAGGGGAGTGTTTAGACCACTGAGCGTTCCAAATAAGAGTGTCCAGAAAATAATTTGTCATGGTTGATCAGGTATTCTATATTTTTCATAAAAATAATTAAAACTTGTTAGTTCATGATTCCTTATTGGTTATGTTAAATCATAACGTGTTGATGAATTTGCAGATTCATCTGGATGGTTGTTTTCCTGGCTTTTTGTGGTTGGAAACACACCCAACCTAAGACTGTCAGCCCGCCGTTGGGTAGGGACCGTCTCTGTATGTTGCAAACTTGTACTTCCCAAGCGCTTAGTACAGTGCTCTGCACACAGTAAGCGCTCAATACGATTGAATGAATGAATGGGGAGCCCTGTTTGAAGCAGGTGGGAATGAGGCAGCAGAAGAGGAAGTTTTGTTCATAGCCCTTGTACTGTGCTATAGCAGAGTTTTCAGTGTGGGGAATCATTCTCGGATTTCACTCCAAGTGGGTATGTTCCAGATCTTGGGAGGATACCTGGGCAGGAAAACAAGAATTAATAATAATAATTATGGTACTTGTTGAGCGCTTACTCTATGCCTGGCAGCGTATTAAGCACTGAGGTGGATACAAGTAAATTGGGTTGGACACAGTCTCTGTCCCATAGAGGGCTCACAGTCTTACTCCCCATTTTCCAGGTGAGACAACTGAGGCACAGAGGAGTTAAGTGACTTGCCTAAGGCCACACAGCAGACAAGTGGCAGAGCGGGGATTAGAACCCATGACCTTCTGACTTCCAGGCCCGTGGTCTCTCTACTATGTCCGTGGTCTCTCCACTATGCCATGCTGCTCCTCATAAACCAAAACAAAATGAGAATTTTCCCATTCCTCACAGAGACATCGTGTTAAAGCAACATTGGTTACAAGAGAAGAGCTGAGAGGCCATTTCCATTGATGATAATAATGACAATAATAATTGCGGTATTTGGTAAGAGCTTACTGTATGGTGACATTGCTGCCTTACAATAATAATAACTGTGGTATTTTTTAAGCCCTTACAGCATGTCAAGCACTGTACAAAGTGCTGGAGTAATCAAGCCCCACATGGGGCTCACAGTCTGAATTGGAGGGAGAATAGGCATTGAATCCCTATTTTGCAGATGAGGAAACCGAGACAGAGAGACTGTGACTTGCCCAAGGTCACACAGTAGCCACGTGGAGAAGCCGGGATTAGAACCCAGGTCCCTGACTCTCAGGCCATATTACTTCTTAGTGTAGAGTTCCATTAACTTTCCACTGCACTTTCCCCCAGTGGTTTTCCACGAAAAGTAAGCACATTGAGTGTGGTGTGAAAAGTATGAGTAGATGTATTTATTTAAACCAAACTTCCCAAACTGAGTACCGACAGTTGATAGGAAAAAATAAATTAGATGGCCGGTTTTTGTATTGAGTGGTTATGTGTGACTTTTCCTTAGGAACCTATCAATATTGAGATATAACATTTGACCATTTACAGTTTTTTCTTTAAATATTAAGTATTGTAAAATATTAAGTTTTGTAGGGGCAGTAAACGAAGATCCACTCTGTGTTAAGCCACTTATAATAATGAGACCATCCATTTCATCTTTTAATAAATATTGTAGCTGCCTTTCAAAGACTTTACGGGCGTTCGTATGTTTGCGGACAAATTCTTTATAGTCATTTGACTACTCGGGTCAAGGGCAGATTTTTCAAGGGAGGGCTTAGAGATTGTGGACAAAGTAGTTCCCCAGACTGAGACACTGAAATTGTGACTTGCCCGAGGTCACATAGTAGCCAAATGAGTAGCTGGGATTAGAATCAATCAATCAATCGTATTTATTGAGCGCTTACTGTGTGCAGAGCACTGTACTAAGTGCTTGGGAAGTACAAGTTGGCAACATATAGAGACGGTCCCTACCCAACAGTGGGCTCACAGTCTAGAAGGGGGAGACAGAGAACAAAACATATTAACAAAATAAAATAAATAGGATATGTACAAGTAAAATAAATAAATAGAGTAATAGAACCCAGCTCCCTGACTCTCGGGCCTGTGCTCTTCCCACTAGGCCATACTATTTCTTAGTGTAGAGTTCTGTAAACTTTCCAGTGCACTTTCCCCCAGTGGTTTTCCACGAAAAGCAAGGACATTGAGTGTGAAAGGCTTCCAGGTGGTGAATGTTTGTTAGGTTCTCTAGATAGAAAAGGAAATTTTGTACTAGGCAAGAGAAACATCAGCCAGAATAGCATAAGCCGATTGGTGGGTTTTATCTTCTTTAAAGATGTAGGGCCTTTTGGAGTGTCCTCCCCTCCCCAACTTCCCTCACTTTCCTTTCGTGCTCCTCCCCCCTAGAAAAACTTAAGAACCCCCTGAAGAACCCCCTGTATTTTTATGTAGGTTTGACTGTGACACATAAGTACTGTTTAGTAGTCTGTGATCCAGTTTTTTGATAATATCTGGTCAGTGGGGATTAATGTTAAAACACTCATTTGTACAGGATCGAGACCAGTTGTCCTCCATCCAGTATTCTGTTTCTGACCGGCAGTAGGACCAATGGCGCACTCTAATCATTCCTTCAGGCAGGCTCACGGTCCCATTTGTGACTGGATGGAGGCACGCACTATCATCATTTATTGTCTCCCTTATTTAGAGCACTGTACCGAGTGTTTGGGAGAGTATAGTTGAGTAAGCCACAATATCCCTATCATCTGCCGATGTGTGGAGGGAACCGTATCATAGTGGTCCCCTTGGAATCCACCCTTATGTTTGGGATGGGCTGTAGAACATCCCTAAAATTGGAGGGTTTTTTATGGTTTATTTGTTAAGCGCTTACTGTGTGTCAAGCACTGTTCTAAGCTCTGGGTTGGATACAAGCTAATCAGGTTGGACACAGTCCCCGTCCCGTATGGGACTCTCAGTCCCCATTTTACAGATGAGGGAACTGAGGCCCAGAGAAGCTACATGATTTACCCAAGGTCACAGAGCAGATATGTGGTGGAGCTGGGATTAGAACCCTGGTCTTTTTGACTCCTAGGCCTGTGCTCTCTCCACTAGACCATGCTACTTCTCAGGCTTACCATCAACTTTTAAAGCAATCAACTCTTCTCTTCCTACTTTATCTCGCTACTACTACAGCCCAGCCTGCACACATTGTTCCGCTAGCACCCAGTTTGCTCTCTGCACCTCAGTGCCGTCTTTCTCACCTTTCCCGTATCTCCCTCTGGCATGGAATTTCCCTTCCTTTTCACATACGCCAGACCACCACTGTCCCCACCTTCAAAGCCTTATTAAAATCACATCTCCTTAGACTGTAAGCTTGTTGTGGGCAGGGAATATTCATTCATTCATTCATTCAATTGTATTTGTCTACCAACTCTTGTATTATTCTCTCACAAGCGCTTAGTACAGTGTGTTGCACCTAGTAAGTGCTCAATAAATACCACTGATGATGATGCCTGGAAGACAGGATTTGGTTGAAAAGATTAGAGAAGCAGCGTGGCTCAGTGGAAAGAGCACGGGCTTTGGAGTCAGAGGTCATGGGTTCGAGTTCCGGCTCTGCCACATGTCTGCTGTGTGACCTTGGGCAAGTCACTTACTTCTCAGAGCCTCTGTTACCTCATCTGTAAAATGGGGATGATGACTGTAAGCGCCACGTGGGACAACCTGATCACCTTGTATCCCCACCCCCAGCACTTAGAACAGTACTTTGCACATAGTAAGCATTTAACAAATGCCATCATCTTAAGGAGTTCTGTTTTGGACAACGTTGAATTTGAGGTGTCGGCTGGACATCCAGGTAGAAATTTCCCAAAGTCAGAGGGATATTGCAAGGGTGTAAGCTTGTTGTGGGCTAGGAACATGTCTACCAACTCTGTTTTACTTTCTAAAGTACTTAGTACAGTGCTATACACAAAATAAGTGCTCAGTAAATGCCATTGATTGACTGCAGAGAAGCAGAGACATCAGAGAAGTAGCGATATTTGGGCTCTTGCTCTGTGCAGAGCGCTGTGCTTGACTCTTGGAAGAGTACAGTAGTTGGTAGACATGACCCTTGCTCTCATGGAGCTTGCAGTCTAGAGTGGGAGACACACTAAAATAAATTACAAGTAGGGAGAGGCGATAGGGTATAAAGATATGAATGTAACTGCTACCAGGGGAAGGCAGTGAGGATAGGGTATAAAGAAATGAATGTAACTTCTACCAGGGGAAGGCGGTGAGGAGAGAGAACCCAAGTACTTTGACATGAAATTGCTGAGGAGGTAGTAGGGGGAAACAGAGAGTGGGGAGATAAGGTGAATCAGGGCAAGCCTCCTGAAGGAGGTGTCATTTTGGACATCTTTGAAAATGGGGAGAGACATGGTCTGCCTACTGTTAAATGGGGAAGTTGTGAGCGAGAGATTGGTGGCATATGATGGAGCCACAGTGAATCGGTAGGTTGGTGAAGCAGGTGAGCTGGCATACAGGAGGAAAGGAGTGAGGATAAGGATGGGGGAGAGAGCTGATATATCCAATTTTCTGGAGTTTCTGCTTGATTTTCAACCTTTTGGGACTTAATTTTCTCCCAAATCTGGACTCATGATATTTGCTCAGAAAAAAAAATATTCATTTGAATTTCCTTTTCAAATTTACTTAGGAAGTGGTACAAGATTGATAGCACTGTCTGTGGTATAATAGAAATGAGTACTCTATAAATACGTCGCTCTGTGTGTGTATGTGTCTCCACCTCTCTGTGTGTGTCTCTGTGTGTAGGTCTATGTCTCTCTTCTGCAGTTGATCACAGTCGGGGCCAGCAGCTGTTTATTGGTGAATGTACTGAATCCACCCGCAGTCTTGGGAACACAAACCACTGAGCCATGAACATTCTTCCCCTCGGTGTTGTTGGTTATAGATACACCAAAGGGAACAGAGGCTGCAGGGGAATTACTGCCCTGTCCAACCCCAGTGCCTTTTCTCCCTCCCCTTTTACTGCACTGAACAATACCTCGCAGAAGCAGAGGCTGCTGCCATTTGTGCTGGACCCATTTGACTCTTGGGTCTACTTGCCACTTCCCTTTCCCTTGGCAAGGTTTACAGTGCTTTGCCAGCCAGCTATCCCTTTGGTGTTGGTGGATTAATGGGGGCCCATTGGGTGGATAGGGTAGGGCAGAACCAACAGGCTTATCTTGTCTCTCCAGTATCCTCATATGCAACTATGGACAGTGTATGCACAAAACCGTCAATTTTTAGTTTGTGCGCTCTCTCTCTCTCTCCCTCTCTCTCTCTCTCTCCTCTCTCTCTCTCTCTAAAACACACACACACATACTCTTTGTCCCTCTTAGCTGATGGAGGCAGTCATTATCAACTTTAAATGCCTACTAAGAGCAACCAAACATTTTGGTGAAAGTGCCCTGAAGAAACTAAAATGGATTTTCAAGAAATGTACTACTCTCCAACTCCTGTGACCTGCAGATTTTCTGGGTTTCATTCTGTTGGGGACTGTTCAATTGAAGTGGTTGGTGTGTGTCCCTTCTTGCTACTTTAAATAATAATCACGGTACTTGTTTAGCACCTTCTCTGTGCAAGCACTGTGCTAATCTCTGGGGTGGATAGAGGATAATCGGGTTGGACACGGTCCATGTTCCATATGGGGTTCACAGTCCAGGAGGGAAGTAGGATTACACTCTATTTAAGAACTGCTTAAGTGAGTCTTGCTTTCAATACAGGCCTAGAGAACGATGGGCCACCTCAATCGCAGTGCGTGCCCAGCCCAACACTGACTTTGACCCCGGAGAGTAACTTGAAGCCAAATCCGAAGTTGTTGTTGATGATGATGATATTTGTTAAGCGCTTAGTATGTGTTAAGCACTATTTTAAGCACTGGGGTAGATATATATATCTAATCAGTTTGGTCACAGCCCCTGTCCCATGGGGCTCTCAGACTTAATCTCTATTTTACAGTTGAGGTAACTGAGGCCCAGAGAAGTGAAGTGACTTGCCCAAGGTCACACAGCAGGTAAGTGGCAGAGCAGGCGTTAGAACCCAGGTCCTTCTGACTCTCAGGCCTGGGCTCCATCCACTAGGCCACACTGCTTCCCGGCAAGTTAATCCAAGTCTGCGTCAGGTGGTTCTTTCTTACTGTCCATGCATTGTAGCTCCCCTGCTGCTATACTGAGGTACCCCCTGCATCGTGGAACAGGTGGACTATATGATAATCCCTCTCTCCGTCCTCTCTCCCACCTTCCCAGGGATGGCATACCATCAGTCACCAGAACACTTGTCCGTTTCTGTGCTGCTTATTGATTTTTATCCATGTGTCTTCTCTCCACTCTCTTTAATCATTGTGTATGTCTTCATTTCACTGCTTCCTCAACTCCCGAGAGTAGGGATCTTGTGTTTGACTTCCACATGCTCCTCAAGTGCCTCTTTCAGTGTTTGTACTCAATAGGCACTCAATATACACTATTGCTATTGATGGGGAACGCCTGGGTTTGACTCAGGGCTGGCTTGGCCTGACCCCAGAGGG
Source organism: Tachyglossus aculeatus (assembly GCF_015852505.1). NCBI lineage: Eukaryota > Metazoa > Chordata > Mammalia > Monotremata > Tachyglossidae > Tachyglossus > Tachyglossus aculeatus. The sequence goes on along the minus strand of NC_052068.1, from coordinate 90,362,371 downwards.
ATTTTTCCAAGCCTAGCCTTTTGAGGGCCTTAGCCAAGTGGCCTCTACTGAGAAAGTGAAGCCCTGGGCCAAAACACATGCCGTGTGTTGGATGGTTCATCCAGGCCTCTAGAAACTGTGGTGTCACGTGGGCTGGCAGCTTTTTCTGTATGAAGGCATCTTCCTGTGTCCGGTGAAGGCACATCATCCTGAGGTTATCGTACTTCACCGTGCTGTTTGCCACTTGAGACACAACTGAGAAGCAGCGTGGCTTAGTGGATAGAGCAAGGACCTGGGCGTCAGAAGGACCCAGGTTCTCCTCCCGGCTCTACCATTTGTCTGCTGGGTGACCTTGGGCAAGTCACTTTCCTAGGCCCGTTACCTCATCTGCAGAATGGGGATTAAGATTGTGAGCCCCACGTGGGATATGGACGGTGTCCAACCTGATTAACTTGTATCGACCCCAGCGCTTTGTACAGTGCCTGGTACAGAGTAAACGCTTAACAAATACAATTTAAAAAAAATTCTCTTCAGTCTAAACTGTGGAAATAAGATCTTTTGGAATTAAAAATATCTGCTGTGGTTGGGAAAGGTAGCGACCCATCTTTGTGCCTGGCTGGGGGCAAATGGATTGTTTGGCCCAAGTGAACTGTTTTTGACTCATCCTTTGGTGAGATCCCAGATCTTTCCCTGACGCTTCAGTCCTTTCTCCTCTATCATTGTTGTCGTGACGAAATAGCCCTGATTTAGTGTCCACGTGAATGTAGGAGTGTGCTGGACCTTATAAAATGGGAGTTGGCAGCCTTTGCCTTTTCGGAGCTTACGTTCTAAATTGAGCAACGCGTAGGCAGTTGTATCAACAAGGCATACACCCTGTTATTTCATCGCAAGAGCAGAGTCAGCGGGAATAGACAGTGAGCTCGTTGTGAGCAGGGAACGTGCCTACCAACTCTGTTGTATTGTACTCTCCCAAGCACTTAATACAGTGCTCCGCACCGTAGCGCTCAATAAATACCATCGATTGAGACCATGCCATGTTACAGGTTAAACTCTTTGTGATTTTTGTCTTCAAATGTGTAGGTACTAATTGGACTAGCTGCAAGCATAAAATTAGCAGTGCCTCTGTCCTCCCATTACCGTGCACATTCTTGACTCTTTCTTCCCCTTGGCAAGTCACTATCAGTGGAGATCAGCAGCAACCAGTTTAGAGCACCCAGGACACTGAGATAGGGGAAGTGGTGTGATTCAGGGCGCTGCGGTTAGATGCTTACTCTGCTCAGTACAGCGTTTGCTACACACAGGATGCTCACTAAATATTGCTGGTTAAATGAATGAAAGACGTTCAGCCATTACATGCCCAAGTTCTGGTGAGAGTAACTCACGAATGCCAGAAATGCCCTTTTGGGATACAGGTAAATACAGTAGGTTCCACTGGAAAAGAGGTAAAGCTAGTTAGATCCTGTCTGGGTCCCATGGCTTTTTTGTTGTTGTGTATGTATGTATGTGTGAGAGAGAGAGACTCTAACGATGGGTGCCTGATTTTAGGACTCCATCCTAAACCAGAAATGGCACCTCCAGGATAAATTGTGTGGCTTCTTGGAGTCCCTGCCTGTATCCCTGCCACCTACAAGGGTGAATGCTGACTCCCTTCTGACTCGCAGGCCTATGCTCTACCCACTAGTCCATGTTGCTTCTCGTTTTGGGCCGAGAACACGCCTACCAACTCTGTTGTATTGTACTCTCCCAAGAGCTTAGTAAAGTGCTCTGCACGTAACGCTCATACCACTGAAGGAATGACGCAACGGAAGCCTTGGACGGCTTGTATTCTTCCCAGTTAAGCAGTGTCTTGTATTTTAATGATTGGAATTGCATTTAATGTTCATTCTGAAGAATTAATGTAAAGGATTAGTGAAACCGTGGGATGCATAATATTTAAATTGAAGTAGCGTAAAATGTTCTTTTGTTATCAGTGCAGGTTCTCTGTCTTTAGGCTTCTGCTTACTCCTGAATGTCAGTGACGACAAAACTTTTTTTCAGTTATGAGTAAGGTCCTTGTTCATAGAATGCCAACTGATGAAAAGAGCTACAAGCACAGCTTCTTTCGTAGGACTGCACCTAAACTGTCCATGGCAGATGGGAGTGTGTCTTATTTCTAAAAATCACAAGAAGGATGTGAAAACTTCCTTTGAAGCCTGCTTGATTTCTAGCAACTCTTGAATTCTTCTATGATCTACTGTGCTGCAGTTTTAGCATATATTTGCTGTTCGGGTGGAAATCCAGCCACTGTGCTTAATAGTGTGTGACCTGAGTCACACACGTAACTGGATGTAAAGAAGATGGGTTGTTATACTTAAAATTAATATCAATAAGTTCCCTTGGAACCTCCCGATATTAAAAAAAAATTCTAATTTCATCACCAAAGAACTTTGTTGTTAAGAAGTTTGCATAAACAACTGTGTTGGTTTATGGAATTCAGCTTATTCTGCTTTGCCAGAATACTATTAGGAGAAAGTGACAATTATTATAGAAGCAGTGTGGCTTAATGGAAGGAGCACGGGCTTGGGAGTCAGAGGTTGTGGGTTCTAATCCTGGCTCTGCCACTTGTCAGCTCTGTGACTTTGGGCAAGTCACTTAACTTCTCTGTGCCTCAGTTACCTCATCTGTAAAATGGGGATTAAGACTGTGAGCCCCACGTTGGACAACCTGATTACCTTGTATCTCCCCCAGTGCTTAGAACAGTGCTTGGCACATAGCGCGTAACAAATAACATCCTCCTCCTCCTCATCATCATTATTATTATTATTATAGGAATCACAGAACAAGTAAATTTAAGTAATTGGCATCCATGCCAATTTTCATGGCAAGTTTATTCAGAATATATAGCTCCAGCCCATTTAAAGGTGTGTCCTATAGGTGTCAAGAGGATGTCTGTGTGGGGAGCCTTTGCTTCCCATTCGTTTTTGCCTTGAAACAAACTCCTATAGGGCTGGATTGTTGCAACAACCACTCCTCTTCCATTGCTGCTGTTTTCATAAAATTAAAAAACTGGGCCAGGGACCTTGAGAGATCATCTGGTCCAGTCTCCTGTCTTCAGGGAAGACCACATGCAAACTGTCTGTAAATCACTGTTTTAAAGGTATTCAGAGAAAGTGTTTTGTCACATGGTTCTGTAAATGCGGCTTAAAATCTAGTCATCCTCCCTGTCAGGAAATTCTTGCTTCATCTTTGTCATCAGCCCCAGAGCCAGTGAGCGCAACAGTGGAAAGCAGTGTGTCAGAAACGGACTCTGGATGTCATATTTGCCCCTTAGCAACTGTTTCCTCTTTGCCTGTGCACCTTCATGACTGTCATGATCCCCTGAGCAGAACTGAAAGTAGGGAGAGTGTGGAATTCATCTTTCTCACTTATTCTGAAAATGATCACTCATCAAATATTAAATGCCCTCGGGGATGTGGTGCCGAATGAGCTATTGAGTGACAAATACAAAAATAAAAAGCAAGCATAGTCTTCAGGGTGTGGTTTAAGTATGTTGTAGCTTTTTTTTTAAAAAAGATTTTAAAAATGGTTTGAGTCAGTGAAGGCCCACTCTTGCCTGCTGTTATCAATCCAATAGGCTCACATTCAACCACATGGTAAAAAGGGATGTTTTTCTCACTGCTTTTTTTCACTTGCTGCCATCTGCTTATTCACTCAGTTGTATTTATTGAGAGCTTACTGTACTAAGCGCTATGGTACTAAGTGCTTGGAAGAGTAGAGTAAGTGACATTCCCTGCCCACAACCAGCTTACAGTCTAGAGGGGGAGACAGACATTAATATAAATAAATTACATGTAAGGCAAGTGGCACCTGAAGGGCACTTTTTTGAGTTCGCTGTACCCTTGAGCGTTTTCCCATTAATGGGTAATGTTGCCTTTATTCCTAATCTTAAGGACTCTTTGCAGTTTGTCATTGGAATGTATGTGGGTGAATCCCCCTGGATCCATATCTTGAGCATCATTTGAAATCATGTCCCTGGATGAGGAGGAAGAATTGTAGGGGCCTTATGATATTGAGTGGATCTTGTTTGCAGGACTCCTTTCCATTTAGAAATCATAAATAGTACTTAGAATTCTGATTAATCCATGTACAATATAGAAGAGGATAGAGCAGACTTTAGGATGTTAATAGATATGTTTTTAGGACAGGGACTAAGCGTTCGTTAGCCGTATATAACTACCGAAGACTGCTGGTCAAGGGATTGCTGCCAGTTTGTGTTTTTAGATTCCATTGATATGGGGTGGGGGAGAGCCGGTAAGTGACTTTTTTAAAAAAAAAAAACAAAAAACAAAACTAAATTGCTGCTAGTTGCTTTCAATTCTTTTTAGACTATATGCCCAGGGATTAAATATTCAAAAGTGAATGGGCTGTTAACCCTAACTTTTTAGTTGAATCATTTCACCAAAGCACTGTCAGTTTCTCCAGGAGCCAAAATGGTACTTTTAAAGTGTCTTAGCCACGGTCATATTTTAGAGTACTTCAAGCCAATTGAAGCTGGCTTTCTCTATCATTGATGCAAACAGTTTGTGTTACCACAGTGGCCCACACCACGGGTTTAATAGACTCTGTGCTTGATAGGTCGCTTGTAGTTTTTGTCCAGCGCTGTAAGGTTTCCGTTATCGCTGGAGTCTTGTTTTTCCGGTGGTTGGTGCGGCTTATGAGGCACTTAATTCTACTCACAATATTTCTCTGCCGTGAATGGCACTTGGAAATCATAGCCACTGAGAGTAGATTACTAAGGATACAGAGGAAATAGATGCTTTCTGCCCTTATGGAGTTTCTGATCTCAAGTGGAGGAAATGGCAAAAAGAGGAAAGTACAGCTAGAAACACAAACACATCTGCACGGAATCAATGGTGGCTTTAATTAAGAGGTGTGCCGGAATTCCATGCGAGCCCGAAGGCCTCCTTGAGTGCTGTACCTACGATTGTTCTGTTACAGGGATCCTCTGCTGGAACGTTCTCCTTTTTAGGGCTCTTCTGCGACAGTGCTATTGCATTTTAATGCCCGTATTTCGAGCAGCACGCTGTTCGGCAAAACGAAACCCAGAACAGCAGCAACAAAAGAATCGACAGCCATCCTTCAACTCGGCAACTAGGGCAGAGCTGGAAATTGGCAGGGCCGTACATAGGCAAGGGAGGTCGTTTCCCAGGGTACTATAGGGTCACTAGTGTCACTTCTGTCTCTGGGCGGATTGGGAAGGATCGGTAACGCGGCCTCTTGTCAATCAATAGCGTTTGTTGAGTGCCTTCTGTGTGCAGAGCACAGTACCAAGAGCTTGGGGGAAATACCATAGAATTAGTGGACACGATCCCTGCATTCAAGGAGTTTGCTTTCTAACTGGGGAGGCAGGCACTGAAAAGACATTTTGGATAGGGGGAAGTCAGGGGAGCTCTGAGTACCCAAATACTTAGTGCTGTTTGCCTGTATCCCCCACCAGTACCCCCAAAGTGATCACCGGCCCAGCTAGGAAACAAGATATACCCATCCCATGTCTCTGCGAGCCATCCTTCATCAAGAGGTACAACCCTTGCCCTGAGCTAGACTCCACAACTGGGCCGCCAGCACAAGGGACCCCCCACTCCTCCCTGGGCGGTAACTCTTCTTGTCACCCAACGCCCCGATTAGAAGGGGAACGGCAGAAAAAGTGGCACTCATAGAGAATGATGGAGTGGAATAGACCGTGAGCTCATTGTGGGCAGGGAACACCTCTACCAATGCTGTTATAGTGTACTCTCCCAAGCGCTTAGTACACTGCTTTGCACACAGCAAGTGGCTCAATAAATATCTTGGATTGATTGAAAGGTGGAAAAAAGATAAAAGCCCAGCTTCTTCACTCCCAGCCTGGAGCAGAGAATCCCACTTCCCTAGAAGCCTCCGGTTCGGACAGTGAAAGAACCCAGAAAAGAAAAATGTCTCATCCTGCATACTGGCCTCCTAAACCTTAAGCATGTCTTTGGCAGTGATCGTGTTTAACTCTGTTGTATTCTCCCAAACGCATAGCACAATGCTCTACAAAAAGTAAGCGCTCAGTTAATATCATTGATGATGATGGTGCCCTCCTGATGCTTGTATAGAGTTTGTAAGTTGCTGTTGAGTGAGACTCTCGCTGTTTAATTTAATAATATTTGATATTATTAAATTTAATATTTAATATTAATTTAATATATAATTTTCTTTCTCTTCCCCACTCTTTCAGTATTCAGGAGGAATGGGTACTTATATGTATGCAACAAAAGCACCTAATTAAAAAAATTTTTTTTCTTAGTGGTGCTTATTTACATTGCTATTTGACCATGCAGCTATATCGGGTTTCTTAATTACTTGATGTATTGGTGTTGTTTTTTGGATCTTGGGACCACATTAATGCTCATTATATTATTTTTTTTCCTGGGGGAAACGGTTGTTCAGAGCTTTTTTGCTGAAGAGTCTATTTTCAAGGAGCTACTTGAGAGTGCTTAACTAGGGAGTTCCTGTACGACTGGTTTTTGGCTGGACCCGATTGGCCCTGACATCACCTCTCTGTTGTCTCCCTTTCCCTCTGCCTGTGGTGGCACTGGGTATGAGCCAAGAAGTATTGTAGAATTGGGGGTGATGGTCCCTCAAACCCCAAGTGATCCCTTCCCCCTCGTTCTGTGAAGCTCAGAGCCCGGCCTTGCCTGCCACTCTGAAACCTGGCCCTTCTGTATAGCTTGGCCAAGCACGCTTCTCCTCTGGATGTTAAGTCCGAAACCAGGCCAAAATTGGGTGAGGCTCAAAACTTTCCTCCTAGCCCCCACCCCCTCGTCTCTCAAATTGAGAAGGTGTTACAGCATAGGGGCAGGGGCTCTGTAGTCCATGGATTGGGGATTGGGGTTGGGGGGGGAAGAGAGAGTGAAGAGAGGAAAGAGAGAAAATAGTTTATCTAGGTACAGTTGCTTGGAAAAGAGGCTAGGTTCTTCTCCAGTCCTGATTGCTTGGCTTCTTCTGGCCTCTCTGTCCACCCCTCTCCCCCTCTAATGCCATTTAAGTGCTTACTATTTGCCAAACACCATAACTAATTGCCGGGGTAGATACAAGATAATTGGGTCGGAACCAGTCCCTGTCCCACATGGGGCTCACAGTCTTAATGCCCATTTTACAGACGAGGGACCTGAGGCCCAGAGAGTGAATTGACTTTCCCACACTGCACACAGGTGGCGGAGGTGGGATCAGAACCCAGGTCCTTCTGACTCGCAGGGTCCGGGCTCTTTCCATTACGCCATAGTGCTTCTCTTACCTTGGGCCATGAATCCTCCTTTTGTGTTTTCAGTACGCACCGCCGTGCCAGTGACGTAAGTGGTCCAGGGAGACTCCCCAAATAGGCAAGATTCAAGTCGGCCTCTGGATTTAAGTAGAACCGAATCCCTTAGAGCAGTGCTGAATGGACTGTCCTGTCAGAAGGGACAGATGAGCCTCAGTCCCGAGACACATAACCGTAACCGGCGCAGAGAAATCCTCTTGTTTCTTCTGGGGCCCGGAGACCAACAAGCAAGCCACAGGACAAAGTGCACGTGTGGTCTTTGCCCACATTATCCTTCAGTGCTCAGCGGGATGCCAGCAGATCCATTTTCCCTGCTTGGGCATTTTCCATTCTCCTGATCTTTTTTTGTTGTTCTCAAATTGCCTTCTGGGACCTCTCCTAAAACAAAGCGCACAGTTTCTCCTCCTTCTGGCTTTGGTGGAATTTTTAAATCCTGGCAATATGGTGCTGAGAATCTGTTTACCTTTGGGCTTAAAAAAGAGCCTAAAGTGTTTTTCTTTAAAAAGATCCGTGCTGAAATATTTCTCTTTAAATTTGTGGTTGTCTTCTCGACACCACCTATGTTGGCAGGCCGTGACTTTTTCCCCCTAGGAGAATGAAGGCAATTCCAAACTGAAGAGGGCCAGAATGCTGGTTGACGCACGGTTGCATAATTGGAGAGAAATTAAGCCTATAAATCAGGGCTCCGTCTCTGCAGTTTATCTACCCAAGACACTTGCACTATCTTTTTTAATGCTGAGTGGACAGAAGAGAGAACACATTGTTGAACAGTTTTGCACTGTTCGGCTACTGCAACCCAGTCCACACACTTGGCTCCTCTGTTGCTGACCTACTCACTCTTACCTTGTCCTCATCTCCTCTTCATATGTGACAGACTCTCTCCACCTTCAAAGCCTTATTGAAGGCCCATCTCCAAGAACCCTTCCCACACTAAGTCCTCATTCCTTCTCTCCCATTCCCTTGTGTGTCACCTTTACTTGCTCCCTTTATTCACCCCTCAGCCCCACAGCGTTTGGGTACACATCGGTAATGTATTTGCTTATATTAATGTCCGTCTCCCCCTCTAGACTGTAAGCCCGTTGAGGGCAGTGAAAGTGTCTGTTATACTGTTGCGTTGTACCCTCCCAAGCGCTTAGTACATGGCTCTGCACACAGTAAGCACTCAGATACAATTGATTGATTGACTGAATTTGTATGCCCTTCTTAATACACCCAACCCAGCAGGAGCAGATCCAAGTAATGCTCATTATTTTAAATTTTGCCAGTGGTTGCGCCAATAAGTTATTAGGAACAGTCCAGTGGAGGGCAAACAAATCGAAGGGGAGACAGCAACATGGAAGAACAAGGGTAAAAATAATTTGCAGGAATCTGTGTAAATGATTCTGTTACTACAGTCATCAGAAAAAGGAAAATAGGGTTGTGCGTGTTTTTTGGTTTCTCCACTGATTATACTAACCGAATGCCAAGTCCTGAAATTTGCTTATGGGAGAAATGGAAGGGTTGGTAGTAGCATTTGTGGGCCAGAAGAACCTCAACTCAAAATATCGTGCCAAGGGAGGCTTTGAGAAGATCATCAGTCAATCAATCAGTCGTATTTATTGAATACTCGGTGCAGAGAACTGCACTGAGTCCTTGGGAGAGCACGGTGATTAGTAAACACTCTCCTTGCCTTCAAGAAGCGTACGGTTTAGTGAGGGGAGGCAGATATTAAAATTAATTACAGGTAGGGGAAACAACAGTTTAAAGTTTAAATGGTTGGTGGGGGTAGATGGGTCGAGAACTAAAGTGCTTAGAAGGTGAGAACTCTTGAAGATCCTCTATTAAAGTAACTAGCTACTGTAGCGTGGCTTAGTGGATAGAGCACGGGCCTGGGAATCAGAAGGTCATGGGTTCTAATCCTGGCCCCGCCACTTGTCTGCTGTGTGACCTTGGGTAAGTCACTTCACTTCTCTGTGCCTCTCAGTTCCCTCACCTGTAAAATGGGGATTGAGACTGTGAGCCCCATGGGGGACAGGGACTGAGTCCAACCCGCTTTGCTTGAATCCAGTGCTTAGTACACTTCCTGGCACATAGTAAGCACTAAACAAATACCATAATTATTATTGGTCTTATTCTGAAGCAAGGAGGCTTGGACGAAAGAGCTCAGGCCTGGGAGTTGGGAGATCTGGGTTCCAGTGCAGGCTCTGTCATTTGTCAGCCGAATGACCTAAGGGAACCCTGCCTCAGTTTCCTCATCTGTAAAATGAGGATTAAATTCCTCTTCTCCTTCCCTTTAGATTGGGAGCCCCAGGTGGGCAGGGACTGTGTTTGACCCGATGATTTTGTATACCCTAGTACTCAGAACACTGCTTGGTGCGTAGTGTGTGCTGAACTGATGCTATTATTATTATTGTTATTATTGGAAATTATAGCATTAAATCTTATGCATTTCGAATCGGAACTTGATGTTTTTTCTAAATTGTTGTGAAATTGCATTTAGTGAAATAAGTGAAGCATCATGCCAAGAGATGTGCTAGCCAGATGTCATCAAGCAGTCATCCAGTTGTATTTATAGAGCGCTTACTGTGTGTGGAGCACTGTACTCAGTGCTCGGGAGTGTTCAATATAACAGAGTTGTTGTATTGTACTCTCCAGAACGCTTAGTACAGTGCTGTAGACATGTTCCCTGCCCACAAGGAGCTTAAGTTCTAGAGGGGAAGACATTCATTCATTCATTCAATCGTATTTATTGAGCACTTACTGTATGCAGAACACTGTACTAAGCGCTTGGGAAGTACAAGTTGGCAACATATAGAGACGGTCCCTACCCAACAACGGGCCCACAGTCTAGAAGGGGGAGATAGGAACCTCAGTGCTGTAGGGTGAGATGAATAAAGTTTACAAATCAGTCGTATTTATTGAGTACTTATGATGTGCAGAGCACTTTACTAAGTGTTTGGGAGAGTACGATGTAACAGATTTAAAATACTGCTATTACTACTACTACTAAAAGGATCTACGAGAAGCAGCGTGGCTCAGTGGAAAGAGCACGGGCTCTGGAGTCAGAGGTCATGGGTTCAAATCCCAGCTCCGCCACTTAGCTGTGTGACTTTGGGCAAGTCACTTCACTTCTCTGGGCCTCAGTTCCCTCATCTGTAAAATGGGGATTAAGACTGTGAGCCCCCCGTGGGACAACCTGATCACCTTGTAACCTCCCCAGCGCTTAGAACAGTGCTTTGCACATAGTAAGCACTTAATAAATGCCATTATTATTATTATTATTATTATTATTATTAAGGATCACAGAATAGTGTCCAGCTTTTGTTTTACTTCGAAAATGTGTTTGGACTTAAACACCACATTTTGGAAGTGAAGTTAGGGCACCGGCCTCATCCAGCAGTTATGGATGTTGTTGGTATTGGTTCAGTCAGTCATATTTATTGAGTGCTTACAGTGTGCAGAGCACTGTACTAAGCGCTTGGGAAGTACAAGTCAGCAACATATAGAGACTGTCCCTACCGAGCAACGGGATTTTTGCAAATTATTTTTCAAAGAAAGAAGTTTCTTCGAAAACTTTGACCACCACTACCACCAGGCGGGCTGGTATGTGATTGGGAAGGTTACTTTCTTTTCATTCTAATGAAGAAATGTGAAACAGGAAGAATAACTCAAGTCTTTTCTGGGAAGTATCGCGGGCATTTTTGTGAGCAGGTGGAAGAATTGGAGGCAGACGGACCCAGCAGGCATTTATCTCGTTAGCCAGCTATTTTTCAAAATTCCTATTGCACCTTCCGTCTCGTGGAATACCCAAGATGGTCCTTGGCATTCACTCCTGCTTCGGGTGAGGGTCTGTAAGTGCGTAGTGAGTGCGGAAGTGCTGCCAGATGGTTGTGGAAGCCCAGGGGTAGGGGTTGGCATATGATGTGGGGAGAAGAGAAGGCTGCGTGGCCTAGCGGATAGAGCACGGGCCTAGGAGTTCAGAGGACCTGGGTTCTCATACTGGCTCCACCGCTTGTCTGCTGTGTGTCCTGGTCCAAGTTGCCTCACTTCTCTGTGCATGTTACCTCGTCTGTAAAACGGGGATTAAGACCGGGAGCCCCACGTAGGACATGGATTGCATCCAACCCGATTATCTTGTATCCTCCCCAGCGCTTAGTACAGTGCCCGGCATAAAGGAAGTGCTTAACAAATACCTTAAAAAAAGAAGTAAATTAATTGGGCTAGCTATCTTGGAGAGATTATTCATTCTTGTGCCCAGTTGAAAAGTTGGCACTCCTGTGTTCCACCAGGCCATGCGTACGTCCGGGAACACAAACGTAGACTCCCTGAGTTTATAGATGACTTCAGACCAGATGGATTGGGCAGTATGTCGAGGGAAAGATCGGGATTCAAAATGTCCTCGGTTGAGCGGAGGGTAAACTTCATTAAGGATAAGGTCACGTAATACATTTGGGGAGCAAGAGTAGATGACCTAAATATGAGCGGGGGTGACTGTGATTGCAGCACAAGAAGAACCAGGGGGACGAGAAGAGCTTGGAGAGGGTTAGGGGAGAACTGGAGGGGAAACTGGAACTAGAATTTTTCATGCGGTCAAAGAGAAGACCGTGACTTAAAGGTCATTAAGGATATGTAAGGTGGTGGTGTCCAGAGCGTGGAGAACCAGCTGACTGGTTCTCCAAATTCCCTGAGGACAAAGCAAAAGAAAATAAGATCAAATTATGGCATGGAAGACATAGTTTAGATCTAAGGAAGATGCTGCTACCTGCAGGATTATAGAGTCAGGCTGTGACTCTCCGGGAGAGCTGTGGGAAGAGCTACTCACTTGAGGCGGATTTGGATGTAGTCGCCGGAAGGCCGAGGCACTGGACTAGACTTCATTGAGGCCCTCCCCATTCTTGAACTTCGTGATTTTCTCCATGTATGCACTGAAGGCCGAGGCACTGGACTTGAGAGCCCCTCCCTATTCTTGAACTTTGTGATTTTCTCCATGTATGCACGGTGCGCGCTCCAAACGGATGGCTTATATTTACCGCCTCCGGAACAGAATACTGCTCCCTGGCCCTCCTGACCCAACCGCATAATCTATAATAAAAGCAAGTGATGAGTCTGCAGCTTGGCTTTCGTGATAACAAGGCCTCTGCAGGAGGAGGAAGCTGTATTTTACCATCCTATAAATGATTGCCAATGTTGATTTCTGGGCCCCTCCCGCCCCCCTCCCCGAGGTTGAAGACAGATTTCCAGTGTAGATGCTGTTCTAGCAGTTTACAAAAGAAAGTCTCGGTTTCCGTTGCTAAAAGTCTAAGTCACCTTGGGGGGAAATCACCATTTTGAGGTGGAAGTTTGTCCCTGTAATTGTACTGTCGGGAGACTTTTACACCGAGCTGCCCGAGTCCCCAAAGGGGAGTTAAATGAAGGTTGGAACCGAATGGCACCACGCGGGTGCCTCTGACTCTCGTAGCGAACACTTGGGGGTGACTCTCCTGACAGGCTCATCAAGAAGAAAACAAAACAAAAAAGCTACTTTTGCCACCGCTGTCCCAGCTGAGCCTTAACCTCTCTGAGATTTTTGTGGTGAGGATTTTATTGTTGTGCCTTGGGTTCAAAGCGGATGAGGTTGCAAAATCTTGGTTGAGAGTGCCTAAAATACTCCGACGTTTGCTCCTTTAGAGTTTTCTTTGGCCTAGACTTCTGTTTAGCTTTTGAGGGTTTGGGAACGTCAACACTTAGCCTTTGTTTCCATATAATGGCTCTACGTATCCAAGGCCAGTTGATACTGCCACAGAACGGTTTCACTTGAAGAGTGCCTAATATTAGTCCCTACCAAGTTGACGTGGTGGGGACTTTCTTTTCTACATTTTTTTTGAGGAGTACCAAGTCTTTTTTTTTTTATGTGGGAAACGTTTTTGTATCGTGAATTATGATGTACGGGGGTGTCAGATTGATTCCTGCTAGGGACCCATAAGCAGACAGCAGGATGACTTGGGTGGGAAGGCCCTGCTTCTGACTTTAATCATTGACTTGTAACAGGCGGCCTCATAATACCTCATCTGCTTGAAATGGGGAGTCAGGGTGTGCATAGGTTACCCTAGAATATTTCAACTACAAAGCCTGCACTATTGTTTTGTGTCCTAACGTAACTTGACTGCTTTAAGAACTTGGAGTGAGCGCATCTCTGGCTCCAGAGTCAGATAAATTTTATTCATCCTTGATATTCAATCTTGACTTTGGCTTACCCCTGTCTGTCTGCATTACCTACTCTGGAGCCATACCTCTTCATCGCTGCCTTGTTGTAGCTCAAGTGAGGAGGATGCTTTGGGAGGTGGGTTTTTTTTTTCCCCCCTTTGTCTTCCCTCTTCCCCTTCCTGTTGTGTGCTGCAACCAAAATCTTGCATCTGCTTAGCGTTTTTGGATTTGGGCAGTGCTTTTAGGGTCTCAGAATCTATTAGCATTAGTTAAAATCGATTGATATTCAACTTGAAACAGAGTCCTTTGGCAGTGCCACACGACTAAGTGTTTTGGCAAGAGCTGCCAGTGGAGGGCCTTGATTCCCGAAGTTAGTTTTCTAGAGCAGTCTTTCTTTAGCTTGACAGCTTGGCATGGTTTTAGGAGGCTCTCTGCAAATGTTTGGAAATGAAGACTTAGAGTAGAAGTGTGGACGTTGCTCCTCGAGGCAGCACTAAATTTAAACGGTGGTGTTTTTATGGTTGCTTTGTGAGCTGGCAACCCCCTACAAAGGGCAGCTTTGCTTCATTGGTGTTCTTGAGGGGTGAGGTGTTAAGTAGGTGCATCATTAAGGGGGGGGGGGGGTCCAGTAACTAATATCACTTATTTGTATTTTGTATCTTTCTCATTCCAGGCTCATATTAAATTTCCTATTGACTATCCATATTCACCACCTACCTTCAGATTCCTGACCAAAATGTGGCATCCCAACATTTATGAGGTAAGAGACTACCACTAGAAACTTCTCAGGTGTTTCTTTTTTCGCCCCCAGTATGCAGTTTGCACATAGTAAGCGCTTAATAAATGCCATCATCGTTGTTATTATTATAGCCTCATCAAGCGGTAGTAACCGTTAACAGACGCACAGAGAAAATATTGATCATGCCACATAGTTAATGACTAAATGTAAGCTCTAGTTATTATCTAATTTAAAATCCAGGTATTGATTCAAAACTGAGACTTAATCTTTCATTTTTTTTCCAAACTGAAACGAGTTTTGTCTTACTAGGCGTGAGCCAGAATTTTAGGAAAGAGTGGCCATTAGCCTTGGTCCTTGAGGGTTAGGAGCTCAGTGTTTGTGTAATGGCACTTGCACTTTTATCGTCCAGTCGGTGGTATTTATTGAGTGCTTACTGCATACAGAGCACTGCACTAAGCACTTGTTAGAATTCAGTACTAGAGAATTGGTAGACACACCCCTGCTCAGCAGGAGCTTACAGTCTAGAGAGGTAGGGGGAGTCTAGGGGAGTCTAGACAGTAGGGGGCTGGGAGTCGGGTGACTTTCAAAGTGCTGAAGGGGTATCCATCCAAGAGCATATGCGATGCAGAGGGGAGGGTGAATAGCGTGGGAAAGTGAGGTGTTCAGTCAGGGGTCAAGAAGCCATATAAATGCATTTCTCTTTCTACCCTTTGCCTTTGAGTAATGATATGGAATTTAATTGGGGGAATTTTCCTTCTCTTTTTGATCTGGAAACACTTGCCGGTGTGCATTTTAGAGCCTTTTGGAGATTAATACTAAGGTCGTGATCATCCTAGTAGGTGAGGCCTGATGCTAGATTTAACCGTGAGGCTAGCTTTTGAATCCTTGTTGAGTGCTTAAGAAAGGTATTGCCTTTCAAGTGCCATTGTTGTTGTTTTCCCAAGAAACCCCATTCGGAAAATCGGAAATGCCACTTGGCATTCCCCAGCTCTTCTTTCAGGGTACCAGTAGGACTCATATGTGACAGAAAAGTTCTATCCCTTCCTCTTCCACCACTGTAGATGTGGCCTGGGTGTAGCAGACACTTCGAGAATCCCTTTCTTGGGGCTGAACTGAGCACGTCAGTGGTGGTTCTAGCCCAGGAGTTGAAGGGCAGAAGAGCCCAGGTCCTGAAAATTTGTACCATAGCCCCTACTGAGCAGCTTGTTGTGCATGTTTTGTTTTTTAAGGTATTAAACACTTAAACTATGTCAAGCACTGCCCTAAGCTCTGAGGCAGATACACGTTTATCAGGTTGGACAGACTCCCTGTCCCACACAGGGCTCTCAGTCTGTGTGTGCATAAACTGACATTTCAGTTTATTGCCCAGTTATTGTTAAAAACGATTTACAGAACTACTCTAGGAGGTACTTTCCTTGCGAGAAACAATCTCCCCCAAGTGTGTTGCTTTCCAGCATTTCACATAATTTTTATAGTATTTCAATATTGCTCTCAACCTGAGCGTTTACTCCAGATCAGTTTGTCAGGTGTTGTTGGTGTCACTGTGTGAAAAAAAAACAAAAAAAAAGAATCAGCAGACCACATGGGATTGGGAAGATAACAGCCGCACTCTCCTCCTAATCAGGGATTGTGCCAAGCACTAGCGCAGAGTTGCTAACGCTTGTAAATCGCCAGAGCCATCTTCTGCTTCCCGATTAAGAGGGATAAGGGAGACCCTGTGGGTGCGCCCGAGATCCGAACAGTGCCACCTCATCAGTCGTGTCAGCGTGCGGCTGCAGAACCTGAAGGCTGCTCGGGTCGCCACGGCCCGGCAAGATGCTCAGAGCCGCACCCGCCTGTGGCTTGATGCTCTTCAAGCTCTGTCACGATATAACCAGTGCTGGGCAAATCAATCAGTCAGTGGTATTGAGCATTTACTCTATGCAGAGCATTGTACTGTGCACTTGGGTGCGTAAAGTACAACAAGTAGCAGACAGCGGGCCGTGAGCTGTAAGGCTGGATACCAAGCTTCCACAGAAAGAAGACATCCACAGGAAATTTGGTCACAAATGAACATAAGCAGTGCAGCCTAAAGAATAGAGTCTGAGCCCGGGAGTCAGAAGGACCTGGGTTCTAATGCCGGCTCTTCCACTTGTCTGCTGGATGACCAGCTAAGATACCTGCTGTGTGCCCCGGGGCAGGCCATTTAACTTCTCTGAGCCTCAGTTTCCTCATCTGTAAAATGGGGATTCATCGCCCGTTCTCTCTCCTACTTAGACTGTGAGACCCATGTAGGACAGGGACTGTGTCTGACCTGATTATCTTGTTGCTACCCCAGTGCTTAGAACAGTGCTTGGCACATAGTTGATGCTTAACAAATAGCCTTATTATTTTTGTTGTTGTTATTATTACATTTTAGCACCTTTAATACATTTGACAATTATTTTTTTTGTTCAAGTGTGCATGAACCACCCATTTGAGGAGTTTGGATGAGAGCGGAACGAGATGGGGACTTTTTTTAAATACAGGGGAGGGAGGAGCATGGTTGAAGGCAGAGGGAAGGAGAAGTTGGAGGTGGAGTGGTTGAAGATGGTCAGGGAGGGAATCAAAGTGGGTAAAAGGGATTTTAGGAGGTGAGAGGGGATGGAGTCAAAGGCCAGGGTAGAGGGAGTAGATTTTCATTCACTCATTCAATCGTATTTATTGAGCGCTTACTGTGTGCAGAGCACTGTACTAAGCGCTTGGGAAGTACAAGTTGATGAGAGCAGATGGGCCATCTCTTGACATAGCTAGGAAGGAAAAGAGAGTCGAGTTGGGATGGAATAGGGGAGGTGAGGGGGAACTGGGGAGCCCGTACCTGATAGTTTCAGTTGTGACAGCCAAGTACCCGGCAAAGTCGGCAGGTGCCAGAGAGGGTGAAGAGAGGGAACTGGGACTTCAGAAGGGTGTCATCGGGCTGGAATAGCTGGCGGGAGCTGTGGGCGTATGAGTCGATAGGAGAGGAGAAGTTAACATTGCTGGGAGGAAGAGACGGAAAGTGTCGTCAGCAGTGGCAAGTATTGAAAGGTCACGAAGTATCGGTACAAGTGGATCGATACTTCTTTGACTCCCCTTCCAGACCATAAGCTAGTTGTGGGCAGGGAACGTGTCCACCGACTCTGTTGTCTGGTAGTCTCCCAAATGCTCAGTACAGTGCTCTGCGTACAGTAAGCCCTCAATGAATACCACCGATGGATTGATCCCTGATAATGGTGTCATCTTTAAGATGTCGTCATCCGTATGGAGGAAAAGTTCATGTAAGTGTTTTAGGCAATCATTCCCTAGCACACTTGAGTCTCACTGAGGTTTTACCGTCAGATTCCGTGGTTCTGACTGCCAGAAGGTGGGACAGGTGCCTTGTATTGTCCAAGCGCTTAGTACAGTGCTCTGCACACAGTACACGCTCACTAAATACGATTGAATGAATGAATTTCTTATAGGGTTGGTAGGCTTTCTTTTTGTGTGTGTGTGATCATCTTTGATATGAGAAAGTATTTTCAGAAAAGAATGGCCAACTCGGGAAATAGTGGTAGACCCCCTCCCTGCGGGGGGTAGTGCCCCGTTAGGCTTTTTGCGATATCGTTATTCCTTTGCCCTGCCTCTTCTGAAATGCTGAGAACATTGGTATTAGAGGTTTTGGGGGGTGTTAGGAAATAGTCTGAGATAACCAAATCTTTTCAGTTAGGCAGTCGTCTGGTTTTAGATGGGCAACTTCAGTCACGGACAGCCTGAGCAATGAAAAACATGTAAGCTCCTTTGTTTTCCAACACTGCTACACTGCAGGCGCACGCAGACACACACACACTCACTCTTGCCATCCATTTGTGTTTTGGACAGCTAGAAAGAGATGGACGGCAGCAGACAGACTCTCCAGTAGCCTGTAAGCTGTTGCTGTTGTTCCCAGCCTTGCCCCCAGCTCACGTGTGCCCCGGGCTACCTGAGTTAGCAGCGTTCCACGGCCCAGGAAGTAACCGTTGGGAGGTCGTGCGGTGCCTTCCGTTCAGAGATTTTTCCGTTAGCCCTGCTTGTGGAGTCTCCAGTCAAATTCTCTGTGCAGAAGGTTCCCGGACCTTCTAAGGCCGTTAATCCTCAGCACTCGGTCAGTCGGCATGCCCAAGTGAGGCAGCTGGCATCGTTTGGGTACGGGTGGCTGAGCTTGGCACTGTTTTTTGGGGGAAGGAAGCATAACTCATCATTCAATCGATGACCCTTAAAGCGTGTGGCAGGGTTGGCTGTGGCACCCGCGACAGATCCAAGTCTGGGAGCCATGTAGGTCGACTCTCTGAACCGTTTCTCTGCCCGTTTAGTCCTTTCAAGGACGCGGTGTCTAAGAAATAGAATTCAGCAGAGACTTTGGGCTGGGTAAGATCTCTTTCAGGAGTTCGTGGCGCCGCACCGACTTTGCAGAGCGGTCCGAGTTCTCTTGCGTTTCCCTACTCTCATCTCCTCCCCGACCCTTCCCTGGCAGACACCACCTCCCTGATGCCACCAGCGGGAAGTGGTGCCAAGGCAGGCCAGCCACACCGGGTGGAGAAGCAAGGAGCTCATCCCACACGCGTGCCAGGGGCAAGAGCGGCGCCGGTATCGGGTGCCAGGTGCCCTGATGGTGGCTGCCGCTGTGCTGCATGTGGGCCAGGGAAGCAACAGGGCAGGTGGGAGCCTAGCCACCATGCCAGCTGTCGCAAGCCCATCTTGCGTACTCCACTCACGCGCCGACCAAAAAGCTCCCGCCCTTATGGGGCCATCCAGAGTGGGTGGGAATTCCCCTCCGTGCCCGCTGTGGCGAGGGGCGGAAATGCCCTCCCGGGGCGGATCGGGGCGAGGATTCTCCAGCCCTAACAGCGCGGGCGGACCGCCAGAGCGGCTCGAGTCTCTTTTCCCCTCTCCACTGGGGCTTCAAACCACATGTGTGGCTTTCTCGGGGTCAGCACTGTTTCTGCCACCTGATAGACGATCCTGGGTGTGCTGCCTGCTGATGCCCCTTACCCCGTCTCTTCTCTTCACCCACCACCCCTACCTCCCCTTCCTACCCAAGTGTGTTCGTTTTGACTTGGGCTAAGGCAGCTTTGCTGGTGCTGGGGGCAGCAAGAGCTATTTTATTCTCATGGCGTTTAAGTGCTCACTATGTGCCAAGCACCCTACTAAGCGCTGGAGTAGATACAGGATAATCAGGTTGCACACAGTCCTTGCCCCAATTGGGACTCAAAGTCTTAGTTGCCATTTTCCAGCTGAGGTAACTGAGGCCCAGAGAAGCCAAGTGACTTGCCCAAGGTGACTTGCCCTGACAATAGTAACAATAACGATGGCATTTATTAAGCGCTTACAGTGTTCAAAGCACTGTTCTAAGCGCTGGGGAGGTTACAAGGTGATCAGGTCATCCCACGGGGGGGGTCACAGTCTTAATCCCCATTTTACAGATGAGGTCACTGAGGCACAGAGAAATTAAGTGACTTGCCCAAAGCCAAACAGCTGACAGTTGGTGGAGCCGAGATTTGAACCCCTGACCTCTGACTCCAAAGCCGGGGCTCTTCCCATTGAGCCACGCTGCTTCTCTGACCGGCTCCCGTTATTCACATCCCCCTCCCAGCCCCACGACACTTGGGTACATATTTGTAATTTATTTGTTTATATTCATGTCTGTCCCCCCGTCTAGACCGTGAGCTCATTGTAGGCAGGAATGGATCTGTGTGTTATAGTGTACTTTCCCAAGCGCTTAGTACAGTGCTCTGCATACAGCAAGCACTCAGTAAATATGACTGAGTGAATGAATATGTATGTATGAACGAACAAACAAGTGGCAGAACCGGAATTGGAACCCGGGTCCTTCTGACTTCCGGGTGTGTGGTCTATCCATTAGGCCACACTGTCTCTCTTTTTCCCAAGTGCACTACTGCTAGGCCCCTCAGTGAAAGCGGTGACACCCTAAGCAGCCACCGAGGCTTGCCTGTGGGCCAGTATGTTGGGAAAAAGAGCAAGTCCTTGGTAGGAAGTATGGAAACTGCTGTTGAGAGGTGAAAGTACACAATCCTGTGTCGGCATTTGGGTGGATTTGCCCGGGTCCATTACCTCAGTTCTTCAGTTTCCTAAACTAGCTGGCACTCCTTGAGGCTAGAAAGGAAGAATAAAAGTCGACTCGGGTAGATGAAGTCCACCTCGTTAATGTGATTGCCTAGCTTTAGGACCTTTGAGAATAATGACTAGAGTAATATGTGGAGGAAAGATGCAGGTTGCTAATATGAATGTGCCCATGCAGACCTTTCCCAGTCTCGTTCCACTTCTTCCCTAATGCGCTTCAGATAAATGGGTCTGATCCCGTATGTCACCGCAGATTAGGAACCGGTTGGGCTTTGTAATTTTACAAATGGAGAGTCTGGCAGTGGCTTGGGGCTTACTGTACAGAGAGCTGCAGAATCAGGGTGAGAGAAACTGCTTGATTGGTTTTCGGGCGAAGTCAGCAGACTCCCATCCCCATGTTGGTACCATGCCTAACTGCAGGGGGAATAGTGGTTTTGGGGGGGTTTTTTTTCAAAGCCAAACACAGTTCCTCAGTATTTCTGACCAGTCATTCAGTTGATGTTTATCTTACTCAGCACTTGGTGTTGTGCAAAGCACTGAACTAAGCACGTGGGAGAGTACGACACAGTGGAGTTGGTAGGTACGATCCCCGCCCACAAGGACCTTCCAGTCTAAAGGTGGGATTGGAATGGCTGGGTGCGGTATTTACAGCACCTGAACCTAGGTGTATTTTGTTGGAGATAGGGTGTTCCTCTCCCCACCCCTCCGGTGTAACACTCTGTAGGGCGGTTTTGTGGAGCGCAAAAAAGATCGTATTAACCTTTTCGGCGAGCTGGCTGGTGCGGAATGCCGAAATGGTAAGAACGGGGAGTTTCGGTGAAAGGTTTGCCCAAGATGGGTAAGATTTACATTGTAGAACCCCGCCAAAGCTGCAAGTTTCATCTTGAGTTTTTAGATTCTTCCTGTGAACCAAAATGGCTCAGAAACCATGTGAGATGAATCAAGAAGGAAGAGTCATTGAAACTGGCAAGGGACCTAGATTTGGTTTTGAAATGAACTCGGAGTAGTTTTTGTTTCATTCGACGATCTTTTCACGACGCGTTTGAATGGTGCCGTAGAAAGCGCGGTCCTTCCATTGGCACCCTTGGATCTCATGCCATCTGCCTTTATCTCCATGCCGACGGGGTGGCCGAGCCGCCGCTCAGGAGAGCCACACGCGGCTCGTCTTCGCTTGCAGTGCAGCTCGTGCACGTAAAAAACGCGGATTTATTTTGTCATTGTGGCGACGGCGGGCTTCAACCCTGCTCCTGCTCCAGCCCTATCGGCAGTAGGCCACCCGGTCCCGCTGTCTTACTTGCCGTTGCCACCCACCTTTTGGGAATTCCTATTCACTGAGCCTTTTTTTCCTTTTCCCTCTTCTCTCACCCCTCGGTTTCACAGCCCACGGCTATGTCATGTTTTTGTCTTGCCGCTCTAAGGCTTAGAGGACTGGGCCCCCTGTGATGTCCCTTCTGTCTCAGAAGTGATGCAGTATCAGTCTATCAGTGGCATTTATTGAGCACTCACTACGGTCAGAGCACTGTACCAAGTGCTCAGGAGAGTACAATGTAATAGAGCCAGCGGACACGTTCCCGGCCCATAACGAGCCGTGAGGCTGATCTGGATCTGGCAGCCCTACCTGCCTAGAAGATCAGCATTGTACATTCACTGGCGTAAAAACTAAAGGGCGATGGGGTGATGGTCTTAAGATGGCAGTGACAGATGGGTGAACCTCAGCTGTGTGACTTTGGGGCCGAGAACCCGCGCGCTGAGGCTTGGGCCGCCCCCATTCCCACGCTTTTGACCCGCGCAGACAGCGAGCAAGGACGCGGGCAGGGCCGCGGCACGTAGTTAGGGGCACCAGAGTCTCCTTACTTCTGCGGGACCCACTGACGGCCAGAGGGACCACCACATGGGGCCGGGGCTGGGCCTCAGTACCTTAACCCAGCGGGGAGCCACTGTGGTCGGCTGTCCTTCAGGATTCGTGCCCCGTCGTGGAATGCCCCCGGTGATTCTTCAGTCAGAAACCTTCCCAGTTGAAGGCGTAACCCCGGCTGGCTTTCCCCTACCAGCTGGGTTTGGCCTCCCAATTTCCGGAGCTATACTCTTTCCATCAGGCCGATTCGATTTAAAACATAAATCGCACGACGTGCCAAACGTAATGTACTTGTGCTTATGGATTTCTTGGTTTTATTGGCCTTTTAGAGCCATGGTATGAGACCTGTAAACAGCTACAATAGTTTGGGGCTTGAAGAAGCTGCTGGGTGTTTGTGCTTTATGTAGGTAGCTATTCTCTTTAGAGTCTCAGCTACGTTGATTTAGTTCAGTCTGCCTTTAAAGTAGGGAAGGAGTTTTGGAAGGACTCAATAGATCGAGACTGACCGAAAGCTCCTTGTGGGCAGGGAGTGTGTCTACCAACTCTGTTGAACGCTCCTGCGCGCTTGGTACGGGGCTCAGCATGCGGTAAATGCTCAGTACCCTTGATTGATTTTAATAAAATGAGGATCTTGACATTTTTATCCATGCCAATGTCCATGTAGGATTGCTACACTGGGGCATCCTTGGTAAAAAGATCACTTCAGTTTTATTAGGATTCCTGATTCTGCCCATCCCAAGTAAATTCTGAAGTTTTTTTTTTCCACTTAGTGATTCCCTCTAAGGTTCCCAAGTCCCACTCTAATTCTTCCCTTGGAAAAAATGGAAAAGTTCAGAGCAGTCGTTCGATGTGTTCCCTCCAGGGAGGAGAGGGTCAGGGATGGAGAAAGGGGCCTGCATGTGTGAAGGGGAGAAGGGACAGTCATCAGGAGGGATGCAGCCAGAGGGTTAGGCGGGAAGAGTAACGAGGCAGCTGCTCTCCTTTTAAATTCCTTGGAAGTCTTCTCTGACCCCCTCCTCCTCCACCCCACTTTGAGCAGTACTGCTTCATTCTCCATAATCCCTGCTCTGCCACTTGTCTGCGTGTGGCCTTGGGCAAGTCACTTCACTTCTCTGTACCTCAGTTAACCTCTCCTGGTAAAATGGGGATTTTACCAGATGAGCCCCACGTGGAACAGCGACTGTGTCCAACCCGATTTGCTTGTATCCACTCCAGAGTGTAGTACGGTGCATGGCACAGAGCAAGCTCTTAACAAATACCATAATTATAGACTATTTTTAATATTCTCGTCTTCTCTCAAGTAACTTCTGAGCCTGTGTCTGGCTCTCAACGAACCCTTCTGCTCACTTCTGCTATTGTGCATCTTGTTAAAAGTGTCTTCTGGCTACTTGGAGCACAGAGTGGTGAAGACTGAGTATCTGACCTCTCCCCAGAAGCTTTTGCTTCTCTTTCATTTCCCTGGCCATCTCCCCAAGTCATTGGGGGGCTCATTGGACTTCTAGCACCTGGAATGTTCCTCCCCCGTGCCCTGTTCCCCAGTTTCAAGTTGGAATATCATTTGAGCTGGAGAAAGTCCCAGAGAAGGGCAGTCAAGATAACCAGAGCTCTGGAGCAATTTCTGTTGGAGATTAGGGACTATTTAGTCTAGCCTGGGAAGAGGTAGCTTGATTAAAGTGTACGTCCTTAATCAAGAAGGGGGATGGGTGAGGCATTGTTCGCCAAATCCCTTGAAACACATGGGTTCAGAATCAAAAGAAGAACTACTTCAGCCCCTGGCTGGAGAGCACGTGGCATTCATTACCACAGAAATTGTGCAGGAGGAAATATCACTCGGTCCAAGAAGGGCTCGGGAGGACTCGTGGATGAGAAACACGTTGTTGAGGACAAAACTTTCAACCTGCCCAACTTTCTTCCCTAACTATGAAGTTCCATGTCAAGGAACGTCCAATCACACAGTTCCTCTAGGCGTCCTGTCACCGTTGTCGGAGATGGTCGACTTAGATCGATGAGGCATTGGTCTGACCCCCTGGACCCGAGTAATTGGACAAGACCGATTGGATTTATGACGCAGCAAGGGAGATTTAGAGCTGGTATTAGAAAACTTTCCGAAATTAGAATGCAGAGTACTTCAAAGTGATACCCAGGTGGGTCTCAAGATCTTTCTCTAGAGATGTTTTTGACGCAAGTGGGTGGGGGAGAGAGTCTTTCTGGTGTGGCTTGGCGGGGGGAGCACTCCTGCGTCAGGGCAGTGAGACAAGGCAGGTGATTCTCGCCATCTTGCCATCGCCTCCTTTCTCCAAAGATGAATCTGAAGTGTGTCTACCAACTCTCTTGTCTTGTACTTTCCCAAAGGTTTAGTACAGTGCTCTGCTCACAATAAGCGCTCAATAAATACCATTGATGGTGACTGATAAAGTGCTTTTGAGAAGACTGAGACTCCATGAGGGATGTTTGCTGACTGAGGGAGGAAACCACCCCAGAAGACAGCGGAAGAGAAGCCAAATGCGTTCAAACGGGAATGTTCTAAAAAGAGATCAAACTCAGTTCAGCCTTTGTCCCTAAACTCAGCTGGAAGCCGCTTGGCATCAGACCCGCCGTCCCTTTCGGTTGGGGCAGCTTGTGCTTTGGGGCCCGTGTGTGATTACCGAGTCTGACATTTGTGTCTCTTAGAATGGAGATGTGTGCATTTCAATTCTTCATCCGCCAGTAGACGACCCACAGAGTGGAGAACTGCCCTCCGAGAGGTGGAACCCTACCCAGAACGTCAGGTAACGGGGGATGCTAGCAGAAATAGTGATGGCGGGGGGGGGGGCGGTGGAGGGAGGGGGAAGCCTAAAGCGAGTTGGGGAGGGAGAGGGGGGCACTCCATTCCCTGCTTTCCCTCTAGAGGGTGAAGTCCCATCTGGTCACAAGTCCAAAAATGGATTTTGAAACTGGTACAGATAACTTGCTTGCCTAGGCTTTTTAGCCTGCCAAGTGGACTCTTTGGAAACGTTTCACTCTGAAGTGTGCAGTTTCTTAAAGGAACAGTGGGAACTTTTGGATTTGGCATTTTCTGTCACAGGAATTTTCTCGCCAGGGCTCGTGTCCTGCATCGGTCTTCCCTGAGAACTTTGAGCAAGGGTTGAAATTCTTACAAAAACAAATTTCTGTGCATATTCTTCTTTTGGCACCAACTCCCCTTTCTCGCTTAATTCTCTGTGACCTGTCGCAGCCCGTGATGTGTGCCGACTAAGGGAGCGTTTCACTCCCCATGGTACGCAGCAGCATCTTAGAACATTTGGGGGAGAAAATTGAAGATTCTCACCCCCCCACCCCCCACAAGTCGAAGCTATAAAAGGATTTTAGATGTTGTAATTTCCTAAACTGGAAGTTGGCCAAGCAACACCTCTGCTGTTGTGAAAAGTGTCATGGGAGCATTACTTAGCACAAGCTGCCCAAATTCTGAGCCTCCTGGTCTTTTCCTCTCTCTCTCACCTCCCCTGGACCACCACAGTTCAGACTCTTTCCCCCAAGTTATTGACAAGGATCAGGTCTATCCAGCTTGTGGAATCGGACGGGACCACGGTCCCCTTGGGAGGGATTCCCCTCTCGCGACAAATACGACCACCCCCGTTAGCTGGGTTGCCGATGAATTCAGTGAGTCCATCGATAGTATTTACGGAGCACTTACTATATGCAGAGCACTGCACTAAGCACTCGTGAGAGTGTGCCATAACAGAGTTGGTCCTTGCTCAGAAGGAGCTTATGGCCTGGAGGGGAGGGCAGGCATTAATCAAAATATATTGAAAGCATTAATCTAAGTCAGTTGTATTTTTTGAGTGCTCACAGTGTGCAAAGCACTGTACCAAGCACACGTTTCCCACCCACAGTGAGCTTACAGCCTAGAAGGGGAGACAGGCATTAATAGAAATAAATGCACCTCTTTGGGCAGCAGCCCTCAAAGGAAACCAGCCGTTATTTCTTCCCCCATCCAGAAAATGAAATGACTAGTAGAGGCAGCGGTATTTTTGGAGCTCCTACTGAAGGCAATGCTAAGTGCTTGGAAAAGCACAGCAGAAGCAAACTACCATACGCTCCTTTAGCTATCATGCACGTCTGCCAGGTTACTGCATTTCTTCTCCATATTTTGTTGCCAACTTGTACTTCCCAAGCGCTTAGTACAGTGCTCTGCACACAGTAAGTGCTCAATAAATACGATTGATTTTCTGCTGCTACCATTGGGGTCTTGGAAGTTCTCCCTTTTCCACTGAATGTACGTGACCTGTGGCGCGTCTCCCTCATCAGATTGTAAGTTGCTTGAGGGCAAGGGCCTTGATTTTTGCTCCTAACTGTACACTCCTGCTAGGCCCTCAAATACTCGTGAGTTAACTGAAGCTTGGCTTGGCAGGATCCCCGAGTTCTGTCCCCTCACCACAACTAGGTGGAAAATGGGCCCTAATGAATTTTCAGGGGTGGATCTGTGGGCACAGCCTTAAGAGGAAATCAGTCGATCAGCGGTAAGCGCCTGCTTTGAAGAGTATAGTACAACAGAATTAGCAGACACGTTCATTCATTCACTTAATCGTATTTATTGAGCACTTACTGCGTGCAAAGCACTGTTCTAAGCGCTTAAATCCCCTGCCCGTAACGAGCTCGCGGTTTAGAGCTTGCATCAAGACTTCAGATTGTTTGGGAACAGCTGTCGTGTAGGCGAAAGGCAGCTGACCATCTCTGTGGGCACATAGCGAGGCTGGGACTGTCTCAGCCACTGAGGGGTGTGTGGATAAATTTCACCGCCACCAGCATCCTCTTCAGAGCAAAGAAGGATGGGATGGGTGCGTGCACGTGTGCACGCGCTTTTGTGTGTGTGTTTGTGTGTGTGTGTAAGAGAGATCAGAGCACCTTAGGTTTTCCAGTGAGTTGGAGTTGATTCCATTAAACAGCTCCCCTTTGCGTAGTGATGAGAGAAAGGACAGGAGAGCGGAGCTTCATGGGGGCCATCTCTGCTGTCCTGCTCACCCATCCAGGGGGTCCGCCAGAGGCGGGGGGGGTTCCCCCGTTAAGTCCGGGACTCCTCAAACTGAGCAGGCTGCTTCAGTTGGGCTCCTCCTTGGATCGCTCCACCATTTGTCCAAGGCGGGATTTCAGAGCCTTTGCCTGGGTCTTCCTGCCTCTTTCTGTGTGCATTCATTCTCTCCTTTTCTGAACCTTCCCCTCGGGAGCGGCTCTCCCTCTCAATTCCTCTTTTGCTATTACTCTTCAGAAGAGAAGGGGGATAGGGTGAACCCTAGTCCCCCATCCACTATGACTGTCAGCTCGGTCTGAGGGTCCTGGGAAGAGCAGGTGGAGTTTTTTCTGTGAGTTTCCGTGGTCTGGTGGCCTAAAACGGCAGAAATCCCTCCTCCTGCCTCGGTGGCAGCTTGGGCGAACCTACCGGGGCTCTCACCACCATTAGTTCTGGCGACGGCAGATTCTCCCCAGGTGCCCCCGGTCTGTTCGTTGAGGGAAGGATTTTGGCCAAGCTGTTGTGTAACCCCCCCTCCCTCCACCTCCACTCCAGCCGTGGGTGGTAATCCCCCCTGGCACTATCCCCGGACCCTGCTCTGCCCTTACTTTGAAGACGGTTCGTCATTCTGGGCGTCCCGAGCCGCCTCTTCCTTCTTCCCTCGCTCAGTCGGGTGTCCGTGACTCTCAGCGGTCCTTGCTTCCCCTCGCTGGGACCCCGCTGTGGGACGAAGCGGCACTGGCCTCTTGGGTTGCCCCGTTGGGGTCCTCTGACCCACTAAGTGGGTTTTTGGGGGGTTTGCTGTGGGGTCATGGGCCTTGAGCCCATTTCCCAGCAGTTCCCCCAGCCGGTTCGGTTTGGTGGCTGACACCTCATGGGCCCAAAATTCAGAAAAACCCACCGACTCTAGAGTGTGCGTGCTCTAGGCGTGTACTTGTAAAGATATCAGACAAGAACTGGATGTAAAATAGAATAAGTGATTGCAGCCTCTCCCCACCCCCAACAAAAAAACCCCCAAAACAAGCTTATCTAATATGATGATTTTGTGTACGTGTGGTTTTTTTTTTTTGGGGGGGGGGGGGGGGTATTTTTTTTTTTGAAGTAGTGGCCAAAGAAACTCATCTGTTGCCTTGGGTTCAAAAAGGCAGAATCCCTGTGTAAATTGCCCCAGGATTCCGGGACTGCAGGTATTGCTGTTGCCAACTTGTACTTCCCAAGCGCTTAGTACAGTGCTCTGCACACAGTAAGCGCTCAATAAATACGATTGAATGAATGAATGAACTTCAAGAGTGTTCACAGCTGACCCTAGACTGTAAGGTCGCTATGGGCAGGGAATGGGTCTGTTGTTGTGTCGGACTCTCCCAAGTGCTTAGTACAGTGTGCTCTGCTCTGATTAATTGACCAGCCTCTTGTTCTTCTAGGACTATCCTGCTGAGTGTGATCTCCCTGCTTAATGAGCCCAACACCTTTTCTCCAGCCAATGTGGATGCTTCAGTCATGTTCAGGAAATGGAGGGACAGTAAAGGGAAAGACAAGGAGTATGCCGAAATCATTAGGTAAGGAGCCCGGCAGCGTGATCAAAAACTCCAATCCCCCGGGAAAAGTCGGGGCGCTCTCTGCCGAGGCTCAGGTGGATCTCCGTCTGAGCTTCGTGGGGAGGGAGGGAGGGGGAGAGAGAAGGGGGATGAACGTGTATCGCCCACCTTTACGGGAACTGGACTGGGACGAGGGGCACCCGGGCTCGTCTCGGTCCTGCAGCCGATCCCCTTGCTGTGCTTTTCACTGGAAGCGATGGGAGGAGACGAGGAGGCGCCTTCGTTAATTGCCGTAAAACAAAGTGGACTCAGAGGAGGGGGGCTTTGCTGGGATGTTGTAATAATAATGATGATGATGATGGTATTTGTTCAGCGCTTACGATGTGCCAGGCACTCTACTGAGCGCTGGGGTGGATACAAGCAGATCGAGTTGGACACAGTCCCTGTCCCGTGTGGGGCTCGGTGTATCAATCCCCATTTTACACAGGAGGGAACTGAGGCCCAGAGAAGTGAAGTGACTTACCCAAGGTCACACAGCAGACAAGTAGCGGAGCCGGGATTAGAACCAATGACCTTCTGAATCCCAGGCCCGGGCTCTGTTTACTACGCCCAACTGCTTCTTGTGGGAAGCAGCGGGGCCTAATGGACTCTGGGAGTCAGAGGATATGTATTGAATTCCCAGTTTCATTAACAGCCTGC
Organism: Tachyglossus aculeatus; assembly: GCF_015852505.1. Taxonomy (NCBI): domain Eukaryota; kingdom Metazoa; phylum Chordata; class Mammalia; order Monotremata; family Tachyglossidae; genus Tachyglossus; species Tachyglossus aculeatus. The sequence continues at coordinate 90,333,004 of NC_052068.1, read as the reverse complement.
CGGTTGCCCTTGGGCAAGTCACCTAACTTGTCTTTGTGTCTCAGTTACCTCATCTGTAAAATGGGGATTATGACCCGGAGCCCCAGGTGGGACAGGGACTGGATCTGACCCAAATTGCGTGTTTCCCCCGCAGCGCTCAGTTCAGTGTCTGCCCCACGGTAAGCACTTTAGATACCACAGTTATTATCACATGGGACAACGGACTGTGTCCGACCTGAGCAGCTTGTATCTGAGCAGTTTGTATCAGCGCTTAGAACAGTGCTTTGCACATAGTAAGCGCTTAATAAATGCCATCGTTATTGTTATTATTATTACCCCAGGGCTTAGCACAGTACCTGGCACTTAATAAGCGCTCAACAAATTCCATAAAAACCCAACGACAACAAAACCTTTGTGATGAGTGCCAGATAACAGGCTAGCCCTCTCTCTGTCAACTCCCAACTTTTGAGTTAACCGGAGAGGATCGGCGTCTTGTGAACTGCGAATGACGCGGTGGCGGACCGGATTTGAGGGGCGAGCAGAGAGGCGAGAGAAAAGCTCTCCAGCGTCCGTCCTGTAACCGAAAGAAAGCGGCAGGATCCCTCCGGGGGTGACCCGGTACCCCAAGCGGGCCGGGAGAGCGCGGGGAACGGGGGGCCGGGCTGCCGTCATCCGCCGCCTCTCCCGTCGCAGGAAACAGGTTTTGGCGACCAAGGCCGAAGCAGAGAAGGACGGCGTGAAGGTCCCCACTACACTGGCCGAGTACTGCATCCAAACTAAAGTGCCTTCCAATGACAACAGCTCAGATTTGCTTTACGACGACTTGTACGACGACGACATCGACGACGAGGAGGAGGAGGAGGAAGACGCCGACTGTTACGACGACGACGATTCCGGGAACGAGGAGTCGTGACCTGCCCCCGCCTCGGGTCCCTGTACTGCCACCCACCCCCCACCCCCTCGGGCCAAAAGGAAGCAGCGGGAACCTCAGCGGCGGACCAGCGACGGAACCGTTACGCAGGGAGGGGTGGGTGTCTTACTGCCGGTCCCGGGTGTGCGGATCCGAGTTTGCTCCTTTTTACGGACCTCTTAACCGAGGGGATGCAGCCCTCCAGAATGTCTGAATCCTTGCGATCCTTTCCCCTCTTCCATCACTGTATTATGATTCTTTCTTTTTTTTTAAAAAAAAAAAAAAAAGGCAAAAAAAAAAAAAAACCAACAAAACCCCAAATTTCCTTCTCAGTTGGGTCTCTACAAGGCGTTCACAGAGAAACAGTTTTTCGGTCCGCGTTTAAGATTCCTGAAGAATTCAATACAGTCACTCAGACATTTAATGTATTTAAAGCGGGGAACTCATTGGGCAGTTGGGGTTACGAGAGTTCACAAGTGCTGCATTTATTGGATAGCGAGAGGGGAAAAAAAGAAAAATGAAAAAAAAAATTAAAAAAACCCTCACAAAACCAAACAAAAAAAAGAAACCAAACGAAAAACAAATTTGCCAAGGCTTAGCTGCTCTATTTACGATACTAGCGTGTGCACATTCGTTTAGCCTTGTGGTGGTTTTTTTCCCCCTTTTCGAAGGTGTGTGGGGCGGAGAGTGTGAGCTACTGTGTGCTGAGCTTGATGAAATGTGTTACTGAGAGGTACAGTACTCCTTTTCAGCCTCCTGAAAACAATCTCATCGTCCGGACCTCAGCTACCCTGAGGCCGAGAGGAAAGGAAATCCGATTTTTGCTTTTGAAATCTGACTAGGATCCAAAGCCTGAAATAAACATTCATACTTTACGGAGAACCGAGCCCTTGGTTGCTGTTTTCTTGTTCAGGTGGGTGGCCCTGTGGCTTGGTTGGTGTTTTTGTTCTTTCTCTCTCTCGGTAGGTGGAGGGCAGGGTGGGGGCTTCGGGGCTTGGGGAGGGTGAAGGAGCGTTAGGCCCCGGGTGTCTCTGCTTGTTCCTTGCTGGCTCGGGGCCTCCAGGCCCACCGTTCCCTGTAGGGAAAAACCCCACTCTGCCCAGAGGGGAGGTGTTGGGGTTTCAAGGAAGAGGCCGGGAATGAGGTCTGGGCCTTTTTATTCGGCTGTTGCCCCCTGTAACGCCCAAGATGGAACAGATAGTCCAGGGCTGCCTTCTGGCAGTCCTCATCCGGATAAAGGCGGCCTGCCTGCCTCCCTCCGGCGGCGGGGCAGCGCGGGTAGGGTCCCGGCTTGCGGTGGAGGGGGAGACGGTGGCCAGGTCAGATGAGCGGCGGCAAGCCAGCGGACCTGCCCAAGGGCAGTGGGAACGGCAGGGAGAATCCCTCCCTCTCCCGATCTGTCTCTAGAGAGGGGGAGGCGGGAGGGGTTCCCAGGGGAGAGCGGAGCCTAAACTTGCCATTTCTCTGAACTATTCCCAGTTGACCCGGCGGCTGCCCCAGCTGAGGTCCGTGTCGTAGCAGGTTCCGTCCACCCGCCGCTCGGGCGTTCGGGAGTGTGTCCTCCCGAGGGGAAACCATCCCCCGAATCGGAAAACCTCCCTCTCCCAGCCCCCGGGGGGTGGGGAGGGAATGGAACAGCAGGGGACCCCCCGGCCCGCCCACCGCGGTCTTCCCACGGTGTGGGTCGGGGGGCACGCTCGCCAGGAAGGACCGATGGACCGGCGGTGCCGCGCGGGAGGGACGTTTGGCCCTTCCGAATAGCCGAGCTTCCCCACGCCTTCTGATGATCTCAGGGTTTTCACTAGTTCCTCAGCCTTGCCCTCTGTGGTCCCGTCTTCCCCGACCCCGCCGGGGGCCGATCCGGTTGGGAGGAGTCGGCGCGGAAGCAGGCCTAGGGGGTCGGGTAAATTGGCCGAGCGGAGCGCTTGGCGGGGCCCTCGGTTTCCCCTCCAGCCGGCCCTTTCCCGCAGAAGGGGGTGGGGGGAGGGAGGATTACAAATTTGTGTGTTGATTTGAACTTTCCAACACGTGGAGGTCAGACTTGAGATGGGTGAGGTGCCTCCTCACTCTCCCCAGGCTTCCCCAGGGAGCAGCTGCTTGTCAGCCCAGGATCGGGGGGTCCTGTTCATTCATTCAATAGTATTTATTGAGCGCTTACTGTGTGCAGAGCACTGTACTAAGCGCTTGGGAAGTACAAGTTGGCAACATACAGAGACGGTCCCTACCCAACAGTGGGCTCACAGTCTCGTCTCCCGGATAGATTCCGGCATCTCTCCCTCGCTGCCCGGGATCCTTCCCCTCCCGATAGGAGACGCCGGGCTCCTTTCCGCCCCGTCCCGGATTTTGCTGAGCCCCATCTGACCGCCCCCAAATCCCCGGGACTCAGGAAGGAGACACCCGGTAGAAGGGGTCTACGGGAAGATGTCGCCAAGGGCAGCAGAGGTGCACTCAGGAAAGTTGTGTGGGGGTGTGTATGGGGGTGGACAGATGGACACAACGCTGTCGAAACGGCTCTGTGGAACTCATCCCATCCTCGAGCCAAATCCTTTGTTCCCAGGACTCGTCGGGTACTCGTCGTTTTGGGAAGCGGCCTGTGCTTCCTAGGGGAAACGGACGGGCTTTTCCGCGGCGGGTCGGAGGAAAGACGCTTAGAGTAACTTGGCTGTGGCCCAGTTGTCCTGGTGATTTAGTCGGAAACGAGTTCACTGCGTCTTTCGGGATCTGTTTCCCCTTGTGCTATGGCAGTGTCCACTGCGCTCCAATGATGTGCGTTTTTCAGGCTTGGTGTTTTAATAATGCATTATCACGATTTTGTTGTCTATCTTTTAAGAACGATTCCAAGAGCCTTTTCCATTAGCTAGATTAGTGGTTTCTTTTCCTTCTTTTTCCTCCCCCCAACCCCCTTCCTCCTATGTATCATTTGCTTGTTTCCTCGCAAGTTGGTTTTTTCCATTGGCTAGATTAGTGATTTCTTGTCCTTCTTTTTCCTCCCCCCAACCCCTTCCTCCTATGTATCATTTGCTTGTTTCCTCGCAAGTTGGGTTTTTTTTTGAGATTTGAAATTGATCTATAAAGTTACTTAAAAGATTGAGGGAAACAGTGTTTACTTGGACTGTGCATTCATTCCTTGACTTTCCCACCATCCTTCCCCATCCCGTTGAGCCACAAGGTTTACAAAATTCAGATGCAACAACCCTCTTGGGCAACTGGTAGAAGGCGCCAGACTTTCTAGCTGCCATTCCGGATGGTTTCCTTTTCTTGGGTCTAATTTACCTGAAATCAATTAACTGATGCATTTTGTGTTGTCTCCCCCACCTTCTTCGGTAAACTGTTTTCTTTTTCTGCACATGTCTACTAATAAAAGGTGAAATAAAACATAGCTGTATTGTTACTTCCCCACCGAACTAACCCCGTCTTTCCTCCGTGTGAAGAACCTCCTCTGCTGGGATCTTCGTTCATTCATTCATTCATTCACTCGTATCTATTGAGCGCTTACTGTGTGCAGAGCACTGTACTAAGCGCTTGGGAAGTACAAGTTGGCAACATCTAGAGACGGTCCCTACCCAACAGCGGGCTCAGTGTCCGGGCAGAGGACCTGTCTGCTGTTAAGTGATTACATTTACCCTCCCAGATGGGTTGAACTTTTCATCTGAGAAGGTGATTGGGACGGGTGAAGCAGGGTGGCTCAGTGGGTAGAGCACGGGCCTGGGAATTAGAGGTCAAGGGTCTTAATCCCTGCTCCACCACGTACCCGCTTCGTGACCTTAGGCAAGTCACGTCCCTTCTCTGGGCCTCTTACCTCGCCCGCAAAATGGGGATTACGAGTACGAGCCCTGTGTGTCCAGCCTAATTTGTATCTACCCCAGGGTTTAGAACAGTGCTTAGCACATAGCAAGCGCTTAAAAAGCGCCGTAATTAATAACGGCGGGTGGGCCCAACAGCCTCTGCTTCCTCACCCCGCTGAGCCACTTCCACTCCTCCAGAGATGCGGGGAGCGAAGATGGGGCGGTGGAGGTGTCATCTCTGAACGGTTTTGCTCGGGACTTTGCGAGGGCACGGTCCGGATCCGACTGCGCCCGAACGGGGTTATTTCCAATCGTTTTCATCTCGGGCTTCTCGTCTGTAAAGTTTTATTCGCAGCCCAGGAAGCCAGAGGGTGGCTGTGGGCACCAGCAGCCCGCCACCAACCTGTGGTTGGGGGGCGAGGGGAGAAAACAGCCGGGAAGTGATGAGGATTGGGCCCTTCAACCAAGTCCCGGCAGCTGGGGGAGCCGCCTTTCAGTCTCCCCATCCGTCCCCCGGCTTACCTTGGGGGAGCGAGAGTGATCGGTTTTAACTCCTGCCGGTTGACGAGCAGCAGATCTGATGGGCCCGGGAGGCCTCCAAGGTGAGGAACCGTCCCCTCATCCCCGCCCTCCGCACCACCGCTTTGTCCAGGGGGTGCCGAGGGTCCCGGCGGAGTTCCTCACTGCCGCGCTGCAGTCCTTGCCGGGCACGGGGCGAAGCGGGATTGGTGGCGGAAGGGAACGGGAGCAGCGATGGGGGGGGCACACGTGCCGTTCCCAGACAAGCCACACATGCCGTTGATTACTCTCAGAACTTTATTGGGTGGATAGGGGCTAAAAAGAACTGAAACAAGTCACCAAACTGGTGGCGGGCGTCCGGCAGGCCCGCCCGGGGCTGGGATGGGGTGGGAGGGAAGGAGGGAGGTGGGCCTGCCGCCGCCACCGCCGCCCCCGCCACGGGCCGGAGCCACGGCTGACGACGGCCGAGTTAAGAAACCGCTACGTCGGGGAGCCTCTAGGTATGAAAAAGGTTGCGGAGCTGCTGCCCTGGCGGCCGCCGGCTCGAAAAGAAAAGCGGGGCGGCCGGAGGGCCCCCACCAGCGGGTCGGTCCCCCAACGGGCTGAAAAATTAAGTTCTTCCAAGTAACGGCGGGGGCAGGTGGGGGGCAGAGGCTTCTCGTTCGGCCAGGTCGGCGGTCACCTGCCCTCAGTGGGGGGCCCGTCCCGTCCCCCCGCAGCCCCGCCTGCCTTGGGGGCCTCACAGAGCCCAAGGCGGCGGGGGGGTAGGGGAGGGTGTGGGGGAGAGGAGGGGATTCACCACCCCCACCCAGAGAAAAAAGGCTGCGGGTGGCGGACACCACATTTAGGCTTCTATTACATTTACAAATACATACATAAATATATTACATACAACAGCAAATCAAAGGGGGGAGGTTTGGTGGAGGCGGGCGGGGACCAAGGCCCGCGGCGGCGGCGGGGCGGCACCCACGGAGCCGTTTGGCGCTCACAGTTACTTCTTCCTCTGTCGCTATTCGTCTGGGAGCAGGCTGGGGGTCCCGGCGGGGCCGGGCTTCGGGGGCCGGGCCGCCCCTCTCGGCGCCTCAGTTTGTCCAGTACGGGGAGCTGCCGTACGCGCTCTTGTTGGCCTGAGACTTTGGTTGCATGGAGCTGGGCTGGCTGCGCTGGCCCGAGCCCCCCTGCGGACGGACCCGGGGAGAAGGCGCCCGTCAGGCCCCCGACGGAGAACCCCTACCGCGGCTCGCTCCGCCACCACCTAGCCGGCCGTACGTTCGGTCCCTGCACCGCTCGCATCCCCCTTCTACGGCTGCTGCCCACGAGCCCCCCGTGGGCAGAGAACGTGGCTCGCGCTCGTCACGCACGGGGCACCGTGCCCAGCGGGACCTCTCTAACAGGAGAGGCACCAACCGGCTGTAGCCAAGGTCTCTCGGGACGAGGGTGCCGGGGCCGACTCCAGGCTGCCCCCGTCTCCGTGCCCGGGCTGCGGCTCCAGCTCCCTCCCTCTCCGATTCCCAATGGGAATCCCCGTGTGCTCCCCCCCCCCAGCGGCCCCCAGGGCGGGGCGGGGTGGGGGAAGCCGGCCGTCCATCCGCGAAGCGCCCTCTGACCTGTCCGTCCTGCTGCAGGTGGTGGGGCAGCATCTGCGAGTGGGGCTGCTGGTGGGCCGGCAGGATGTGCAGGAACGGGGCCGGGGCGTAGCCCGGGGCCGCGCCGGGGTTCAGGGGCCCCGTGGACCCCAGGGCAGAAGGCAGGCTGAACGGCGGCGGGGTCCCCGCGTGGAACCCCTGCTTGTCGAACGTCTGCACGACACGGGCGGGAAGCAGGCTCAGAGCCCGGCCCCGTCTCCCCGGGACCCCGCCAACCCCGCCCCGCGACGCACGCGCACGCTCACCTGAGTCTTGTTGTAGGCCGAGCCCGTGAGGTCAGGCACACCTGTGTTGCTTGAGGTTACTGCCACCCCTGCAAAGTCAGAGGCAGCTGTTCCCCCAGGGCGGGAACCGCACCCGGGGCCCATTGGGACCCGCCCTGGGCACGAGGGTTCAGAATGGGCACGGCCGTAGGGTGAGCCCGGGGCGTGAGGGGGACGGGCGCCACGGGATTACCTTTCCCGGGTCCGGGCCCAGCAGACTTGTTTTGTGCTTGAGATGAGCCGCTGTAGCCTCCTTTCCCGTAGTCTCCCGCCGCCGTCCCTTGCGTCAAGTCGTCGTAACCTGCCGCGGGAGACGCCGACGGGGGTCGAGGAAGAGGTGTCCGCTCCCCGCCCCCTCCGCCCCCCGCCCCCTCCGCCCCCCGCCCCCTCGTCCCCCTGCGGCCGGCCCGGCCTCCTCACCTGCTCCGTAGCCGTGCTGGCCGTAGCCGCCGGCCTGCTGGAACGGGGTGGTGGCCGTGCTGAGACTCACGCCGTGCTGCTTGGTGGACGCCGGGGGGACCTGAGGAGCGGGGAGGCGGCTGTGGCGGGCGGAGGGGATCGGGGCGGGACGGTACCCCCCCTCCCAGCGGTCGCCCGGGAGGGGACGCCGCCCCGAGGCAAGGCCTTACTGGAAGGCCGGGGGGGTGGGGGGCTGGGGCCGGCGGCCCCCCGGTACTCACAAACATGGTCGGCCCGTACTGGAAGGCACTGGGCACCCCCGGGACGCCGGCGTAGTATGGCAGGCCGGTGTAGCTGTAGCCGGGCGGCAGCGTGGGGTTGAGGAAGGGCTGCTGGGCCGTGTGGTGACTCTGGGACTGGTTCTGCTGCGGCTGGGCCAGGGTGGTGGCGGGAGCCGGCGACGCCGAGTCTCCCCGGCCAAACTTACTTACATCACCTGAGGGGGAAGGTCCGCGGCCCACGGCCCGCCTCAGTGCCACCCCCCCGCCGACTGTTCTTGGGGTTCCGTGCCCCTCGCGGTCCCCCCACCCCGGCCGCTTTAGCGTTTCGTTGTTCCGGACGGGTCCCTCCCCCGACCTTCTACGTTCAGGGAACGGTGAGCCCCCGGAGGGGTGGGGTCCGTGCCTAACTCCCACCCGGGCATCCTCCCCCAGCGCCCAGCACGGTGCTCCACGCACGGCAGGCGCCGGATGAATACCGCCTCTCCGGGGGCGAGACCAACCTGAGTACGGATTGCTGGCGAGGCCGCCGTCTCGGCCCGTGAGGGTTGCCGGAGCGGGGAAGGTGATCCCGTAATAATCCTGGAAGACAGGCCGGAACGCTGCCGTCAACGAGGCCGGGCCCCGGGCCCCGCCACGGGACAGCCGAGCGCCGGCCGGCCCCGCTCCCCGCCGCCACGCGCCGCCGCCGGGGGCAGGACCAGGGGCCGCGGGGCGGGAGGACCCCTGGGGGGGGGTGGGGGGGGGACTGGGCTGGGGGGGCGGGCCCGGACCCCCGCGGCTCCGCCCCTCCTCTGCTCGGCTGCGAATGCCGCAGGCCTGGGCACTACCCTCGGTCCGACTCGAGGGACTCGGGACGGCAGCTGAGAAAGCGGATTGAACGGTACAAACCTGAAAAGGAGTCATCAGAAGAGGAGGTGCCTAAAGGGTTAGAAAGGGGACAGCATGACTTAGTTTGGGCTCCCGGTCCAGGCTGAGGGGCGAGCCCCCGCCTAACTCTAAGGGGGGGAAAGGAGGGGCGTCTGGAGGGGCGCGGGGTTGGGTGGAGGATTGCGTCTTCTCGGTGGACGGGCTGGGCGCTGGCGATGCCGCCCCGAGCCCGGGAGGGAGGAAACGGAGGAAGCCCGGCGCAACGGAGCCGCTCGGTGCCCGGGCCTTGGCGGGCCTCGGACAGCGGGGGCGGGGGGAAGAGGGCCATGGGAGGGGAGCGAGCAAGGGGGTGAGGGGGCAGGCACCGGAACCGAGAAGCCAGGAAGCCTGAGGGGTCGGGGGTGGAGGGGGCCCTGCCCGGCTCCTGAGAATCCCCACCTTCTCTTCCCCCAATCCCCCCCGACCCGGGAGCCGAGAATTCCTGAAAATTCCTCCGCCGTGCCCCGGGCCCCTGTCCGGTGCGAGCTGGGAGACCCGGCTGCCCCCCGGGCCTCTGAGTGCCCCAAGCGTTCTGGGCCGGGCCGCTTAACCGGAAGATTCGGGGGCGGGGAATCGGAAGAAAGGAAACTCAGTCTGAAACGGGCAGTCGGCCCTTCCGACGCCAGCGGGCGAGGGGGACTCTCAGTTCCCGGAGAGCTCTCGCCTCCGCCCGGTGCGGGTGGGGGATGACCCGACCTGAGGAGGCCCCGGGAAGCCGGGCCCGGCGATCCTCGGGCCCGGTGAGACGATCCCCTCCCCTGGCCTCCGACACGGCCCCCTTTGGGCCCGGGGGACTGGCGAGAAGCTCAGGGGTTAAAAAAACCGACCCCGTCCAAAGATCCACCACGTTCAGCTGCCGACCGCATCGACGGCGGAGAAGCCGGGCGTGCCCGGGGCCCGTTCGCGTGGGGTCGGAGCCGGGAGCGAGGGAGGGGGTAAGGACGACGGCCCGAGCGGGACTTCCAGTCCAGGAATGAGTTGGCCCGACTCTCGCCCGGCTGCCGGTTCATCGGCTGCGGCTTCACACACCGCTTGCAGATCATTTGATGCCTTGTCCCAGGTGGCGGTGCCCCGGGGAGGGCGGGGAGGGGATCCCTCCCCACCTTTCCCACTGCTCCCCCGGGGCCTGGACTTCCCATTTGCTCAACTCTGCCTCAGTTCACCAGTATCACTTGGAAACGACTGGCTCGGGCTCCACTGCAGAGAGATATCTTCGGGGAAGTTTTGCTTTCTTCTCCCACCCTGGGAAGGCGGGACGGCCCGAGCGCGTGAACGTGTCCTGGCCGCGAGCTCCGGGGGCCAAGCCGGCCCCGGTCCACTGCCGCCTTCCAATCCGTCGGCCGCGTTCCTCCCTGTTTCCGCTAGAGATGCCGCCTCGTCCGCTCCTCTCCCGGGCTGGAAGTCGAGAAACCATCCGGGCCCCAGACTGAACTGAGCGGGCGGCAGCCTCGGGGCCGAGACTTCGGAGGCCCCTCCTCACCACGGGCTCAGATTCGGGACCGTCGGTCCTGCCCTTCGGCTCTGGCCCGGGATTGTGGAGAACGCATTTGGGACGGAGGGGAAAAGCCCGGTGCAGCCAAAGGGCCCGAGGGGGGTTACCGCCAATCCGTCCCCGTTCTCCGTCCTCCTCAGTCTTCCCAAGTGGAGGCCCGCTCTCACTCCCTCCCGCCCACGTGCTCCGTGGGTCCGGGGCGGAGGCGGAGGGGGGCCCTTCCGTCTCTTTCCGAGGGGCCCCTCCGTCATTCCCGGGGGGCCTAGGAGAGGGCCACCGGCGGGGTCTTGGGAAGAGGAGGAGGAGGAGGAGCCCTGAAGATGGATGAGGCTCTTTAGGCTCAAAAAGGAGGAACTGGATCAAAAAAGTACCGGAGGTTAACGAATGACCAAATGGAAAATGAAAGCGACGCCTCCTCAAAAGGTGCAGAAGAGGGGGAAATTCTTGAAAACCAAACAATGATGAAAGGAAAATGAGCCGGTGAATAAAGCCAGGGCGCCATGGAGCCGGCTCACCCACAAGCCGGCCGCAAGTCGGTTGGTCGGTCGGTGGGTGGTCGGGCGGGCATGGCTCAACGAGGGCTGCTGAGAGCCTGGCTCCTTCTGCTCTTCTGGGCCGGGGCCTCTTCCCCTCACTGCTCCGGCCTGTGGCACCAGCTCCCGCGGGGCCTCTCGCGCGCCTTGCAGCTCCTGGACCGGTTGGCCGGCAGGTTCCCCCTCGAGTGCCTCGGGCTCGAGGGGAACTTGCACTTCCCCCGGAAGGTCTTCGGGCCCGCGCGGCCCCGCCGGCCCAACGCCGCGCTCATCGCCCAGCAGGTCTGCCACCAGGTCCTCGACGTCTTCAGCCGAAACCTGCCCCCGGCCGCCTGGGCCCGGGACAGCCTGGAGGCCTTCCTGCGGCTGCTGGATCGGCAGGCGGAGCGGTTGGGGCCCTGCGGGGCGGGCCGGGGCGGCCCCCGACCCGCCGGCGGGAAGCTGAGGAAGTACTTCCGGAGGGTCCAGCGTTTCCTGAGGCGGGGCAACCACAGCGACTGCGCCTGGGAGATCGTCCGGGCGGAGACCCGGAGGGGCCTGCAGCTGACCGAACTCCTGGTGGCCCGGCACGGGACCGCCCCCGGCCGTTTCTGACTCCGCGCCAAAGCGACAGCGGGTGTCCCTCGGGCATCGAGTCTCTGTTTCGAAAAACCTTCTCTCTCCTGCCTTCCTCTCCCTTCACCGGCTCCTGGGTCCTCTGAGGAAGCGGCACTCCACAGAGACCCAACGGCGCCCAGTGACCTCAGCCAGATCCACCTGAACGGCAGGGTCAAGGGAAGAGGAAGCGGGCGGCTCCCGGCAAGAAGGGCAACCCTCCCGTCCCCCCACACACCGGGCTTCCTCCGGCACAATGGGCCCGGTGGGCACAACGGGCACTCTCGCGACCACGTCTGACTTACCATCGGCAGCCTGGACTGGAGCATCTGGAGATCGTCGTAACCATAAATCTGCTTGAAGACACAGTAAGGAGACGAAGCCATCGTATCAGTCCTTGGCGGCACCGGAGCGGTCCGAGGCCCCCTTTCAGGTGCCCCAAAACTCTGGCCGGGCCCGTTCCCCCCGACCCCAGGGGGCACAGCGCTCCTCCACCTTCTCCCCAAGGATGGGCGGGCTCCCAGAGACTGTCCAGAGAACACTGGTGAGACTGTGGGCCGGGGGGTAGAGGACGGAAGGACTCTGATTACTAGTCAGCTCCAAGGCAGAAGTACGAGCCGCGAGGGGGGCGTGTTGCTTGGCAGACACGGAGGGTCCGTGCTCCCACCGGCCACCCGGGGCTTGGCCACTGAGGCGTGGGATCCGGCGCCCCGCGTCCCGCCCGCCATCCAGCAGCACCCAGCAGGTACCCGAGCCGCCGCTTTGTGGGCTGGGGATCCCCCACGAAAGCCCTGGCCTGCACCCGATGGTGTGCGGGGGAGAGACCTCATCTACCCTCCCCAGCTAGCCGGAGCAGTGCCTCCCAAGACCCCGCCGTCGCCCTCAAATTGCCGGACCGTCGTGGAGCCGGGGCGGGCAGCGGGACGCTTGGCCGAGCGGCGGGCTCTGACCACCGGCGCTCCCAGGGCCGCGGGGGAAATGGAGCCTCTGGAGAGGCGGCGGCAGATGGGGAAAGGAAGTGCCTTGGAGGGGGCGGGCTGGCTCCCAGCAGCTCCTTGCCCGCTGACTCTCGATTCCCGGGGCTTTCCACAGCCACTCTCGGGGGCTCCTCCCCTTTCCAAACCCGCCGGGACGCTGGCGAACCAGCAACACCCCCGAAGCCGCCCCCAAGCCCATCTCGGACCCGGGCCCTTCACGCGCCAGACTGAGAGAGTCCAAGCTGAGGGCTTACTGGGTAGGCGGGCAGGAGTCCTCCGGGGCCCACGATGTACTGGTTGTGTAACAGCGGCGGGACTCCCTGCGGCAGGTTTGGGGGAGCTTTGCCTGGGAAAGCAAAAACCGAAGCGTTCAGAGCCGGCTGGTGCAGCCCTGGTGACCAAGAGGTACAGGCCTGGCAGATTCGGGCAGGGGAAGGGAGGGAAGTGGCGTGGGCACCCGGGTCGGACCCACTGGAGGGAAGGGGATCCTCGGGGGCCTCTTGAGGCTGAGGGTGGGTGGCAGAAGGAACTCACGGCAGTCCACCCACCCAGGTACGCAGGGCACTGGAAGAGCAGGGGGTGGGGATGCGGGTAATGAGAGAGACAGGTGGTGGGCACGCATGTACGCGCGCGGGTATCCGCGCTGGCATGTTCTAAGAAGGGAGGACGGTCGGGAACTGGGGGCCCGGAATAAAGATAGCCTTGAGCGGATAGCGGGGAGGTGTGGAAGTCAAGGGGGAGCAAACGTTCTTCCTGATGTCCTCCTGGCCCAGGCTAAGACAGACTCCACCCGGTTCTTCTCCTCCCGCGATCAGTCCCTGCCCCCGTTTGCTGGTTAGGTGGGTTGATTCCCTGAACGCAGGGTCCCGGGAACCAAGCCCGCCGGGAGCCAGGAGGCTTCCGAATTCTCGCGTGAGCAGAAAGGGGGTTAGGGGGTGGCCGGATGCAGGGGACAAATCGTTTAAGTGGGTCCAAACCCTGGAAGGCCCCACCCGACCCGACTCAGAGACACGCTCACACTTCCCAAGCGCTTAGTCCAGTGCTCTGCACACGGTAAGCGCTCAATAAATACGATTGAATGCCCCTGCTTTGGCAGGGAGTAAACGAGGATGCCGCCCCGTCCAAACCTCCCTGCCTGACAAGGGGCAGCAGGGACTGATTCTACCTCTGAGCTGTGTGCTTGGACCCACCAGCCCTCCGTGGGGAGGGGGTGCGGCCATCTGGGTTGGGGCGATTTGGGGACCATCCCCTCACCACGCCCTCTCTGGGAAACCCAACTCAGGGGAACAATCGAGGGAAAACAGGCTTCTCGATCCAATTCAGCCGCTGTCCGCGACACGGAACCCAAGGAATGCCCCAGGAACCCAGGAGCAGGCCGAGAGGACCGGAGGGACGGAGGCCAAGCCCGGCAGCCGGTGACAGCGCTCGCTCTTTCTTAAGAAGTCCCAGGCTGCGGGCAGAGGGGCGGAGAGGAAGGCCCGGTCCGGTACCTGAAGACACCAAGGGCGCGGCCCGGGTGGTGCCGCTTGGCATGGACGCGCTGGGCACAGTCAGCCCCAGGCTGTTGGTGGTGTTCATGCTGCTGCTGGCCATGCTGACGACGGAAGAGGTGGTGCTCGTGGCGGAGGTGGCGGCCGGAGAGAAGGTGGCGGTGGCGGTGGAGGATGGGAGGGCGGCGGCGGCGGCGGTGCTCTCAGCCCCCGGATGCTACGGAGACAAAACCCGGGGTGCCTCAGCCCGGGGGGCCGGCCGAGGCCCAACCCTTGGCCGGAAGGGGAAGACGTCCTGCGTTAACTACAAATCACCAGCCCGGGTCAGGTCGGGTCATCCCGGCCCCCCGCCGGGCCAGCCGGCTCGCCTCTGGCTAGAACGTCTGCGTACGGGCACGTTACCGACCCGGAGTGGGTCGTCGACAGCGGAGAACGCTTTCGGGCCCCGCCAGGGAGAGTCCCGCGTAACGGGCGAAACGACTCGGGGGCCGGGGAGGGGGACGTAGCGGTGTCGGGATGGGCTCCATACCCATCAGGGTGCCAGATGGGAGAGTCCAGCAAAAGGGGAAGACTATAAACCAGCGCAACCTGAACGGACGCCTCGCCTCGCAGAGGGCATCATCATCATCATCATCATCAATCGTATTTATTGAGCGCTTACTGTGTGCAGAGCACTGTACTAAGCGCTTGGGAAGTACAAGTTGGTAACATATAGAGACGGTCCCTACCCAACAGTGGGCTCACAGTCTAAAAGGGGGAGACAGAGAAGAAAACCAAACATACTAACAAAATAAAATAAACAGAATAGATATGTACAAGTAAAATAAATAAATAGAGTAATAAATATGTGCAAACATATATACATATATACAGGTGCTTTGGGGAAGGGAAGGAGGTGAGATGGGGGGGATGGAGAGGGGGACGAGGGGGAGAGGAAGGAAAGGGCTCAGTCTGGGAAGACCTCCTGGAGGAGGTGAGCTCTCAGTAGGGCCTTGAAGGGAGGAAGAGAGCCAGCTTGGCGGATGGGCAGAGGGAGGGCATTCCAGACCCGGGGGATGATGTGGGCCGGGGGTCGATGGCGGGACAGACGAGAATGAGGTACGGTGAGGAGATTAGCAGCGGAGGGTGCGGGCTGGGCTGTAGAAGGACAGAAGAGAGGTGAGGTAGGAGGGGGCGAGGTGATGGACAGCCTTGAAGCATCAACGTCCTACAGTACTGTAACTTAGTCCAGTGCTCTGCACACGGTAAGCGCTCAATAAATACGATTGAATGAATGAATGAATGAATGAGTTGAGAGCTAGCTGCACCCCTTCGGCCCATACCAGGGGCGCTGCCCCTGCCCCGGGTCCCAGGCCGGAGCCCCTCCGCACCGCCCTGCCCTATGGGCAGCTGGGGTGGCCCGGGGGATGGCAGGAAGAGCTTGGTGGAGGAGCCCACTGAGAAGAAATCGAGAAGCAGCGTGGCCTAGTGGTTAGAGCCCGGGCCTGGGAATCAGAGCAACTGGGTTCTAATCCCGGCTCCACCACTTAGAGAAGCAGCGGGGCTCAGTGGAAAGAGCCCGGGCTTTGGAGTCAGAGGTCAGGGGTTCAAATCCCGGCTCCGCCGCTTGCCAGCTGTGTGACTTTGGGCAAGTCACTTCACTTCTCTGTGCCTCAGTTACCTTCATCTGCAAAATGGGGATGAAGACTGTGAGCCCCCTGTGGGACGACCTGATCACCTTGTAACCTCCCCAGCGCTTAGAACAGTGCTTTGCACATAGTAAGCGCTTAAGAAATGCCATCATCATCAGCATCACTTGTCTGCTGTGTGCCCTTGGGCAACTCACTTGATTTCTCTGGGCCTTAGTTACCTCTGTCTGTAAAATGGGGATTAAGACTGTACATAAGCCCCATGTGTGACATTAAGCCATTATATGCCAGTAAGCCCTCTTCTTCCCAGCTTGCTCTCTCTGCCACATCATTGATACGCTTGGATCTATGACCTGTGGATAGCTGATGTTTGTCCCACCCGCAACCCACGACATTTATGTACAGGTATATAAATTATATATTATGAATTATTTATATTTAATGTCTGCTCCCCACCACCACCCGTAGCCTGTAAACTTGCAATGGGCAGGGAATGTCTCGGCTAATCCTGTTGTATTGTCCCCTCCCAAGCACATAGTACAGTGCTCTGCCCATATTAAGTTCTCAATAAATACCACTGATTGACTGACTGACAGGCACCGCGTCCCACCTGATTAGCTTCTATCTACCCTAGCACTTAGCGCGGTGACTGGCACATAGTAAGTGCTTAACAAATAGCATTTTTTTTTAAAAAAAAAAGGCCTCTGTCCATCTGCCTTCCCTCTGCAGGATGGGGGAACAGGGGCTGCATTTCGGGACTCACTTCAGAGAAGCAGCGTGGCTCAGTGGAAAGAGCCCGGGCTTGGGAGTCAGAGGTCACGGGTTCTAATCCCAACTCCGCCACTGATCAGCTGCGTGACTTTGGGTAAGTCATTTCACTGGGCCTCAGTTACCCATCTGTAAAATGGGGATTAAGACTGTGAGCCCCACATGGGACAACCTGATCACCTCGTATCTACCCCAGCGCTGAGAACAGTGCTTTGCACATAGTAAGTGCTTAACAAATACCATCATTATTATTCAACTAAGGACACGGAGAGCCATGTCCGGCAAGTGCAACCCCACGGGCGGGGAAAGTGACAGCCCACTATCCCCTCTAGGTACCATAAGTTTGGTGTGGGCGGGAAACGTTTCTACCTACTCTGTTAGACTGTACTCTCTCAGGCACTTAGTACAGTGCTCTGCACACAGCAAGCACTCAATATGTTCAATGGATTGACTGACAATAATAATAATAATGGCATTTGTTAAGCGCTTACTATGTGCAAAGCACTGTTCTAAGCGCTGGGGGGGATACAAGGTGATCAAGTTACCCCACGTGGGGCTCACAGTCTTAATCCCCATTTTACAGCTGAGGTAACTGAGGCTCAGGGAAGTTAAATGACTTGCCCAAGGTCACACCGCAGACATGTGGTGGGGCCGGCATTCAAACCCATGACCTCTGACTCCAAAGCCCGTGCTCTTTCCCCTGAGCCACGCTGCTTCTCTCTCAACTGAGCCGGTGACTGATGTAGTTAATTTCCCAATAGAAGTAATGGCAAAAGCAGACTTTAACAGGTGGCAACAGCCCCAACGCCATGACTTGTGCAGTTGTTTAAAAAGGAAAACGGAAATGTCTTTTCAGTTTTCAAATGGCATTTGTTAAGCGCTTACTACGCGTCCAGCACAGTTCTAAGCGCCAGGGTAGATACAAGCTAATCGGGTTGGAAACGGTCCCCATCCCACATGGGGCTCACAGTCCCCGTTTCACATGTGAGGTAACCGAAGCACAGAGAAGTGAAGTGATTTGCCCAAGGTCACACGGCAGACAAGTGGCGGAGCGGGATCCGAACCCAGGGGGAAGGGTCCAAAGGAAAGATCCTTCAACAGGATAGTGGCTGGCGTGACTAATCAATCAATCAACGGCATTTACTGAGTTTAAGTTTACTATGTGCGAGACACTGTACTAGGGGCTTGGGGGAGTACAACAAAATCAGCTGAGGAGTGCTCACGTCTACAGGCAATGAGCCCTATCGGCTCTTTCTTGCTCACCTTAATGACTGTGGTATTTATTAGGTTTATTACCCCATGATAGATAAAGACAAGAGTTTCTGTTCAAAGACAGAGAGAGAGAAAGAGAAAGTACCTTATCCCTATCATTCACTACGTAGACTGCAAGCTCGCCGTCAGCAGGAAGCTGTAATATGTTTTAGTGTCTTGCCCCTGTTCTTAGATTTGCCCCCTTTATTCTCCCCACCCTCGGCCCCACAGCACTTACGTACATAGCTGTAATTTATTTTCTTAAATTAACGTCTCTCCCTGCTTCAGACTGTAAGCTCCTTGTGGGTAGGGATCATGTCTACCGATTCTGTTGTCCTGGACATTCCCAAGCGCTTAGTACAGCGCTCTGCACACAGTGAGCTCTCCATAAATACGATCGACTGAACGCCCGTCTCCCTCGCTGGACTGTAAGCTCTTTGAAAGCAGGGCTCGTGTTTTCCGATTCTGTTGTATCGTACACACCCAGGCGTCTAACACAGTGCTCTGCAGAGAGTAAGCGCTCGATAAATACCATTACTGGCCTGGGGAGTCATCAGAGGAAATGGATGTCCAATGGAGGTCCAGTGAAGTTAGAACCCGGGTCTCCGGACCCATGCTCCTTCTCCGGGACAAACACCACCTCTTTCGGCTGGGATTTACAACGTAAGCCTGCATGAGGTCAGGAAAGCAGCACGGAAGAAGGACTGCCTGGAGAAGGAGGGTGGCCAGCTGGCTAATTCATAACCCTTATATCGGCCGGGAACACCCGCGGTCTCGTCCAGAGCCCCCATTTCCCCCCGCAGCCGTATTCCTCTCTATTGCCGTGCATTACTGTGTGCAGAGCACTGTACTAAGTGCTTAGCTAGCTCTCTTCCTCCCTTCAAGGCCCTACTGAGAGCTCACCTCCTCCAGGAGGCCTTCCCAGACTGAGCCCCTTCCTTCCTCTCCCCCTCGTCCCCTTCTCCATCCCCCCCATCTTACCTCCTTCCCTTCCCCACAGCACCTGTATATATGTATATATGTTTGTACATATTTATTACTCTATTAATTTTTTTATTTATTTTACTTGTACATATCTATTCTATTTATTTTATTTTGTTAGTATGTTTGGTTTTGTTCTCTGTCTCCCCCCATCTAGACTGTGAGCCCACTGTTGGGTAGGGACTGTCTCTATATGTTGCCAGTTTGTACTTCCCAAGCGCTTAGTACAGTGCTCTGCACATAGTAAGTGCTCAATAAATACGATTGATGATGATGATGATGGGGGAGTGCCGAGCGCCTCCGGATATTCAGCTTGAAGGAGCCGGGGGGGCCGGTGGCTGAAACCTGGCCACCCGTGCCACATGGCTGCTGCTTACTGCACAGCCTAGAAGATACAGCAAGGGCCTGGGAATCGGAAGGGCCTGGATTCTAATCCCAGTTCTCCCACGTGTCTGTTGTGTGAGCTTCCCGTCACTTCAAGTGGATGTCAGGTCCACTTTACTTCTCCGTGCCTTAGTCACCTCAACTGTAAAATGGGGATTAAGACTGTGAGCCCCGTGTGGGACAGGGACCGTGTTCAACCCGATCTGACTGTATCCAACTTGTCGCTTAGTACAGTGCCTGGCACATTGTAAGTGCTTAACAAATACTATTATTATTATCATTGTTCTCAGCCCAGAAAGAGGACTAAGGAGCAGGCAGGAGCTCCCCCTCCAGCCCCAGTCTTACTGAGGACGGTATTTCGGCGCTTAGAACAGTGCTTTGCACATAGTAAGTGCTCAACAAATACTATTATTATTATTGTTCTCAGCCCAGAAAGAGGACTAAGGAGCAGGCAAGAGCTCCCCCTCCAGCCCCGGTCTTACTGAGAACGGTATTTCGGCGCTTAGAACAGTGCTTTGCACGTAGTAAGTGCTTAACAAATACCATTATTATTATTATTATTTATTAAAAGCATTTAGAGAAAAAAACAGGTGGGAATTAGACAGCATCCCTGTCCCTTAGCGCCTCACAACCTAAAAATAAAAAGGAGAAGAGGGGACTGGCAACTGATACATATGGAGAGATGGAACCAGGGTATGTGTGTTCTGAAGAGAAGTAGTAGAAATCTCCGATTTCATGAGAGCTTGCGAAGCCTGGATCCCTTAAGCCTTGATATTCCACCCCTCCTCACGCTCCCTGGCTCGATCAGCGGGTCCCAACACAGTTATTACCGGGGCTCCCATTACACGGGATCAGGAGTAAGCTGCAGAGTGGTAACAATGAACCGCTTCCTTCGCTGCAAGGGGTTCTCTGATATCCTTTTTTTCTGTTTTTCTCCTTCCAATCAAACCATTCCTGATGGGGGTGGAGGAAGCGGAGGGATATTTCCACTCTGCGACAATGGCTACAATCTCCTTCCTTTTCCAGATGCTGTTGCCACTGGCCGCTTCAAGCCCACCCAAATGAGGCTCACGGCATGCAAGGCAGGGGGTGGAAGCAGCCTGGCATCTCCCGGGGCCCCAGGGCAGCCGCCCCAACGGAGATACCAGTCCCGATGGCACCCTCCCTGTTCCCGGCCTGAAGGCTGCGAGTCCCTACGGAAGACCACCTTTATCCCTTACGGAAAATTCTGCGGCACGGCCGGGCATTTCAGGGGCCCGGTGTCTTGGCAAGAGTTGTGAAGGACGGAGTGGAGGTGTGAGAGGGGAGGAGAGTCGGGTCTGAGGCAGAGGGAGAAATGCTTAGCGGCGTCATCCTTGGCCACAGAACGCGCCCTTGGGGATGGCACACCTTCCCCGCCGCTGAGCCGTTACAATAAGCCCTTATGAGGACACAAGGCAAGAGTTGGGAACCTTGACAGCTGGGAAAGAGCAGATGGGGGAAGCTGCAGGTTTTGCTAAGTCGAAGGGGGGGAAGAAGAGCTGGAAAACAGATCAGGAGACACACACCCAGCATCAAATGCTTACTACAGTGCTCTGCACACAGTAAGCGCTCAATAAATACGATCGATTGATTGATCAAACCACCGCAGTGCACTCTTCCAACAGAAACACCTACAGCACCACACCACCACGATGCACTCCTACAACACAGGCACACCAAGCATCACAACATCACACCCGCCCGACTGAGCCACGAGTGTAGCTTGGGGGCACGTGTGGGGCCGGGGAAGGGGGAGCGGAGGGGCGCAGGATGAGGGAAGGAAAACAGAAGCGGACAGGAGGGAATCAAAATGGGGAGAGGACGGGGGGCTGCTGATGGGAGGCTCTGGTCAGAGATAAGAGAAGATCAGAGTGGTAACAATGAACCGCTTCCTTCGCTGCAAGGGGATCTTTGATATCCCTTTTTTTCCCTCTTCCTTCCAATCAAACCATTCCTGATGGTGATGGAGGACGCGGAGGGCTAGTCCACCCTGCAACACTGGCTACGATCTCCTTCCTAAGAAGCTGGAAAGATTCAATGAGGTGGGGGAAACTCCCAAATGTCCCTATTTCAGTACGGGCCTCACTGAAATCTCCCCCAGAACATGTGCTTGGGCCGTGGCCCCATCAGGTGGTCCGTCCCAGTAGCACAAGCCGAGGAGGAGGGGGTCACCAGGCTTGGGAACTCTGGCAATGCAGGGGCCCAGAAGGGGGGCGGCAAGGCTTGGGCCCCTTCATTATGGGGGAGACGAGCCCGGTGGGCAGTCCCTGGGGGCACTACTGGAAGAACGTCAAGGAGCAGCGCGGCCCAAGGGTCCCCATCTCCCCCAAGCACCAGCCAAGCGGCCGTAACTCCGGGCTGGCCAGGGACAGATCACCTGATTTGGCGAGGTGGAGTGGCATGGCTCAGTGGACAGAGCACAGACCTGGGAATCAGAAGGACGTGGGTTCTAATCCTGGCTCTGCCACTTGTCTGCTGTGTGACCTCGGGCGAGTCCCTTCACTTCTCTGTGTCCCAGTGGCAAACCATCGGCACATAATAATAATAATAATAATGGCATTTATTAAGTGCTAACTGTGTGCAAAGCACTGTTCTGAACACTGGGGAGGTTACAAGGTAACCAGGGTGTCCCACGGGGGGCTCACAGTCTTAACCCCCATTTCACAGAAGAGGTAACTGAGGCCCAGAGAAGTTAAGTGACTTGCCCAAAGTCACACAGCTGACAATCAGAAGAGCCGGGATTTGAACCCATGACCTCTGACTCCAAAGCCCATGCTCTTTCCACTGAGCCACGCTGCTTCTCTAATCATACTATAATGATAAATTGTGGTATTTATTAAGCACTTCATTATATGCCAAGCACTGTATTAAGCACTGGGATAGCTACAAGGTGACCAGATGGGACCCAGTCCCTGTCCCACCTGGGCCTCACAGTCTAAGCAGGAACGCTAACCACCTTGCTGAGCTGCTTTCAATTTGGCAGCGACTACCAATGCCTAAAATGTCAAGGCCCGCTCACCTCAGCCTTCTCTGGAATTCAATTCCCTTACTCAAAGGAGGAAATAATAATAATAATAATAATAATGATGATGGCATTTGTTAAGCGCTTACTACGTGCAAAGCACTGTTCTAAGCGCTGGGGGGATATAACATGATCAGGTTGTCCCACGTGGGGCTCACAGTCAATCCCCATTTACAGATGAGAGGCTCAGAGAAGCGTAGTGACTTGCCCAAGGTCACACAGCAGACATGTGGAGGAGCCAGGATTCAAACCCATGACCTCTGACAATGGATCATCACAGGAGCCTTTTCTTTGACCACGTGGTGCCCCCGAGGACAGCCCTCAATCATCAGCAGCCAGCTAGTATTTCATTTTCCGCCGCAAACACCTACTGAACTCTCCCAAGCGCCTAGTGTAGTGCTTTGCACACAGTAAGCGCTCCATGAAAGAAAACGATGGAAGGCCAGGAAGCCCAACCCTCGGAAGGGACCTTATTCGGAGGCATTTCCGAATCTCCTCCTACCTTCCCGGAACGCAACGGCTCCACGGACCCGACTGTGGCCAGGACTCCGCGTTCGGATGTATCTGGACGGCTCGGGGGGACTACAGACCTTCCGGCAAAACGGCCAATCTTTTGAGAAAGACGTACGGCGGACCTCAGGGTCGCGGGCGGAAAGCGGACCGTAAGGCTGGCCTTGGTAGCCGGAGGAGAACTTACTGTGTGTGAAGTGCTAGATGACAGTGCTGCTGCCGAGGAAAGGCTGTTCTGATGACTGGAGAGTGAGCTACGAGACAAAAAAGCGGAGACAGTGGGATTTCCAGTTAGACTTGCCCGGCACCAGAGCAGCAGCCAGGGTCCCCTCGGCTCAGGGGTTAGTTACGCTCTGCTTTTTACTGACACCTAGAAGGGCCCACCTAGGGGTCCAGGGCCAAATGCCAGTGGGCAGTCGGTCCCCCCCGGCTGCCCCCACAGCTCCGGTCACCACCTGACCCGGCGTCGATTCCCGTTGCTAGACTGCAGCCCCGACGCCTGCATCACAGCAGCCGCTTCCCGAGTCCCACGTGGCCGCCTTGGCCGGCTTTCCGCCTGTCTGCCCCCACCTCCGCTCAGGTAGCAAGGACCCCCTGGGGAATGAGGGAGGGAGGAGGATGGGCACCGAACCCAGGAGGTGCCAACTGAGAAGCGGCAGCGAGGGTTGCCTCTGGCAGCCCAGCCTCCAGCTCTGAGACGTCTGCCCGGGTTGGCCCAGGGATCAATCAGTCGATAGTAATTGAGTGTTTACTGCATCCAGAGCACTGTACTGAGGGCTGAGTTGTCAACCTAAAGGCAGCACCCTGCCAGGCTCTCTTCGTGCTTCCTCCTTCTCCCCGTCCCAAGAGGCCTTGAATCAACAGGAAATTCTCTCCAAGTCCCCCCAGCTGCATTCATTCAATGGGGAAGCAGCGTAGCTTAGAGGAAAGAACCCGGGCTTGGGAGTCAGAGGTCGTGGGTTCTAATCCCGGTTTTGCCGCTTATCAGCTGTGTGACTTTGGGCAAGTCACTTAACTTCTCTGTGCCTCGGTTCCCTCATCTGTAAAATGGGGATGAAGACTTTGAGCCCCATGTGGGACAACCTGATTACCTTGTATCTACCCCAGTGCTTAGAACAATGCTTGGCACAAACTAAGCACTTAACAAATACCATCATTATTATTATTAATTGAGCACTTGTGTGCAAATCACTGTGCTATGCACTTACACGGGTGGGTCGTGGTAGGAAAAGCTCTGGTTTTCTTTCCCTGCCCTTCCCGTAAAATGGCTCCTTACAAATAAACCTACAAGTCCTGGTGACCAGTAATGTACTCCCCGTGAGAAAAAACACCAGATTTTTTGGGAGAAGTAGGGCCTTCTCCCTAACGTGCTGCCAGCCAGCACCTGAGAGGGCCGTACAGGACGAATGATCTGACTCCACATTCAGCATGCTCCATATCAGAGGCTGGGTAAGAGCTAAACCCCTATAGCCTCCGTGATTCGAATCAGAGGCAGGATCGCCCCTCCTTCCTAAAAAACCAACACCCGGGTAGGAGCGTAGACAGTTCCACCAGACCCCAAAGTCCACTGCACTGCAACCCGTGCCGAAAGACTCAGTCTTGAGCTCTCCTCAAATGAGGTCAGATATGTGCTTGGAAATCAGGCATCATTGTCTTTCTCGGGTGTCCTGTTAATTCCGGTCCGGTAGGTCCATCCTGAACCGGAGCCAAATGCCAACGAGCCTGAGGCGCCTCGCCGGGGAACAGGACGGGCTGGCGGGGTCAAGAAACCGTACCGCCCCTCGATACCACCCGGGCGCGTCTCCCATGACGTGTGCGCCCACCCTCTTGGGTGTCGCGTTGGCTTTCACCCCGCTTTCCACGCGGGTCCCCCCGCCTTCCCCCTTCAGATATACCTGCTCAGCTGAGAGAGGGAGCTGCCGGACAGGTCGTTGGCCTGGGCTAAGGAGGGCAGCGTGGCTGTGTGCTGTGGAGCTGAAGGCAGAAGCGGGGTGGTGGAAGCCGTGCTGGGTAGAGACCCCGCCGCTGGCAACGCGGGAGAGGGATCGGTGGTCTTCGGCGACGGGACGGATGACGTAGCTGCAACGAGGCGGTTTAAGTCAGAGAGGGCTCCCCCCGGGGTGGGGGGAACGGAAACCCTGGCCTTGAGCGTCAAAGAAAAAAGAAGACACTTTGTGAGCAGCAAGATGCGGGGGTCGGGTCAAACTGGGGTCAGGTGCCGGATTAGGAACCGCGGCCGACCTCTACCTGAGGGGGCCGGGCTGAGGCGAGGGTAAATGACTGGGAATTGTTCCTTTTCCGTTTCCAAAGGATATTTTTCTTGCCATCGCATAAGCTAGGGTTGCACGGCAGAAGTCACGATCTTCCCGACAAGGATTGGCCAATTTTAAAAACGGGGCTGAAAGTGTGGGACAGCCCTAACTCCCATCTTTACTTGGGACTGCGGTGTAATCCTTCAATCGAGAGGAAGGCCCGCTGGGTGCTACATCAGATAAGGAAAAAAAAAAAACCAAGAAAACTGCTGAGATAGGGGAAGCACACACGTACACGCTACCCTCTCCACCCTCACCCCCCGAAAGTGTCAGATCACATATTCCTTCAAGTTTATCAGCTAACCATGCAGATCAGGTTGAAAAAAATCCAACTGTCTTTGCTTTGTTGGCTTGCTTGCATATTTTAAACCTTTTGGGTTTGGAGAGTATATGTCGTTCCCTCCTGCCCTTCACATTCAAACTCTCAAGAGCCGCCTTCTTTTAACTTCTGACTCTAAGGGTCAGACCTGCAATCCGATACACCCTGCCCGGACTGACACACCTCATTTTTCGGACCTCACGGCTTCAATGAGTAAACACCTAGTGGATAAGAAAGCGCTTAGGCTAAGGAAAAGACTCAGTCTTCAAGTTGTCCACACACACACAATTCGGATATGTGCTTGGAAAGGAAACATCACTGTCTTTTCAACTGACATTCCTGTGGGAAAGGCTTTAGGTCAAGGTGAGATCTCTAGAACCAGTTTCTATGTAATAGCAGGAACGCAAAGGCGTTAAAAAAAAAAAAAAAGCCAGAACACCACCTCGGTTTAAAACCTGGGTGTTTTAAAACTTAAGTTTTAAAAACAAGCTTTCTAAAAGCTTTGGGACTCCAAATGTCTTTCTCTTCCCTCTGACGAGCAGTGACCCAGTGGACAAAGTGGCACCGTTTCTAACTCGGATCCGCTCTGTCGTTTGGAAGGTGGGAAATAGTGGGGTGTTCTACTCTGCGCAGTTATGCTATGGGTTCTCTCTACCCATCGAGGATGGGGTCCAACATCTCAAGTGAGGAAACAACTGCTGGCCCCATGTGTGTCTGTCTGGAATTTACCTCACTTGTAAAAATGGGGGTTAAGGCCGTGAGCCACACGTGGGACAGGGCCTGTGCTCAACCTATCTTGTATCTACCCCGGAGCTTAGAACTGTGCCCGGCACGTAAGAAGTGCTTAAAAAATACCATAAAAAACACCCCAAAACCACCACTACCAACAACAACAGCAAAAAAAAGGTGGCCCGGGGTCTGGGAAAGATCTATCTGCAGAGGGACGGTTGTGTGCGGCGGGGTTTGTAGCCGTGTGGCCCGAGCCTGTCAATCACGTCATGTTCTTGGGCAGCCTCATCAGTATTCGTGAAGAGCTGTTCTTCCCAACAAATTCAAGGCACCATCAGCCTCAAAGTGCAGAGCCCCCGAGAAGTAGCGTGGCCTCACGGACAGAGCACGGGCCGGAAAGTCAGAGGTCGTGCTGCTGCCCGACCCTGAGCGAGTCACTTCGCTTCTCTGTGCCTCAGTTACCTCATCTGTAAAATGGGGATCAAGATTGGGAGCCCCATAAGGGATAAGGCCTGGGTCCAACCTCATTAACTTGTATCTTATTTGTGCTTAACAAATATCGTTATTATTATTATAAGGATGAAGATGATAATATCTGGGGTTGGGCTGAGCGCTGTCCTCTTTCCATAGCGCTTTGACACCATTCATTTCAATTACCCTCCCAACAACAACCCTGTGAGGAAGAGAGGGGCAGGAACAATCCAATTTTCCCCACTTTACAGATGAGGAAACCAAGGCCCAGGGCAGCTGGGACTCCCGTTGTACCGGTTAGTGCTCTGGACTCTGAATCCGGCGACGCGAGCACGAATCTTGGCAGGTGCTGTTTAGTTATGCCTTTATTTTCCCTCTAGCCTGTAAGCTCGTTGTGAGCAAGAACTGTGCTTATTGTTGTACTGTACTCTTCCAAGTGCTTAATACAGTGCTCTGGACACAGTAAGCGCACAAAAAATATGACTTAATGAATGAATGACTCAGCAGGCCAGCATCTCCTGATTCCCACGCCCTTTCTGCTAAAGCACACTGCCTCCCAGTGAACTACTGACGGGTGAGGAGCAGGGTGGGCTGCGTGATACCTATGAGGTCTGAAGAAGAACAGGTGCCACTGAGGGGCTAGGCTACGGCTGCCCAATTGGGGAGGGGGGCAGGGGTGAGGGAGGTTGAGCACGGCTTTGAGAAAGGTGGCCAGCTTCAAATCCCGGGACAGCCGGCCCAGAGCCGGAGGTTGGGAGACGCTGGTGGAGCGTGCCATGGCGTGGCCGTCACACCTACGAACGATGCCACCCAAAGACGGCACCAGCGGAAATGTCTCCAAGACAGGAAGCATCCTGGAATCTGCCAGAGCGGGCTTCAACGTTAGCATCATGTTTCTGTTAACCCGGTAATGCCAGACCAAAAAATAAATGAGAGGCATCAAAGCAGCGTGCCCTAACGGATAGAGTATGGGCCTGGGAATCAGAAGGACGTGGGTTCTAATCCTGGCTCTGCCACTTGCCTGCTTTGTGGCCTTGGGGAAACCACTTCACTTCTCTGGGCCTCCGTTACCTCATCTGTAAAATGGGGATTGAGACTAGGAGCCCTAACTGGGACAGGGACTGTGTACAACCCGATTATCTTCTACCTACCCCAGCGCTTAGTAGTGACCACTTAACAAATACCACAATTATCATCATGATTATTGCACTCACAGTTTCACCTGCTAACAAAACTCCCAGAAGGGCTAAGATTCCACCTACATGCCCTGATCATTCTGCCCTCTTACCGCACTGTCTTTTAACAGGCAGGGTTCTCTGTTTCCAAAGGAGAAGAGTTTCAGAACTTTATTTACAGATCAGAATTCATTCAAGAGCTACGAAGGAATTTGCTTTTTTTCCAAGGAAGGTGGCGAGTCTGTACTTTTTATTCCAATCCAGTTTTCAACGGGTCTCAAAACCCAAACTATACGGTCACTGCAAGGTTACAGATGGCCACCAGAGAGTAACATCCTTCAGCACTTGAATGGTTAACACTGAGCCTAGAAGCCCGGATGGCACGCCTCTGTCAATCACGTTAGCCCCAGAAATGTTTTATCCTAAGGGGACATTATCCAATTCATTGAACAAGCCCATGTTTACAAAGCAGGGTTCCTCCCAAGCAGAACTGTTTTAAGTCTTCTGGGCTCCCCTCCAAAAACGTCACTCCCAGAGGAAACACACAAGGCTGGGGCAAGTGAGGAGGATTACAGCCAAGACGGAAAATAAGGATCTCGAAAGGAGTGGCCAGCACTGACCGGTGCCAGGCGCCAGAAGAGCCAAAATACAGAAAGGAGAAAAAAATCCAGCATCTGACAGTTTTCCACGGGCTCGGGGAGTCTTTGCTTTTAAAGTGCGGTTTTTTAAAAAACAGAAGCAGACGCACTGAATCATTCTGCTCAAAGGGCCGTGTCCAAGAGAGGATGCAGACGGCCAACCCCGTGTTTGGAACTTTTAGGGTGTGCGTGTTGGTGG
Source organism: Tachyglossus aculeatus (assembly GCF_015852505.1). Classification (NCBI taxonomy): domain Eukaryota; kingdom Metazoa; phylum Chordata; class Mammalia; order Monotremata; family Tachyglossidae; genus Tachyglossus; species Tachyglossus aculeatus. The sequence continues at coordinate 90,304,822 of NC_052068.1, read as the reverse complement.
GGGGGGGGGACAGTATGCCAGAAGAAGGACTGTGAACAGAGAATTTGTGGACAAAATGAGGCAAAGGTCTAGTTTGAAAGCGAGAGCGTCCGAAGCAGGGAGGTCAGGTTTCTCGTCTCTCAAGTTTGGCCTCAACGCTATAGCTTTATCCTGCTCACCCCACTCTGTAACAGTCCCGTTTCTAGGCCTCGGTGCCAATCGCTCTGTCAAGTTAGCTGGCCACAATTCATGATCTCTGTGCCTTAATTTGAAGGGCCAGGTTTCCAAGCACTGAGATGAGAACTCCACCAGCTCCACCACTGCACGTTCAATGAAATCTACATCGGCCTGTAAAAGCAGCAACCGCCCTCCAGAAAAGCGTCTCCTGCCTCCTAGATTCCTTGTCCATCCCTCCTCAGCTGACACTGTCCCTGGGACAGCCTTGGAATACTCCAGACGCTCCTCCCCAAGGTCGCCCCCAACTTCGCTAGAGCAACTCATGATTCTTGTTGTGACAGCTGCAACCCTGGGGCCCAACTCACCCACCTCACGCTCCAGGCTTGGGGGATTCTCCCTTCTCTCCCCGGGCCCTGTTTTCTTTCCCCTTTCTTCTACCGCTCCAGCCCCCGTCCCTCAAGGACTCTTCTCTTCGCTTCACACGCCCGGGTCCCCTCGAGGCACGCCCCCGCCAACTGACCTGAGAACCGTTCCGTTTAATTCAATCTCCACAGGTCGGATGACCAGCTTTTGGGATGTTGAGCCCTCGATGGAGCCGAGTTACTTTCAAAACATCCCGCGGAAAGCCAATCATCCCATGTCGGTTACCCAAACCACAGCCAGATCGAGTAATCCCCGACAAGTTTACAGGAGCAGATGACACGTGGGTTTCTCCAGCCTAAGACTCAAACTCAACCCGGTTCAGGAACCTGAACGCCCACAGCTCCCTATGATGGTAGCGGGCTGAAATCGATCCAAAAATCGGCCGATCTAATGCCCGTCGCAAAAGGCACCGGGAAAATCTCCCACCAGATTAGGAGCGGGCGAGATTGCGGGTTTTCGGTGAAGATCCAAACCGAGGGCCCCTCTTGGGTGAACCAAGCACCACACCCCAGGAATCGAGAAGCCTCTGAAGACAAATGAAACCCAGCCGGCTGAACAAGGAGACGGATCGGTCAGGGGTGTCGTGTCATTGGCAATCGGCACACTCGCAGTCCAGCCAAAGGTGAAATGGAAATGAAATTCTCTGCTAGCGGTGCAGACCGAGCAGGGCGCCCTGCTCTCTGTGTACTTACTGTCTAGTGTCTGCTGTGTTCGAACACCACTGTGTCCATTCTGTAAGGGAAGGAAGAGAGAACAGTTAGCCATGCACAAAAAATGATTGCTTTTTAAGGCCGGGGCGGGGGGGGGGAGGGGGCTGAATCACTCTGCTGAGTGTCCGCTCAGCTCTCAATCAAAATCTTATGCTCATTTCAGTTAGCAGACTCCAAAAGGGATAATGCTTTCAAGAACTGGAGAGGATTAAGGAGAGTCCGTCGTGAAGGAAGATCTCTAGGATACAAAGCTTAAAGTGCAACTCAGAGGGAGAAGACAGTGCTCCACCAACACAGGCCAGTAAAGTTCCTGTTCAAACGTACCCCAGAGGCCTCCACCATCACTAAACCTTCAATTAATTTAGTTGCACAGGACACACTGTTCTTGAAATCAGTTCTCTCTCAGGGAGTAGGGAGAGAAGCGAGGTCACAACCACCGACAATGAAATCCAGCTGTTTCCTGGATGTGTTGTGAAGGAGGTGCCATGGCTTGTAATTTTTTCTGGGATCTGCCCGAGGAGGGGAGAATGAAGGCTGGGGGCGTTTAGAGGAAGGGATTGGCGGGGGGCAGCCTCCAAGTGAACTGAAGAAGAGTTAAACAAATTGGAGGAGGATTCCTTTGCCCAGGTTTGAGCTAATCTGTCACAACCCAGTCTCAATTGCATTAAGAGGGAGGGAAAAAGCACAGAACTTTGCCCTCTCTGTCTACAAGAGAACAGCTCTACCAAACAGAAGACTCAGAAAAGAAAAGTAACAGGGCTGTCAGCATATTTAAAGGGGGCCCAGCCTGATTAAATGGAAGATGACACAGCTGGGAAGACTTCACACTCACAATATCCCATTTTGACAGTTGGGAGGAACCCATCACCCTAAAAAAGATATTTTAGAGGGAGGAGGGGGTCATCTCAACCGAGGCCCCGTCCTCAAATCCTCACACCGGTTCCGGAGAGCAAGATAATCTTCTGGCAGACATTCAAGAAACCCAACAACTTTTGCAGGAACAGCTTCTGCACTAACCCTCTGACTTAAGATGAATTCTTTCAGAGCCCCGTAAGGACCCTGGAAGCAGCGTGGCTTAATGGATAACGATAGTAATAATAATAATTAGGGTATACTCTGTGCCAGGCACCGTACTGAGTGCTGCGGTGGGTTACGAGCAAATGGGGTTTGACAGTCCCTGTCCCACATGGGGCTCGCAGTCTTAATCCCCGTTTTGTAGATGAGGGAACTGAGGCCTGGAGAAGTGAAGTGACTAGCCCAAGGGCACACGGCAGACAAGCAGCGAAGCCAGGATCAGAACGTATGACCTTCTGATTCCCAGGCCTGTGCTCTGTCCACAACGCCATGCTGCTTCTCAGAATATGGGCCTCGGAGTCAGAAGGACCTGGGTTCTAATCCCCGCTCTGCCACTTGCCTGCTGTGGGACCTTGGGCAGGTCACTTCACTTCCCTGTGCCTCAGTTACCTCATCTACCGGCTAATACAGTGAGCCCTACGTGGGACATGGACTACGTTCAACCTGATTAGCTTGTATCTACCCTAGTGTTTAGTACAGTGCCTGGTGCACTATAAGCGCCTAACAAATGCCACTTAGCAACAAAAAGACACCAAAGCAATAGAACTTGGTAGCTGTGTAGGCACGGCTTCGGAAGTGCTGTACTTGGGCGGACATACTCGAGTCTGTCGTGGCCACAGAAAGCTAAAACGGAAACTTGCCAGTAAAGGAAAGAAGACAAGTCCTAACTGGATAAACTCCTATTGTCTCCTATTTTACACTCCTCAAGAGCAGAGTACAGAGGATAGTGAGGGCTGAGAATACTCAAAAACCAAACACTAGATAAAGGGCTACACAGGTCCTTGGCATTTTGGCCAATGAAATTAACTCAATAATTAGGTTGTTGGATGGAAGGGTATACTTGCGCATACTATATCCAAATGTGAAATTCATAAATGAGAGGGGGAATCTAAGCTCGTTGTGGGCAGGGAATGTGTCTACCAACTCTGCTGTACTCTACTACTCTCCCAAGCACTTAGTCCAGTGCGCTTCACACAGTAAGTGCTTAATAAACACCAATGATGCTGATAAAAGGGATTCAAATTAGACAAGTTAGAAAAGCTTAGAAAGAAAGACAAGCTACCCAAATGTAAGATGAGGCATGTCTGGTTATCTTCAACAGAGCAGAGTCAATACATCCCAGAACTGGACTTGTAATTTTTAACGGGAATACCAGACAAAAGGGAAAATTCTCCCACAAGTTTTACTATCAGTGAGCTGTGATAAATTTGGGGCTAGGCAGCTGACCCCTGGAAATACATGCTGATAAACCGTTCTCTCCTCCACTGTGGACGGAACAAGACAAAACGGTTTAGACTGTAGCAGGAGGTTAGATAACCACGAAGAATTTCCTGAGGAACAGCTCTCGGGGCCAACTGAGGTTATGAAAGCCATGGGATGCCACGGCTCCAAGATCTCAATGGTATTTCCTGAGCACTCACTGGATCCAAAGCACTGTACTAAACGCTTAGGAAAATACCATACTACAGAGTTAGTCGATACCATCCGTGCCCACAAGCAACTCACAGCCTGTCAGAGAGAGATAGGGATGATACAAATTGAGAAGGCTGGTTTACACCATCCCAGAAGACAAGCCATTTCAAGTGTTAAAGATCACAGGCACGTGAAGTCAATAGACCCACGGGCCCTGCGGCTGTCTGGGCATTACGGACTCTGCAGGTCACCAGAGAATAGACAAGTCGCTTGACTGTAACTGATAATTACGATATTCGTTAAGCGCTTATTATGTGCATGGTTCTAAGCCCTGGGGTGGATATAAATAGGTTGGACACAGTCCCTGTCTCGCATAGGGCTCACAGTCTTAATCCCCATTTTACAGATGAGGGCCAGAAGACTTAAGTGACTTGGTGACTTGCCCAAGGTCACACAGCAGACAAGTGGCTGATCCGGGATTAGAACCCAGGACCCTTCTAACTCCCATGGCCTGTAGAGACCCACTAGGCCGTGCTGCTTCCCTGCTTCAATTCAGGATGGCTCACGTGACCCCGATTTGGGCACCCTCCAGGATAGGAAGCCAACGGGAAAGGGTGGCCAGCCTGGCTCCTGTTGAGAATCCGTTCTGAGCCCAACAGCCCCACCAAGGGCCGTCGGCTCCAGGGGCCATTCCATCCTCCTGAACGCACTCTCCCACCGTGAGCGGGCCCAGGCCCAAGAGAAGTGGCCACGGCCGACGGCAGAGGGCAAGGAGGGATGGAGGACAGCACGACAGCCAAAGCTCCTGCTCAACGTACTGAACTGCCGGGGAGGCGAGGAAGGAGGCGAATGACCACACAAATCTCCCGCAAATGATCCAGAACCGGGAGGGGAAGCCGGCCCAGAGCCTGGCTCAGGACAGACAAGAGATGGGGACGAGATCGAAGCACGGACCAGTGCACCGGGCACAGGCTTCGCCGGCTCCCAGACCCACCCCGGGATCCCCCGGATGGTCCCGCGGCCGGGGGCCGGGAGAGATACGCACCGTGACGGCGGCCGGGGAGGCCTCGGATGGAGCCATGGAGCTTTGGTATGCTATCCTGCTATGCACAGAAGTCTGGTCGTAGGAAGATGTGGTTACGGGGCTAGTGCTCTGGCAGGAGCTGGCCAAACTGGAAGAGGTGATGACGGAGGTTGTGTAAGTGGACTCCTGTACTGTATTGGATATTGGCAAAGAGGTATTCAAAGGATCACTGAAAAAAGTAAAAGTTATTTATCATCTCAGTAAATACGTGTCATTTGAGAGACCTTCATGAAATTTACCCTCACCTCAACAGGCTACCATCTAACATTCTACAACTAAGCTAACATCGGGGGAATGGCACCGCTATACCCCTCGGAAGCCGTCGCCTGGCTTTTCTCAGATTGCATGAACTCCTCCGTTGGTCCCCAGAGAGATTTGAGTGGCTTCCCTTCTCCCCTGGGGGCCAGGCCCAGTCACTGGAGCCAAGTGTGGGGTTGTGATGAGGGCAAAATGTGCAGCCCACAATTTAACCAACTGTGTCTCATAAGAAAGGGGCTGGGGGAGCGGCGGCATGCAGTATTAGCTATATGTCACACTAATAGCCTTCTTTGACAGAGCCCAAAGGAAAGAATCATTCTGGCACCTTGTCAAGTTTAGAGTAAATCACCCAAGGCATTATGGCGACCCACCCAGGGACAGAAGCGCACCTGCATTTCCACTTTAGCCAAACATCAGTTAATCATCAGTTAAATCTGTTCCATGGGACTCTCCCAAGGGCTTAGCACAGTGCTCTGCACACAGTAAACACTCAAATACCATGGATTGATTAAAAGGTCTCTCCAAATCTTCATCTGCCATCTGGGGAAAGGAGCGGCCAACCGGACGAGGCTGGGAGAATTACTCCTCGCTCAGAAGACCTTCACACGCCCGCTGAGAGACTTTTTGGCAATTTTCACCATTTAGATGAGACTGTATTGTCTTCTCCCAAGGGCTCAGTACAGTGCTCTGCACACAGTGAACTCTCAGTAAATATGACTGAATGAAAGAATTTCTCTTGTCCACGTCTTAATGAAGGGATTGAACAGTGACCACGCTGGATATCTACCTGCTTCCACTGAGGCTTCACTACCTTGGGGTCTTTATCCTCTAACTTCTAGAGCTCATAAAACTTCTCAAGATCTGGTCGTTTATTTGGGTATCTGTTAACTGCTTAGGTAACATAAGTGATAAATAATGGGAGAGGAGACACCTCAGACTCACGCTAAACTATGTTTTATTCTCCCTCTTTCCAACCCAATCCCAGGAGTTTTCTCCAGGCAACAAAAACATGGCCGTGTCAGTTGCCAGAGCCATACCTTCCAGTGGCCACTGCATCTCTGCCCCAAAACCCACTCCCCAAGACACCTCAGCTCCTCCGGTGACATGCTTCCCTCAACCCAATCTCCTTATGGATAGCGCCCTGGTTCTTGGACGACCCAAAATTAATAGTAGAGAGAAATGGTATACCTTACAGGTTTCGAATACAAGCTGATAGAGGCCTGATTACTACTTTCACTGCTTGGAGCTGATCCAAATTCAGGGAGAGAGGGCTCTGTTCCAAATTCCAGTGCTCCAAACTGAACATTTAAGCCCGTGACGTCGGCTGAGCCGGGCATTTCAACTGCGGATGAAGGGATCTGAAAGCAAGGTCACATCACTTCAGAGAAAACGCCAACGACTAGGGCATGCCTATCACACGTACCTTCCCGCCATGTAACTGAGGCCTTCCCAGACTGAGCCCCTTCCTTCCTCTCCCCCTCGTCCCCCTCTCCATCCCCCCCATCTTACCTCCTTCCCTTCCCCACAGCACCTGTATATATGTATATATGCTTGTACATATTTATTACTCTATTTATTTACTTATTTATTTTACTTGTACATATCTATCTTATTTATTTTATTTTGTTAGTATGTTTGGTTTTGTTCTCTGTCTCCCCCTTTTAGACTGTGAGCCCACTGTTGGGTAGGGACTGTCTCTATATGTTGCCAATTTGTACTTCCCAAGCACTTAGTACAGTGCTCTGCACATAGTAAGCGCTCAATAAATACGATTGATGATGATGATGATGATGATGTAACTGAAACAACTGCTACTTTCCAAGAGTTGGGCTCCAGGGAAGGATGAGAGGTTTTCGCTACCGGAATTCTGTTAGAGAAGCAGTACAGCTTCGTGGATAGCACGCAGGCCCGGGAGCCGGAAGGACCTAAGTTCTAATACCGGCTCCGTCACGTCTGCTGCGCGACTTTAAGCAAGCCACTTCGGTTTGCTGGGCCTTGTTACCTCAACTGTAAAATCGGGATTAAGAGTGAGCCCCATGTGGGAGAGGGGCTGTGTCCAATCTGATCGATCTGTATCTACCCCGGGGCTTAGTGCTTGGCACATAATAAGTGCTTAACAAGCACCATAATAATAATAATAATACTTATTATTCTTATTGGATTTGGAAGGATTTGGCCATTCGGCCCATGTGAGAGACTCCAGGTTTCACCCACAACTACTCGCCGCCTCTTTCCGTCTTTCTCGTTACCCCTGTCGCTCAGGAATGGTTTCATTCCCACAGAGAGGAGGCGGATATGGGCTTGGACTAATGAAGAGATACAATTTCCATTTGACCCAAATATCCACCCACTCTACCCCACCACCCAGACCTCAAAGACTGGCCAGGAGAAGCTTTGCCCTAAATGTGCTACCCACCTTTGAAGTTGGAGGTATCCTCCGTTTTGGTGGTTTGATCTGTTTTGGTTGTGTTTGTTGGGCAGAGACCACTTGGCTTTCCACAGACATGCTGGGGAGCTGCAGCATTTTGTTCACGGCTGTGGCGTTGTCTACAGGCGACGGCTCTCGGAGTTTGACCTGGGAGGAGAAGGTCTCCAACCCCGGAGGGGGGGCGGGGACCGCCTGGGTCTGGTGTTGCTGCCGTTGGGTCAACTGGCTCAGGACTGGGGATGGCTCAGGCTGAGATTTGAAGTCTGGGCCACAGGGGAAGGGAGGAAAGGAAAAAAAAATCAGGTCATCCAGGTTCTGGATTTTCTAGGCCCTCTGCTTTAGCCCTCCCTCGGTTGGGGCTCGCTACAAGAGTACATGTTCCATGGGAGGGTGACATCACGTAAGCCATTCATCTATTCCCCCATGACCGGATTCATCTCTTAACAGCTAGTTTTTGCTTTTTGTTCTTTATTTTCTAGTTGTTTTTTTAAAGATATCACTGGAATGTTTGAAAGGAGGTAACTGTTAGATGGGAGTCATCGTCGTCGATGGTGTTTATTACTACGCACAGAGAACTGTGCTAAGCACTTAGGAGAGTACAGTACAACAGAGTTGGCAGACACATTCCCCGCCCGCAACGAGTTTACAGTCTAGAGGGGGAGGTGAGATGCATCACCCAGCGCTTAGAACAGTGCTTTGCACACAGTAAGCACTTAATAAATGCCATCATTATTATTATCACTCCAAGGGGCCCTAAAGTGAGGGTTTGAATGCAAGGGTTGGGGATATTCGCAGGATAGAAGATGTAAGGCTTTTTTAAGTTTGGGAAGCCATCGCCAAGTCCCTTCGCAGAAAAAGACTGGAAGGAAAGAAACCAAGAAAAACTGAACAAACATTGGAAAATGGAGCGTACCCCTAAAATCAGGGGCTTCATTTCCCTAAGGCCAAGGGGTGATGGCAAAGGTTCTCGTCCACCACGTGGCATACGGTGGGATGGGGCTGGGAGGAAGAACAATTAGGAAGAAGCAAAGGAGCAGAGAGGAAGGCCCAGCCTCAATCCCCACCATCTTCATAACATACAGCGGTATCTGTTAAGCGCTTACTATGTGCCAAGCACTGTACTCGGCGCTGGGGTACATACAAGTTAATAAGGTTGGACACAGTCCCTGCCCACACGGGGCTCACAGTCTAACCAAGAGGGAGTTGGACTTAAGTCCTATTTTACAGATGAAGTAGCTGAGGCACAGAGAAGTGACCAGCCCATGGTTGCACGGCAGGGCACGTGTGGCCGAGCCGGGATTAGAACCCAGGTCCTCTGACTCCCAGGCCTGGGGTTCTCATGAAGTTCCACACTGCAAGAGGAACTGCTGATGCGACACGCAGACCGGGTTGACTAGTATGTACAGGCCAAGAGCACGGAAGTACTAATAATGATGGCATTTGTTAAGCGCTTCCTATGTGCAAAGCACTGTTCTAAGCGCTAGCCTCCGTTAGCGAGGGATGAGGAAAGCTCCTTCCCGCCTCACCAAACGGTCTGGTCCTGCTCTGCTTCTCTGGGCTCTTTATCAGTCCCTTTGCCCTAGTCGGTCTCTAGCCCTGAATCCTCTGCCTTTGCTCCAGACCCGGCTCCCCGTATATCTTATTTGGGCCTGTGGTTCCCCAGGCTCCGCTTTGCTGACCGTCCCTGACACTTTATCTGGTTGATTATGACACTTTCTGGATGTGGATAGCATCGAGTCTTTTTTTGCTTTTAAACTTCGGTTAGGAATACTTAAACCAGACAGACTGACTGTAGGCATCGTATTTCTTTTCCATTCTGGATCACTGGATTTTAGGGAGTTGCTTGAAAATACAGTATCCCCTTCGTTTGGTAGCTGTGCGGTATTTTGTATTTTTTTTTTGGAGGGGGAGGGGAAAGGCAGAAACGGCACTGTATTAAGATGGTGAGTAATACAGTGTTTCACCGATTGCACGATACAGCCTGCTTCCTCTTAATGGCCATAAAATTGGCCAGGGCTGCCAGCGGTGACGTGATGAACACCTCACTGGGTCGAAAGGATATTCCACCCAGCCTAGGATTCTGGTTGCAGTATATACCCCGCCTTCCCACAGAGGACGACTGACTGTAGAGTGGGAGGAAAGTACCGCCCAACAACTCCAACTCATCTCTGACTGCCTATTGGGGATCCATTGTCCCTAAGTCTACTCAACACTTTTTCTGCCCAAGAAGCTTTGTGGAAACAAATTTCACATCCTTACAACCTGTTGTGTTGAGTGCCTTTGTGTTTGTCTTGAACCCATCATCATCATCATCAATCGTATTTATTGAGCGCTTACTATGTGCAGAGCACTGTACTAAGCGCTTGGGAAGTACAAATTGGCAACATAGACAGTCCCTACCCAACAGTGGGCTCACAGTCTAAAAGGGGGAGACAGAGAACAAAACCAAACATGCTAACAAAATAAAATAAATAGAATAGATATGTACAAGTAAAATAAATAGAGTAATAAATATGTACAAACATATATACAGGTGCTGTGGGGAAGGGAAGGAGGTAAGATGGGATGGAGAGGGGGATGAGTGGGAGAGGAAGGAAAGGGCTCAGTCTGGGAAGGCCTCCTGGAGGAGGTGAGCTCTCAGTAGGGCCTTGAAGGGAACCCATCGTCTTCTAGCTTCACTGGGTGGCCCTCCAGTCCCGGTACTGTGAACGGCGACTTGGGTTTGGCCTTTGTGAGTCTGGAAACCTCCATCGTGCCTCTTTTTGGCCCTCTGTCATTCCAGAAACTAAAGAGAGCTAATCGTTCTAGCCTGTTTTTGTAAGGAAGCTATTCTGCCCAATCAGTCAATCGGAGGTATTCGATTGTGTATTGTGGGCACAGCACTGTACTAGGCGCTTGGGAATCATAGAGAAGCAGTGTGGCTTAGTGGATAGAGCACGGGCCTGGGATCCAGAAGAACCTGGGTTACAATCCTGGCTCTGCCATGTCTGATGTGTGACCTTGGATAAGTCACAACTTCTCTGGGCCTCAGTTTCCGCATCTGTAACATGGGGGATTAAGAGTGTCAGCCTCATGAGACACAAGGGCTGTGTCCAACCTGATTAACCTTTATTGACCTAGTGCTTAGAACAGTGCTTGGAACATAGTTAATGTGTACCATTCTTATTACTACTACTGGTATAGAGTTGACTGTGATTCCCAGATTGTCCATATCTGTATCCTTCCAAGCAATCTGCATCTTTCATAAACTGCGGTTGCCAGAACAGCGGGCAGAAATTCCCGGTTTGGCCAGTTTATGGTTTTACGGTACGGCAAGACAAATCCACTTCTCTGCGGTGTGACCTTGGGCAAGTCACATAACTCTTCCGTGCCTCAGGACCTTCATCAGTAAAATAGGGATTAAGACCGTGAGCCCCATGTGGGACAGGGGCTGTGTCCAATCCGATCTATCTCTGCGCTTAGTACAGTGTGTGACATATTGAAAGCACTTAACAGATACCATAATTATCCCCAGCAATTAGCACAGTGCTTGGGACATTGAAAGCGCTTAACAAATACCATAATTATAACTGCAAGTTACAGTAAGCAACCCTATCACACTCCCCCGCAGAGCTGTGAGGTTAAGGTGACCACTGCTTTTAAACAGCTTGAGAGGTACGTCGGCATTTTGCAGCAAACAGACACAGAGCTGAATCATCCGTTTGGTTGCCGTTTACGGAGAAAAGACTGACCCAGACTCACACAACTTACCAAACTGACTGAGAACCGAGGACTGGGGAACGGGGGGCTTCAGATCCCAGGAGGATGTGGTGGTGGGAGGGCTGCTGCTCTGCTGGGAGCTCTGGGGAGTGAACTGGCCCAAACTAGGGGATTTCAACTGGTCCAAGATCTGGGAACCAGTCGAGTTGGCCATTTTCGAAGAGCCAAGTTCTCCAAACCCAGATCCAAGAACTGAAGACTGCAGAGAGGAGGGAAAAACCAGAGAGAAAGAGAGCGTGCACTCTCAGACATTAATCTTTTCTACATTTGGCCCACAGCACTAGACAGTACTTACATGTGCTTGCTTAGTGTATGCACTTGCTTACTGTACTGAAGGAAAACTTCAGAAAATGCTACTGAGAAATGCAATTCTGTCAGTAAGAACCCATAAACCTGAAGTCAACCTTCTCAGCTCTCTCATGCTGATACAGAGTTCAATCCTTTATTGTGGACTTGATCATTTTTTTTTTAACACCAACTCACTCAACAGCCCGTTTCCATTTCATTATCTATTCACAACACTCCTTCTCTCCCCAAACCCCAAACAAAATCCCAAAGGGTTTCTCCCTCTCTCGAATCTTGAAGGCTGGGTGAGAGAAAATTTAGGGGAATCACTAACCAGGTTCGGTGAAACTTCCTCAAAACAAGCACTAATATAATCCCAAGATGATTTATTAGAATGAGTGTCACTATGCTCAAAGCAAATCCCTCAGTTGTGGAGTAAGAGATCGCCTCAGTTTCCTCTGTCCATCCTGAATTGTTGGCTCTAGGCCTTTCTGATAACAACATCATCATCACTGGTGTTTACTGGGTGCCTACTGTATGCAGAGCACTGTACTAAGTGCTTTGGGAGAGTTTAATACATCAGAGCTTGCAGACGTGTTCCCTGCTCACAACGAGCTTACAGTCCAGAGATGAATTACATGGAGCTAATGCTCCAGAGCAGCTTGGCCTAAGGGAGATGACTCGAGGCCGGGAGTCAGAAGACCTGGGTTCTAATCCCTGTTCTAGGTCTCGGTACTCATAAATAATCTGACAGCTAATACTCCAAAACAGCAGCATGCACAGCCACATGTGGGTCAAATACAAATGCTATGGATGCCTCGGAATTCTATCCGAAGACTTCAAATCTCAAATATCGACTTTTAAAAATAAGCTGCCTTTTCTTTTTATAATCATCTGCCCAGGTGACCTCACCTCTTATAGACAAAGGTAACTGAGAACACGACAGAATGGTCTAGTCGGAACAACTCTGACTCTTGGTCTTGGCGAATATAACACCAATACAACTCAGGTCTTGGTGCCTGCATAGTCCTTCTGGTTTGGCTCAGGATGACTAAAAACGCAAAACTCAACTCTGGCCTCAGCCTGTTTGTTTCAGTGGTGATGAAAAAAGGACAAAATGTGCAAGTCTCTGCTTTCCAAACCGGGCGGCTCAATTCTCTGAATCCTACTTTAAGGCACCCATTGGGGGAACTGAAAAAATGACCCGGGACAAGAAGATAAAACACTGACTATACTACTGTTTCTGTACCGCTGACCACATCAGCCCCTTCTAAGAAGGGGCGTCACCCAAACAATCCTCCCCTTTCCTTCCTATGGCCACGTGTCAGTGGGAGCTACGTTGAGCCTCACTGTTCTCTGAATCCCAAATCCTCGCCCTTCCCACGAGGCTACACTGCTTTGGTGCATTACCTCTAGGTAACCTGAAAGGCCGAGAGTGACCAATTTAGGCCGGGCAGAGGAAACCGAAGCACTCTTTTACTGCACAGTCACGGTATCTGCTGTGTTGGGACACTCATTTGGGATTTTATTAGCTCTTGTTCCATGGAGGTTTCACCAGTACCCGGTTAATGGTTCCCCTAAACCTCTTCCCTCCCAGACCTCAGAGACCTCACCCGCTGGGCTCTGGCCTCAAAGAAAATAGGAGTACAATCCCCCCAAAACTGTCCAGCTTAAAGAAAACACCTACTTTGGCTTTGCAGAGATGACACACAACCTGGAGACATGCAGACAGTAAGAGCATCATAGCTGCATTCTTATTAAACGGCAAGACCAGATTCCAAAGGGAAAAAATCAATTCAACAACATTCACCACATCGGTGGGCAGGTTTTTGTAACTCCGTTTGCCAACACCCGTGACTATTAGGCCAGAAAACTCAGTCGAGGTTGGATTTCCACATGGAGAAATCAGATATGTGCTTGGAAATCACACATCATCGTCTCCTGGACTCGAAACGGGTTTTCTGGGGTCAGAATGAAAGGGCTACACAGGGAGGAAGCTCTTTTTCTTTTTAAGTCAGTGTCTCCTAGGCGACACAAGGCACTTCTTCCAACCTCAGCAGTTGGCAGTGTCCCTTTTCGTACTACTGCTGCTGGGACCCTCTTGGGATGATTGCTTATTCCAAACAAGGAAACTCCAGATGTAAAGCCCGCCACCGCAGAGTTCTTAAAACTCGGTTACCAGACTTTGAGGAGCGTAGGAGTTAACGGTGTTGGAGCCGCCGGTTCCCGTGGCCATCTGAGTGTTGTGTTGAGAGTTGGTGAAGACCAGCGCCTGTCCAAAGCTCTGCTGTTGAGCAGGGTCAAAGGAGTTGACCTCCGTCTCTTGGCTGGAAGTAGCGGGCTTCTGGAGCAGGGCCACCAGGTCAATGCTAAGCGCCGGGGGGGAGTGAGTCAGTCAGTGAGTCGCATATACTGAGCACTTACTGTGGGCAGAGCACTGTACTAAGCACTTGGGAGAGTACGCTATAACCGACACATTCCTCAAGTGGAGAAGGAATCAATCAGGAGGAAATGGGAGAGTGGCAGTTCAAGGGGTGAACTGGAGGACTTTTACGGTCGAGAAGCAGCCTCCAGCCCTTTGGAAGAAGGGGGAGGCCGCGGCCACGAGAAACGTTGAGAGCTAGATGAGTTTGAGCAGGGGCCTAGAGGTTAATAAAACAGATGGAGCCGGGAGGGGATGCGGAAAGGCAGCAGAAGGTTAGCAAGGGGAGATCACTCTCTTGAAAATCTGAGATACCTTTCCACGATCAACATTTCTCTGAAATGGTGGCACGCCATTATTATTATGGTATGTTAAGCGCTTATTAGGACTATTCTAGGTGCTGTCGTAGATACAAGTTCATCAGGTTGGACACAGGCATTGTCCCACTGGGAGCTCACAGTCTAAGTACGAGGGGAGTACCAATTCTGCTGATCTTCCCGACTCTACTCTCCCAAGCGCTTACTACAGTGCTCTGCCCAAAGGAAGCGCTCAATCAATACCATTAACTGAAAAGGATTTAACCCCCATTTTGTAGGTGAGGAACCTGAGGCACAGAGAAGTTAAGGGACTTGCCCAAGGCCACGCAGCAAGCAGCTGGCAGAGGGAGGGTGAGAACCCAAGTCCCCTGAATCCTGGGCTCTCACTCCGTCCCCTAGGCCATACTGCTTTTCATGCTGGAAAGTGCAGTTGATACCATTTAGTGCATTTACTGTCATAGGGGATATTCTAGGCGGATAGGAGCACTGCTGCTGGTGGGGTGAAAGAGACGGCCACAGCTGAAGGGAAGGAGGAGAGTGGTCTAGTGGAGAGAACTCAGGCCTGCGAGTCAGAGGACCTGGGTTCTAATCCTGGCTCTGTCACCTGACTGTTATGTGACCTGGGGCAAACCACTTAACGTCTCTGTGCCTCACTTACCTCATCTTTAAAATGGGGGCTAAGACTGTGAGCTCCATGTGGGACATGGACTGTGTCCACCTGATTTATCTTATATCAACCCTAGTGCAGAGTAATAATACTAATAATTATGGTACTTGTTAAGCGCACACTATGTGCCAAGCACTGGGGTACGGTACTGTGCCTAGCACCCAAAAGATGAAAAAAAAAAAATGTTCAGCTCATCAGCCTTCTCCAGGCAGCTAGATAAGAAGTCTCAGAAACCCATCCGGCCTCTCCCTTGCAGTATCTGCGGAGAATGGCGGACTGATGACGGTCCAGCCTCTGTCCACAACCTCGAACCTCTCTCTGCTTCTCAGAAGAGCACCCCAACACCAAGGGAACCCCTCTCCACTTGGCTCCCCGGCCCGGTGGGCAGCATGGAAACGGCCAGGAGCAGGGGCATCTTGGGGGGGCGGGAGGGAAGGTGGGGATGGAGGAGTCAATTACCTAACAAATACAGAATGACTCCAATCCACAAAAGCCATTCCCTCTCCTCCAACACGTGCCTCTCCCCAGGATCCACTCTACTTTCCACGAAGGCTTTGGTGCTCGTGTTGCCCTGGTCCATTCCCCTCAGGAATCCTCAAGGAATCGATTGAGAAGCAGCATAGCCCAGTAGAAAGAGCCAAAAAGTCAGGGGAACTGGGTTCTAATCCCGGCTCCGCCCCTTCTGTACTGTGTGACCACGGACAAGCGTTTCACTTCTCTGTGCCTCAGTTGCCTCAACAGCAAATTGGGGGGGTTAGACTGTGATTTCTATGTGGGACAGGGACTGTGTCCTACCCAATAATCTTTTAACTACCCCAGTGCATAGTACACTGCCCAGCACATAGTAAGCGCTTAACAAATACCATTAAAAATAACCAAAAAACCCCCCAAAAATACAGATCTCCGTTTCAGCACAACCTGAATCCTTCCCTCAGGATTCTCCAAGGCTGTGGCGAGGTGCCGGCGAACCACCCCACTCACCGCTTTCCCCGCCTCTGGGGCAGGAGCTTGACTTCTTGGGGTCCCAACTCTACCCAAGAAGGATGAAGGGCTTTTAGGAGACAGGGAAGCAGTGTCCACCCCGTCCGTTTGACCCTGCTGACATAACCCAGGGTACGTACTAGCCCTGTGGGTTTGCTCATTAGTTATGAAATTCTTCCTTCCCTGGAGTCTGCTTCAAGGGCGGGTTTCATTTGCTGGGCTGGATGCTAAATTTCCCAGTTTTACACTGAGCAGTACGCCCGAAGTACGGGCAGCTCAACCACGCCTCTCACACCAAGTGCGGCGATATATTGGTAGACCATATTTAGGTGTATGATTGTCCCCGCCCTGTTTTCCAGGAAGAAAATAAAGGTTTGCTTTTTGTGCCTCATAATTATGAGGGGGTCGTAGCAGCAAACCCTGGGGGTGGAGGAGAAGGGTGAGAACCGACAGTTCACCAGAGGCAGTCTCGAGCGAGGGCTGGGAAAGAGGTTGTGTGTGGAGTATTTCTTCATTGATATGGGGGTTAATTCACTGAATACCTAATTACATGTAGCCCTTTCTGAGAGTGCAACAGAAAAACCACAATTTCAAGGGCTTTTCCTTTCCTCCTCCTTTCCTTCACCTCTCCTATTTTTAAGACTTCAATGCTATGTAACCGCCAATAACTACCCCACCCATTTTTAATATAAGAAAAACTGCAAGCTCCTTGTAGGCAGGGAACCTACCAACTCTCCCAAATGTGAAGTAAGGATCTCTGCACAATATAAGCGTTCAATAAATACAATTGATGACTATACAAAAGAGTGGGAAATTATGCACATAATACTGTAGGTCCTTAGTCCAGAAAATTCAGAAAGAATGATTTCCACACATGCCAATCAGATATGTGCTTGGAAAATACCACATCACTGTCTTCTAGACACAAATTGGGGCCATAAAAACAATTACTGAATAACTTGTCCTGATATTTACTGACGTGTCAGGGACATTTTTTTTTAAATGCAATTGTTATCATTTTTCACTTACTAATGACCTTTGCATGAGAACAGAGGCTTCAGTGCAATAAGAAACAGAGTCAAAGAACATGCAGAAACCCTGAGGAATATTCCACAACCTTTTCAACCTAAGTGCAATTCTCAGAAGCCAAAAAGTACTGTTAACGATGATCTGATATTCAGTAGTACTTTGTTGTTTTTTATTTTTTGCTTTTACAGCGGGGCTCTACAACCATCAATGGCATTAGGGGGTCGAACAGAGCACTCTCAAAAGAGGCTTCTTAAAATGATTTCTCTCTTACTTTGTTCACGTGCATCGCTATCTGAATCCTCCAGCTTGCTGGCTTCCAACCTATGCCCTCATTTCTGTAGAGGCTTTTAGAGAGCAATCAATCCATAGAACTTGAGGGCTTTTTTTAAAAAAATGGCTTTTATTAAGTGCCCACTACGTGTCAGATAGTGTACTTTGTGCTGGGGTAGATACAAGCTAGTCAGGTTGGACACACTCCATGTTCCACGTGGAGCTCACATTCTTAATACCTCATCTGTAAAATGGGAAACTGAGGCCCAGAGGAAGTGAAGCGACTTGCCCAGGGTCACACAGCAAAGTGAAGTAGCCGGGATTACAATTTATGTCCTCTGACTTCCAGGACCATGCTTTTTCAACAAGGCCAAGCTGATGCTTCTGTGCAGAGCACTGTATTGAGCCCTTGGGAGGGTAGACTAGTTAGTAGTCGTAATCCCTGTTCTCAAGGAGCTGACAATCTAGTGGCGGAGACCAACATTAAAAAAAAATTACAGGTAGGAAGGCACGGTAAGAATATAAAGATACACACCTAGCTGAAGTTGGGGAAGGGAGAGGGAGTGGACTCAAGTTTTGCTTATGTGACCTAGGACTGCTGAAGTAGAAGTTGGTGGGGGGAAGATGCGTAGATGAGAAATTAATCAGGTAGGACCTGCCGAAAAGGGTTTGATTTCAGAAGGGCCTTGAAGATGAGGAGAGCGCTGGATTGATGGATGTGAAGGGGGAGAGATTCCACATAAAAGGGATGGAGTGGACAAGAGGTGGGAAGAGAGAGACAAGAATAAAGAAGCACAAAGACCAAGCTGACTTGAGAGGAACAAAGCCTGTGAAGTGGAATGGGAGTGTGCATTGTTACATTCTAGTAACCCAAGCACTTAGTACAGTGCTCTGCACTCATTAAACGCTCGATAAAAATGACTGAACAAATATGTGGGGGGAATCTCAGAAGGACTTTGACAATGGTGAGAAAGCTGAGGTCGGTCAGATTTTGGGAGGGAGGGAGTGCCAAGCCAAGTGAACAGTCTTTACAAGGAGATGGAGGCGGGAGAGTTGAGTGAGGTACAGATGGACAGTTAGTTTGGGACAACAAAAAGTTGGGGTGAAAAACTTGCAATGTCTCAACTGCGTCTACTAAATATGGCCTTCTTGCTAAGAGTAGGAAATCCCTGACAATGCTTTCCACTACAAAATCATTTTAGGCCAATAAGCACTGGATCAAAAGCAGATTAGTTTACCTCTGGCCAGGGGTGACGTGATTCTCCGCCGGAACAGAGGAAGCCGTGAAGACCTTCGTTTCCGAAAGCTGTGGGGAAGGATGAGGGGTAAGTTTAAATGAAAGACGTTTAAGTTGATGTCAAGAATTATACAGACAGTCCCTACAGTCCCTCTATATCTGAGTCTATAGACTGGCTCTATAGGTTGCCAACTTGTACTTCCCAAGCGCTTAGTGCAGTGCTCTGCACACAGTAAGCACTCAATAAATACGACTGAATGAATCAATGCATGGCCATCCAGAAAGTTATCTGCTGTGTAACCCTGGACAAGTCACTTAGCTTCTCTTTGCCTCAGTTGCCTCATCTGAAAAATGGGGATTAAGGGGACTGTGGGACATGGACTGTATTTAGTGCTTAGTGTCTGGCAAATAGTAAGCATTTAACCAATACCACAGATAAAAAACTAAGTAAAAAAAGCCTTGAGCTTCCATGAGAAGCATAGTGGATTTACCTAGTTGGAGAAACTTAAAAGCAACGGTATTCCCAAACACAGGTGACTACCAGTCTGGACTGTGGCAGAACAGCAAATGAGTAGCTGTTCAGAAAGTGTACTGGGATTATGCCATTTGCCACATCACATGACACAGGAGGCAGCTGAACCGTGTTTTGTTACAGATGTCAGCAGGGTTTCGTAGAAAGAATGTGTCTGCCTCTGAGCAGAGTGTGTGTTGGGGGCTGGGGGGAGAAGGGGAGAGAGGGGCAGAGAGAGAGAGAGTGTGTGTGTGTGTGTGTTGTGCACAGACACAAACATGCACATTAGGGAGCAGGAACCGCTCCAGATATTTTGACATTTCTAGAACTGAGAATGAATAGCACCGTTTTCAGTAGTGTCCAGAATTCCACCCTGGCACGGAGATGCCATTTTCCCAAGGAAGACAGAAGTCCGAAAGATCTTCAGTCCTGTTCCCGTGCCGTGAACTGTGAAAGCCTTGCCTGCCTACCCATTGTGTGTAATTCATCAAAGTGTGTGTGTGGCAGGGACCTCCGGAGCAAGAGGCAACTTGGGGACTTCTAGAGACAACACAGTGAACTGACTAAGGATGGAAAAGCAAGAGACGGGCAGCACAGCCCTCCTAATGACTTCACAGGAATGGAAACTTTCACCTGCCCACCCTAACTTAAATAATCTAGTTATTGAGCTTCTACCGGGAAAATCTAAGCCCCACCTTGAGGAAAACTTGAGGCTAAGTGATTCATTCAAGGGCACTGAGTCTGAATCTGCTCTTCCAGTTCTCTGCTTTTTAAACGGATTACACCACCTCAATTCTGTTGACCCTTTATTTCCAAGGGTTGTAGACACGCATAGTAGAAAGCAGCAGCCTGAATCCTATAAACATCTGATCACTAGGACAAGTGGAATCGAGGAAGCTAGGAGTAGATTGCCACTCTTCTTAGGGATAAGAAATGGCAGACTCGGAAATTTTTCAAAAGGATTATTAAAAACTCCCAAGCATGGCCCTTAAAGCTCCAAATGAAGACCTGGCAAGCTTTTTCTCCCGTTCACCAGAAGAACCTGCTTAAAGAGGCTCATCTTCTAGTGAAACAAGGAAAGTGTTTTGAACAGGAGAAACATGAAGGAAAGCCATGGCAGACTCACACATTAGCACTCAAATACCCAACACCAGATTTCTGAACACCTCAACCCCAGAAGAAATCATGTAATCTGGCCAACTATATTGGTTCCACTCACGTCTTCATTCCAGTCTTCTGCTGTCCATTCTTCTATCGCGTTCTTCCACGCCCCTGTTGGGATTTGACAGAGTTAAAAGTTAAGACATTGAAACGCTACTTGAGGGATGGCTAGGTCCTATAGAAGCAGCATGGTGTAGTGGCTAGAGCTCGGGCCTGGGAATTAGAAGGTCATGGGTTCTAATCCCAGCTCTGCCACTTATCTGCTGTGTGACTTTGGGCAAGTCACTTTACTTCTCTATAAACAAGAGATTGAGACTGTGAACCAAATGAGGGACAGGGACAGTGTCCAACCTGATTTGCTTGTATCCACCCCAGTGCTTACTGCACTGCCTGGCACATAGTAAACACTCAACAAATACCATTATTATTATTATTCTTCAGACTGCAGAGTATCCGGGTTACTTTAGGGGGACCGTGACCACAAAAGCCACTAAAAATTCCGCTCAAGAATCGGGGTAAGTCGCTGTGCTCCCCAGAAACTTCAAATTCTCATTTTGAATGAGAAACACAGAGGGGCATTTAATTGTTTTCAGCGGTAAAATGCAAGTCGGTATTTCACATCAACAGTATTCACTGAGCCCCTGTCCTAAGTGCTTGGGACAGTACGACAGAATGAGTAACTACGACCCTTATCCTCAAAAGCTCAAAAACAGGCCACACCAGAAGAGGTATGCTCCCATATTTGCAGAGAGAGAAACAGCACAGAGAGAGGAATAAAAAAAACCAAAACCAAAAAGCACAACACCCAAATGTTAGGGACTTAGAAATTTGGAATCCTGCCCAAGTCCCATTGGATGCTACTGCTCCCTAATTCTCTCTACAAATGTGTGCTCTGCACACACTAAACGCTCAACGAATACGACTGACAGTGATCTCACCTTTCCCTTCTATGATAAATTTAAACTCGGGCTTTTCCTAAGGCCTCTGAAATCTATTTTATGTCCCCCGAACTCTGATTAATCTAGGCGTCACTTTTTGACACCTAGGATCTCAAACAATTCCTGTCCCGGCAGGCCCAAAACAGCTGTACCTTCTCCCAGCCAGTTACAGAGACATCTGCATCGTTACCTCATCTCTGTTCAAAAGTGGTTTGGTGGAAAGGGCTGATCTGAGAGCCTGCATCAGCAAGACAGGTACATGCCACAACCTGGACTTGATTTATACAGCGAGTTCAAATGACTCTGAGAAATCACCTAAGCTGCCCTCATCTTCCCTGAGGAGACATCCGACTTTAAGTGGGGGAAACGGAAGGCTTGAATTCACAACACTTGTTCCCTGCTCAAAGTTCACTGCACGAGAACGCGCAGAGTGAAGAGGGGATAGGTGGGCGTGCGTACTTAGCATGCTGAAAACCGTGCAATTCTTTCTTTCAACGCCATTTCCATCCTGAAGCCAGATGGGTTAGTACTGGCCGGAGAAGTGTGGCCAATTCTACCGTTGCCTTCTGGCCACGGCAAACCGTGAGCTCTGGCAGAACTGACTGCACCCACAGACCTCTTTCCCAACTCTCCCGACGGACCCATCACCTTTCCTTTAGGGCTGCTCAAGGCGAACCTCTAATTTAGCTGCAGTGGAGAACTTCACCACAGCAAGTATTTAACAATCACTTGAGGTGACTCGGGCGTACCCTGGTCAAGAATTTTCCCAGAACCTTCAGCCAAGATCCAGATGTGGAAAGCATAATATACTAGGAACCGAAATCTTTTTCAAAAACACCACTAATTATTACTCTTATGATGACGGTAAGAATCGAGGTACTTGTTTAGCACTTACTATGTGCCAAGCACCATACTAAGTGCTGGGATATATCATTGCTCACCATCAACTGAATTTATTGAGCCCTTTACTGTGTGCAGAGCACTGTACTAAGCGCTTGAGAGAGTACAATACACAACAGAGCAGCAAAAGCTGATGGGGTAGATAGGAATTAATCAGGTTGGACAGAGTCCGTGTCTCACTTGGGGCTCACAGTTTGAGTAGGAGGGAGTCCCCATTTTACAGATGAGGAAACTGAGGTACAGATAAGTGAAGTGGCTTGCCCAAGGCCTAAAAGCAGATCTGTGATGGAGCCGGGTAGAGAACCCAAGGTCCTCTGATGCCCAGGCCTGTGCTCTTTCCACTAAGCCACGCTGCTTCATGTCTTGGTGAGAAAAGATTCTTGCAGCTCTGATTTAGCACTATTTATACAAAACCCCAGACTACTGCCCGGCTGTAAATAAATCAATTGCTACTGAGTGCTTACTGTGTACAGAGCTCTGAACTAAGCGCTTGGGAGAACACAGTACAATGGATCTCCACCTTGAGTATAGGAAACTTCAAAAACATTAAATGTTTATCACTGGAAACTGCAAAATCATTCGGCTAAATATCGTACAACAGCCAAGGTGGCACTTCAAAGTTAGATTCGACTATTTCTTGGAATTTTCAAACTTGGTTAGCGTCCAAAAAGGCCTCAACGTCTGATGCAGTTTCTCTGAATTCAGTGACAACCCTCCGTGTGATCTCTTCCCTTCCTCACCCCAAATAGCTGCTGGGATTTTTGTGGGTCACCCAGACATATTAAAGAAAATGAAGATGACGAAGAAGGGAGGATCCTTACCTTTGAGTCCAAAATTATTTTTACTTGGCAGTTCTTGCGCAAGGTTATGTCCACTCTGGGCTGGTTCTGAGGAACAACAAAAAATGACCTCTATCACATTAATTGGAATTATTAAAACCAGCTCCACCTGAAACTCCTTCCTAAAGTTCGTCCTTTAGTTTCCGTCTCCGTTTTTTTTTTTAAATGGTATTTATTAAGAGCTTACTCTGCCAGGCACTGTACTAAGTGCTGGGGTAGAAACAAGCTAATAGGGCTTGGTACAGTGCTCTGCACACAGTGAGCGATCAATAAATACGACTGAATGAATAGGGATGGACACAGTCCCTGTCCCTCATGTGGCTTACAGTCTTAATCCCCACGGAGAAGTCAAGTGAATGGCAGAGTTGGGGAAAGTAATCTGAATACTCTTGATGCGGGGGGGGGGGGGGGGGGGGGGGGCTATTTTGCCACTTGGTTTATAGCATGATTAGATTACCTCAAAACGTTTAAATGGGTCAGTATACTGAAGAACAGCGTAAGAAACAGAAACTAGAAACGAAGAAATCACAGCTGAAGTTTACCCATTTTCTAAGGTTCTCATGGCTAGATGGCTCCTTCAAAGTTTAATACCTAGCGCATTATCCAAACCATATTTAAGTGACTAACTTGGGCGGGGTGGGGTGATGTCAGGGTATATTTAAGAGTTTGCCATTTCACCATTTCCTTAGATATGCCTCCAGTACCTCAACACCACCTGTCCTGGCCTTCCAACATTTGCAGAGTGGTGCTTTTCTTCCTCCCCAGACCTCCTAGGAATTTATGCTCTGCTAGCCATAAACATCTGCCTGGGTTTGTGCTACTCAGGCCCAGGTACAAATGTTCTGCTAATACTTCCACTCTGGCATGAGTAATGAGATTCTTCTCATAATCCATTACTTCGATGGGAACTAGAACCTAAGTTTCCTATGAGCTATTGCAAACCCACTATCGTGGCCACGATCCGTAACCGCAATCTTTTCCTCCTTTCCTTTAATCCCACTTTGAGTGAACGGGTTCACGAACCTTCTCAAAATTTCCAATTTCAATGTTAGTATGGGTTACCTCAAAACATGAAGAGGCAAAAGATGGAACTTGGCCCACAGTTTCCCATGTTTGTGGACGTTCAAACTATTAACTTGTCACGTGTGGAAATGAACAAATCTGCATTTGTGTACACTTTTAAATCTGCACAGCACTAAAGAAAAGTTATATTCCTGCATTTCGACCGAAGAAACACTACCAAAAGAAGGGACTCTACTCTTCTTACTTTTGGAAGTTCCAGAGCATAGAAAAGGAAATTCAATGTGGACACAATTTATCTGAGGCTCACAGTCAAAACTGATACACATGGAATTTGCTGTGAGGTCATTCAAATCCCCTTCCCCACATGAATTTTGTCTTTTGGCTACATTTAGGATTACTCATCCCTAAAAATGTCTTCAACAGACCTTTTCTGCTGATTACTGAAGTTGCCAATGCTTCATCCAGACCAAAAATAACATTCCAGAGATCTACGGGTTTAGAACCCAAACCATGAATCCTTGAGTTTGGGCATGTGTGTGACACAAATAAATCCAAACGTAAGCCAATCATGAAAATTTCACCCATATGGGGGTGGGGAGGTGCCCAGGAAATTGCCCAGGCACCCGGCTTTTAATCCCGTTTGGCTACAGCTTCTTTCAACTCCATCTATTTGGAAGCATCTTACCCATTCCATCTTCGGCATCATTCTGACCACTTTCCCAAGCATCTGTTTTTGCCCCAAAGCCATCAGCGGCGGAAGAATCTGTATAATCTGCAGGGTTAAATGTCCTGGGATTTGGAAGGGAACAGGGAGAGGCAGACTTAGTAATGAAGAATGAGTTACAGATAATCTTTGAACAGCAGCAACTTCTCTAATCTCAGGAAGGAACAAACTAAGGTTTTTCACCGTATATGTTTTCCCTGTGTATTCTGGATAAAGCCTTGGTAGCCAAGAAATGCCCTTTTGACAGTCACCAGCCTCATCAATGGCATTTATTAAGCGCTTCCTGTGCACAGAACACTGTACTAAACGCTTGGAAGAGTACGACACAATAGAGTTGGCCATGTTCACCATGAACTAGAGGAGAGACAGACATGAATATAAATAATTTATGTACTCTCGACAGTAGGTGATGCAATACTGAATAGAGCACTTACGCCCAAAACACAACACATCAAGGGTTACCCAAGAACAGAACAATTTAGTTTTTTTTACCTTTGAGGCCAAATACTACAATCAATCCATCACTGGTATTTATTGATCACTTACTCTGTGCAGGGCACCGTACTAAGTGCTTGGGAGAGTACAACACAATGTTTTCAAATGAGAACCTGAACCAAAATATGAATGATGACATCAACATAGCATATTTCACTCAACTTTCAATTTTCATCACTTTATTTGGAAAGCAGGGCTGAAGGCAAAGCAAAAAGATGACTAAACATTTGGATATTTAAGAGATGGCTATGTGTCTGGTGAAAGGTCTGGATATTTGCTGAATGGGTGGACTGTTTATTTTCAATATTTTTTTTTAATGGTATTTACCAAGGGCCAGGTTCTGTACTAAGCACTGGGATAGACACAAGTCCCTGTCCCACACAGGGCTCACAGTCTTAATCCTCGTTTTACAGATGAAGTAACTGAGGCACAGAGAAGTTAAGTGACTGGCTCAAGGCATTTAGCAAACAAGTGGAAGAGCTGGGATTGAGCGGCCTCTGAGGTAACCGTCACCTCTGTTTTCAGAGCTAAATAAGCAAAGGCTCAGAGGATAAAGTGATAGCCTCTCATCTAGTCTGGCTCAACTGAAAAACACTTACCCCATGCCTTGGGCCGAGAACCTGCCTGCTCCTCTGCCTCTGCCTCGTCCAAATCCTGTTTAGAGAGACAAAAAGGAATTACAGGTAAATCAGTCACTTGGAACTGACGGACTCACTATTAAGTATGAGGCAAGTGGCAGCAAACAATGCTAACTGATGATATTCACTGGGTGGTCCTCCTCTGCAGAGCACTGTAGTAAGGACTTGACCGAGTACAATACGACAGATTTGGTAGGCTCGTTCCCTGCCCACAACGAGCTTACAGTCTGGAGTCTGACAAAGCAGTACTTTTTAAGATATCTGCGCACCCCCTGAAAGGAAATTCGGCTTAGATTTCAAGGGTAGAGGCCATTTGCACTGAATCCTGACATATAATCTGATTTTTATATGCAGTGTTTTAATCAGTAATTTTGTGGGCCAGCAGATCAGGCCATGCTACTGAAAATCTGCTTGGAATTGTAACTTTTGCAGTTTCCAGGAAGGACGTTAGAAGAAAGTACCACCCTAAAATTGAGATCGAGAACTTTGAATCTTCTCCAAATCTCCAAGTCACGAGAGACTTTTCCCCAGGCACTGGCCTATCCTTTTTATAGCTGATGGATTTACGCTGGAAAAAACCCTTCCAAAACAAAAATCTTTAGACCATTTGCAGCATGTAACTGACCAGTGGATTACCACAGTGAGAAGATGTTCTTACAGGTTAGGGTAAGTGCCCTTTGAAGAATAAATGAGTCTTGAAATTAAGCAAAACCACCCCTATTCGTCCTAGGATGCCTGATGACTTATAACAATTACTCAAGTCACATTTCTAATTAAAAAAAAATGTTCTTACCCACAATTCAACCTAATACTATGTCAAACGTAATGGGTGTTTGTGCAAATACACCCGTGACTTTTAATAAGCTACCCAAAACTGGATTTAAGGTCTATGACATTACTTTTTAAGCTAACAATCCAGATTGATCAGTTCTCCCGTTAGAGATGCTATGTAAACAGGTCGTTATCAATTGGTAGTGAAATCTAGTAAGGGTTCAAGCTATCCACCTGAACTTCCATGGCAGAGAGGGTGGAAAATATCGCAGTTCACTTGATCGATCGATCGATGGCATTTATTGCGTGTTTACCTTGTGCAGAGCCCTGTACTAAGCGTTTGGGAGAGTGTAACAAAACAGAGGTGGTGGATACATTCCTTGCCCACAAGGAGGGAAGCAGCGAAGTCTTGTGTACAGGCTTGGGAGTAAGAAGGACCTGAGTTCTAATCCAGACCCCGTCACTTGTCTGCCATGTGACCTTGGGCAAAACACTTCACTGGGCCTCAGTGACCTCATCTATAAAATGGGGATTAAGACTGTGAGCTCCTTGTGGGACACTGACTGTTTCCAACCTGATTATCTTATATCTACCCCAGAGGTGAGTACAGTGCCTGGCACATAGTAAGCGCTTACCAAATAACCAAATAGCCATCCCAACTGCTACCACATTCATACAATCCCTTAACCTATCCCACCTTGATTACCCTATCAGCCTCCTGCTGATCTCCCAGTCTCCTGTCTCTACCCACTCCAGTCCAGATCATTTTCCTACAAAAACATTCAATCCACGTTTCCCCATTTCTCAAAAACCTCCAGTGGTTGGCCCATCCACCTCAGCCATCCCTGATGGCTTTACACCACTCAATCACCTTGCCCCTTCTAGCCTGGAGCGGGGAGGACGTTAATATCAGTAGGAGATGGATATCGTTAATATCAGTAGGAGATGGATATCGTCATTCATTCACTCAATCCTATTTATTGAGCACTTACTGTGTGCAGAGCATTTTACTAAGTGCTTGGGGGAGCACAATACAACAGAAATGGCTTCCCAACAAGGAGCTTACAGTCTAGATGGGGAGACAGGCGTTAATATAAATGCCTAATTTATAACATGCATCTAAATGCTGAGGGGCTGAGGGAGGGGTGGGTGAAGAGGCACAGATCCTAGTGAGTGGGTGATGCAGAAGGGAGAGGGAGAGTTGGTGGGGTGGGGAAGAGGGCTTGATGCTAGCAAATGACAGAATCCTACCTTCCTGGCGGAACACGGCACGCTATTTGGAAACAGCAACATGAGGAATGATCAAGATTCTCCCTTCTGAAATGGTTAGCCCCCTAGAAGAACTTGGGCAGGTTTGAGACGGCAGCCTGTAGCTACACCAGATGGTGAAGGCACAGCAGAGGTGGCGGCAGTTGGGCTAAGTGAAAAACAGCCCCTGTTGCGACTGCTGCCCTGCTGACTTGGAGTTCATGTCTTGGCTGAGGGGAACTTCAGAAGCAGAAAAACCCGTCACGCTTCTATAAGCACAAATTCCTGGTTTTCCTTCCAAGAGTTGGGAGCAGCAGTGGTGGGTGGCAGAGCCCTGAGCACTGTCTCCTTCTAGCTTGCTCCAGTTGCTGTTGTTTGCCCTCCCTTGCCTCTGGCACGTTTCCTTTGGGTGTGGGAGGAGGAGGCTCTTCAGGGCTGGAGTTCCCCCAAGAGGCTAAAAAAGCCCAGACTAGAAGGGGCAGCAAGGACCAGGAGCGAGCCTACGACAGGTCGGCGCCTTGTTCCCACCTCCCGGGTTACGTGTTCGGCCTGGATTTCCTCAGAGACCACCTCCGTTCTTCATGATCTCTAACACCACAGTGTAGGAGGTAAGGGGGGGGGCAGTGCTGGTGTTCTCTTACGACACAATGCTTTCCGTTAACTTTTCCACGGTTGTTTAAAAAGTAGTCAGATTCTGATTGGGTTGGTTGGGCTAGCTAAACCGCTTCTGTCCCATATGCTATCACCCTGAATCTCAACCTATAAAACTGTAAGTTCATTCGTTCATGTACATGTATTTATTGAGCACTTACTGTGTGCAGAGTACTGTACTAAGTGCTTAAGACCGCCTACTTTTCCTCCCAGCCACCTACTTGTCCTCCCAGCCACCTACTTGTCCTCCCAGCCACCTACTTGTCCTCCCAGCCACCTTACAATTGAAGGAAAATTTAGTAGGATGGACGCACTAAGAATTTGAAATTCCCCAGGGCTCAGATTCGGTTTAAAATATTTCTTGAGTGTATTTCATCTTCGACGTCATGCCACTCATCTGCAGCACTGGATCACCTCCACAGTCTACTTCCTTCGCGAAATCTAGATATCAGGCTGACCTCGTCCACAAAGTTTATCCTTACGTGCTTAAACTCTGCCTTAACCACTGCCTGGAAGAATTATTTCTCCATCCTTATTGATACCCATGCCCATTGCCCTCACCAGCTGTTCCACACATTTAACTCCCTCTTCACCTCGCTTCCCCCACCCCTTGCCCCTAATGACCTGGCCACCTACTTTCAAAAAAAAAAAATACATCAAAACTGCAAGTTGTGTTCTCTCTAAAACTGCCTTCCTGCCTTCTCTCAAAATCCACCCCCTCCACTTGCGTCTCTGACCCCATCCTTTCTTCCCTCCTTAGCAGCCATCTTCAAAGGTTGGCTCTCCAATGGCTACTTCCCCACTGCTTTCAAACATGCCCAAGTCTCCTAAAAAATCCACAGCCCGGCCACAGACAGTCACTCTCCCCACCTCCGTGCCTTCAAAGCCTTATTGAAGGCACATCTCCTCCAAGAGGCCTTTCTGGACTGAGCCCTCATTTCCTCTTCTCCCATTCCCCTTCTGCGTAACTGTTGCACTAGCATTTATACTCTTTAACCACTTCTCCCTCAGCCCCACAGCACTTGGGTACATATCTGGAATTTATTTATTTCTATTAATATCATAGCCCCCTGAAACTGTATCCTTGTTCTGGGCAGGGAGCACGTCTACCAACACTGTTATTTTGTACTCCCTCAAGCATCTAGTACAATGTTCCGCATCCAATAAGCGCTCAATAAATACGGTTGATCGATTTACTGACTATACTCTGATGCCTCTCAAGAAAACCTGAACTCCGTTAGCATCAGAAGACTTGCTGAGCTCACATATCATGAGATCTGAACGCACCTGTGGGCCCTCTCCAAAGACAGCAGTGTAACCAACACACGTTCTTTAGTTCCTTCCCCTTGTTCCAAATCATTATATCCCTTCCTGACTCCCTCTCAACGCTCCACTCCCTTCATGCACAAATCCATGCCTTCAGTACTGCCCACTGTACTGTGACATTTGTTATGCGCTTACTATGTGTCAAGCGCTGTACTCGACTCCATCACCTTCCATCTCACACCATCAATCCCCAGCTCTCACAACCCAGAGACAGAAACACACAACTCATTCTCCACTGGAACCCCCTTGCACCCAGGTGGGAAACCACACCAGTGCCTTCACATCCGACCCCCCAAGCCTTTTGGGTAGGACACGGCATCCCACATCCCCTCCCCGTGTCCCCCAGAACTATCATCCTTCCCTTCTCCAGCTGGAAGGGCAGGGAACCGGCAGCTGTGCGAAGACATCTCGATTTTCCTTAACGTTGCAATGTCTTCGGCCACAGCCGTGACTACTGTGAGGTTGGACACAGTCCCTGACCCACATGGGGCTGATAGTCCTAATCCTCATATCACAGAGAAGCAGTGGGGCTTAGTGGATCGAGTCTGAGCCTGGGAAGCACAAGGGCCTGGGTTCTAATCCCGGCTCCGCCACGTGTCTGCTGTGTGACTTTGGGGATGTCACTTCCCTTCTCTAGGCCTCAGTTCCCTCATCTGTAAAATGGGGATAAGAGTGTGAGCCCTATGTGGGACAGGGACTGTGCCCAACCTGATTAACCTGTATCCACCCCAACACTTGGAACAGTAAGCACTTAACAAGTACCATAACTATTATTAGTAGCAGTAGCATTTTTTTTTATATTAATTCTCTCCTCAAGGCCCACGGCCACTGCTACCAACTCCATTACCCCTGACGGCCTCAACTATTTTAAAACAGTTAAAAGATTAGGCACAAATGCTCTGAAGAAAGAGAAGCCGCATGGCCCACTGGAAAGAGCACAGACCTAGGAGTAGGGGCACTTGGGTTCTAAGCCCAGTTCTCCCATTTCCCTGCTGTGTCTCCTTGGGTGAGTCACTTACCTTCTCTGGGCCTCTGTTTCCTCATCTGCAGCCTGGGGATATGATACCTGTTCTCCCTCCTCCTCAATCAAATCAATGGTATTTACTGAATGTGTACCGTATGCACGGCACTCTACTGCACATTTGGCAGAGTAAGACGTAACAGAGTTGGCAGACACGTTCCCTTCCCACAGTGAGCTAATAATCGAGAGTTTACCCTGTGATCCCCATTTTGGAGCTTCTGTTCAAGCCTCTCCCATTCTAAAAACGCCTTCTCTGGAACCCACCATACCTTAAAGCTACCACTTAATTTCCCTGTGTTTCCATCTCTGTCCAAACTCCTGCGGGGGAGTTGCATAAACCCACCGTTCCATTTTTAAACGGTCACTATGTACTGTTCTAAGCCCTAGGGTAAATACAGGATAATCAGGGCAGACCCAGTCCCTGTCCCAATCCCACATGGGGCTCCCAGTTTAAATCCCCATTTTCCAGATGAGGTAACTGAGGTCCAGAGAAGTGTAGTGACTTACCCAAGGTCACACAGAGGCAGGGTTGGAACCCAGGCCCGCACTCCTTCTGCTAGGCCATGCTGCTGTCGTTACAATTTGGTTTCTTCCCCTTCACTCCACTGCAATCCCCGCCAGGTAATCAGTGACCTCCCCCTTTCAAAATTTAATAGTCTCCACTTGTTCCTAGTCATCCTTGACCTCTCAGTTGCCTTTCAATCAAATTACAGCATTTATAGAGCATTTTACTATATGCAGTGCATCCTACCTGAGCCCATTGGGGAACACAACACAACCAATCCCGACAACCCCTGCCTTCTGTGATCTTCAATCCAGTTGAGGGAAACTGACCCTACAACAAATTGGACCTGGGAGAAAGAGGGTTACGGCCATGAGTTGGTGCTTAATAAGGCATGTACGGCATGTGTGTAAGTGATAAAGGAGGCTGCGAACACTTTAAGTGCTTAGGTGGTGCAGAAGTGCTGAAGTGGCACTTGTGGGAGATAGAAACTGGGAAGATTAAAAATTAATCAGGAAGACCTCCTGGAGGAAATGTGATTTTGGAAGGATTCTGAAGTCTGCGGGGGAGAGGGGAGGGAGACTGTGGTCTGTCTGTCCGATGTGAAGGGAAAGAAGCTCCAGACAAGGGGAGGGGAACGGCTAAGAGCTCTTTGAAATTTCCCTTCTCCGGGAAGGTTTCCCTGATAAAGTTTTCTCCTCCCCGAGTCATATTCTCCCTCTGGGCCACACTGCTTCCATATTTCCAGCAGCAGCATGGCCTAGTGGAAAGAGCATGGGCTTGGGAGTCAGAGGAGCTGATTTCTAATCCCAGCTCTGCTGCGTGTCTGCTGTGTGACCTTGGGCAAGTTAATTGGCTTCTCTGTGCCTCAGTTACCTCGTCTGTGAAACGGGGATTAAGACAGTGAGCTAACTCTCCCTTCTGCTTCATCTATGCACTTAAGCTGCGACTTTTGGACATTGGATATTCATCTCACACCCAACCCCGCAATGCTTATGTATTTTAAATTATATATTTTGAATTATTTATATTAATGTCTGTCTCTCCCTTTAGACTGTGAACTCGTTGTGGGGCAGGAAGTGTGTCTATTTATGGTTATAGTGTACTCCCAAGAGCTCTGCACACAGTAAGTGATCAAGAAATATGTAAGCTTGTTGTGGGCAGGGAATGTGTCTCCTAATTCTCTTGCACTGTATTCTCCTAAGCGCTTAGAACAGTGCTCTCCTAAGCACTTAATAAATACCACTGATAGGTTCCGAAGAAAACTGGAGAGGAGGCCAATGGCAGGAACGGCTCAATTGCCACTTGGAAGAAATCCCTTCCCACAAACACCAATGCTGCGCTTGGGCATTTCACAGTAGCTTTGGTCACAGGTGATCAAATGTTAGAAGTCGTTAAGTCAGGAAGATAGGGAAACAAAGAAGGCCCTCATTCCAGGGCTCCTCCAAGCTTCCCGGTGCCTCTGCTGGACAAAGAATCCCTGGCTAGATCCACAAGTCAACCCGGGAATGTTCTTACCCGAGGCCTTATCCAATTCACCTAGACAAGGCCAGTGGTTTTCCTTACGGTCTTTCATATTTCAGACATGCAGTCTATGACGACTGGCCAAAATGAAAGACCATCATGCAATCCTAGAGCTGAGAGAGACCTCGAGAGAATTAGATGAACTGAGGCAGGGGGATGTCTCTTCTTTTCTTGAGCTTGCCTAGACTGTGTGAGCTCCCTGTGGACGGGGAACTTGCTGATCAACTCTATTATCCTCTCTCTCCCAAGTGCCTAGTATGGTGCTCAGCACACAGTAAGTGCTCAGTAAATACCATTAATAAATACTGTTTATTTATTTATTCCACCACACAACCACCTTCACCCGTTCACATGCTGCCCAGAGAACAGAGCAAGTGTTTAACATCCTTGCCCCAGACCATTTTTTTGAAATGGTATTTGTTAACCGTTTACTGCATGCCAGGCACTGTACCAAGCACTGAGTAGATACAAGCTAATCAGGTTGAGCACAGTCCATGCCCCAGAAGGGGCTCACGATCTTAATCCCCATTTTATAGGTGAGAAAACCGAGAAGCACAGTGAAGTTAAGTGACCTGCCCAAGGTCACTCAGCAGACAATTGGTGGAGCCAGGTTTAGAACCCGGGTCCTGTGTTCTGTACACCAGGCCATGTTCCTACTCAGAACTTCTTTATATAAGTGAAGACAACAGATACTGAGTTTCCCCTTAAGACTCCTCTAGACAATGCTTCCCCAAGTCCTTTGATCTAATAATGACGGTATTTTTAAGCACTTACTATGTGTCAAGCACTGTTCTGAGTGCTGGGATAGATATAAGCTACTCAAGTTGGACACAGTCCCTTTCCCACATGGGGCTCGCAGTATTAATCCCCACTTAACAGATAAGGTAACTGAGGTCCAGAAGTGAAGTGACTTACCCAAGGTCACACAATAGACACATGGAGGAGCCGAAATTAGAACCCAGGTCCTTTGATTCCCTCCAGGCCTGTGTTTTAGGCTATGCTGCTTCTCAGAACTTCTTTATATATGTGAAGACTACAGGTACTGAGTTGCCCCTGAAGACTCCACTGGACTATGCTTTCCCACGTCCTTTAACTTCTCCTCACAGGATCCATTTTCCAATGCCTAAATCATTTCCATCAATCTCCTCAGGACTCTCTCCAGTTTCTCTTCATCCTTTAACCAGCATAATGGTCCAAATTGGGATCGCTCCTCTAATAAAGGTCTGACCAGGGCAGAATAAAGCAGGCTAATTCCCAAATCAGTTAGCCTGGACAAAACAGTTCCCTGCTGTTGGCTTTTCAAATGGCATTATATTTTGCTTGCGCTGGAGTCTATCTTTCCCCTTCTGATACCAGTGCTGTTTTTCATCCTTTAGTGCACCACCTTCTATTTGCTCTTACTTGATTTCTCCCTGCTTTGGGGGCCTGACTTCCCTAAGGAGGCCATTCTGGCCTGCCGAAGTGCAAGCAACTCCACCCAACTGGGGCCCGTTTGGGAATTCAATAAGTATGGACTGGACTCCCTTCGCTAGCTCAGAAATAAATACTTTGAAGACACCGGTCTCAGAACTGGTAAGATGTAGGCGTTGGCTTTGCACGGGAACACTGACCTCGAGGAGAAACCTATATGGTTAACCAGAGGAATGTGGGGTGCTGTGCCTAAGGACTGACCATCCATCTGGGGATGGGGGGGGAATCCCCCGACACACAGTTTACCTAACACTTTGATTTGTGGCCTTCCACAAAGGCACTGGGCAGCCCTGCAGACAGCTGAATGGGCCCAGGGCAGGAAGAAATGTCTATCAATTGATAAGACTAGCAGGGAGGCAACGGGCTGATAAGAGGCCCAGCTGCACTGAGACGCCTGACAGCCAAATGGTTTGTAAGACCTTGCAAAGATCTAGGGAGTTGAGACTCAGCCTTGTGTCCAGAAATGCCATGGCTGACGCCAGGAAACCCGAAACAGTGTGGGAGCAGAAGGTCCGCTTGGAAATCCAGGGCCCCCTCTAGCCAGAAGGACGCTGATATGGTACTAGTTCCCCTTTATATCTATCTCTTCGTAACCCTGACGAGTGCAGTTTACACCTTGCGTAAAGCAATGTGTTGAACTTAATGCCCTTCGGCATATAGCTTCCTGTCATCGCAGCCAGATGTACGGATATGCTCTGAGTGAGGGACCAAATGACATCACATATTGTTTTATTCCTCGTATTTTTGTGTCTGTTGATTCCCCTAACACTTTGTTGTTTGCCTCTGTGTAAGGGATGTCAGGCTCGTAGCCCCCACTGGGCTACTCACAGCCAGGACACTGGAAGTGAGCCAGGGCCTGGCTCTTGCTGTGGTTGGGCTGGAGGGTTGAAGGAAAATAAGCTAAAGATTCCAGCATTAACTCAACCCATGGCCCCAATCCTTGAGACTAACTCTTTTTAACATTAACTCGACCCCTAATCTGCTTCCTAAACTAACTCTCTCAACAAACGCTACGTCCAGCTTTCTGCTTACTGCACCCTGCCAAGATGGAGGGACCCCTGGATTAGCGATCAGAGAAGAAAGGAAAACCGGAGAAGAGAGAAAACCGCGCTGTCACCCCAAACTGCCAAAAACCAAGCAAACTATTTGGGAGTAATAGATGAGGGCGTACCCAGAAGAAGTTCGATGTTTCGGTCAACAAGGATAGTAAAAGAGGAGGGGGAAATGAGATCCGCCTTGTGGCTCACTGTTATCCTGAGGGAAGGCAGGGACAGCTCGGGGCCAGGGGCCTCTTAGGCTGTGGACGCCTGTGCCTGTCTGCGTCTTTAAGGGCCTGAATACCGGACGAGATTGACAACCTGATGGGAGGAAAACTCTATGCTTCGGGTTGGGCGGGATACAGTTTTTGTTGTTGCTACAGGTGAATCTCTGATTTTCTGCTGACTCCATGCTGTACAGTAAAATAACTAGTTTCTCAGTCAGTTGAGGTGATCATTCCCTTGGCAGCCCCAACATACGAACCTTCTAATATCATCCTGGGTACCGAGTTGGCCACTCGGGATCCGATAAACCTTTACGTAAATGAATTGACTGCAATTACCCTAATGAATCTCTCTTCTGTCCCTGGAGAATTGTTATACATGCAAATGGTTGTTTAACTCTACTGTGTACATTGTGATCTTTGCGTTTCCATCTCTCACGATGAGAAACCAATTAACCCCGGGTTTTACAACCCCTATTTCAAGACGCTGGTCTCTAAGGAGTCTGGTCTGAGGTGAGCGCTGGGACACTCAGAAGCACATTTTGGGGTGCATTCCTCCACACCCCCAACTCTCCCCCAACAGTTGGGATGATGGAGACGATATTTATCCAACCTATCAAAGAGCGCGTAATGTGAGTTGGAAACCAAAACCTTGAGAAAGTCTAGTTAGAATACATCACTCTCCTAACAGATGATTATTATTTCAGAAGCAAGATTGGTTCTTCGACAGCCAGGCTGTTTCCTTCCTCATAGCTGATGTTCTTTTGAAAGCTGCGTACTGATTGTCGGACATCTTGTGACTTTGTTGTAATCCCGAACCCCAACGTATGCCACTCCGGTGAGCCCCCCCCACCCTCCCGTAGGCTACTTCTAGCCCAGCCTCGTCGGCCTTACCTCTCCCACGGCCGCGCTTGCCACGATCTGAGGGCCTCTCCCCTTGGTTGCTGTCCACTCCGTTCTCCTC
This sequence comes from Tachyglossus aculeatus, assembly GCF_015852505.1. NCBI lineage: Eukaryota > Metazoa > Chordata > Mammalia > Monotremata > Tachyglossidae > Tachyglossus > Tachyglossus aculeatus. The sequence continues at coordinate 90,268,342 of NC_052068.1, read as the reverse complement.
GGCTCGAACTGAAGAAAAAAGAAGGGCAGAGAATTCCACTTTGCTCGTCAGGGCATCTTGGGGACATGATCTACCACTCAGCTTCCACAGTAAGAACACAGTTCTTCGTCAGGGCATCGGCGCACATGGGAAGAACACTATTTGTGGGACCGAGAACTTGAGTGGAGTCCTTAGATCCTACCACTTCGTATTAGAAAGAAAAGTGACAGTCGATTCTACCAGAAAGAATCGACCGCCTCATCAAAGGCTCTATGCAGGCTATTTACGGTCTCTTTCGCAATCTCTCCCCACTGTGAGGTTTTCCATTCTTGTAGCAGAACTTGTCTCTGGGTCTCTCGGTTCCCTCACCTCCAAAATGAGGATTCAATACCTTTTTTCTCTCCTACTTAGACTAAGAGCCCCTTGTGGGACCTGATTATTCTGTATCGACCCTAGCGCTTAGTACAGTGCCCGACACACAGTTAATGCTCAACAAAGACCATGATTATTATCACTAGTAATATTAAATGTGAAGGAGCCTTGGGAGAATAAAAGCAGGAACAGCAATGCAACTGTTCATTCTAGATGGGGAGAGGGGGGAAGGTTAAGAGGGGCAGAAATTTTAAAGGAGGGTGAGAATTGGAGAAGCCGCCTGGCCTAGCAGAAAGAGCACAAGCCTCGGAATTCCAATTCCCAGACCTGGGTTCTAATTCCAGCTCTGTCACATGCTTGCTGTGTGACCTTGGGCAAGTCACTTTACTTTTCAGTGTGTCGGTTTCCTCAACTGTAAAATGGGGATCAAAACACCCGTTCTCTCTCCTACTTAGTCTGTGAGGTCTATGTGGGACAGGAACTATGTCCAACCTAATTGCCTGTAACCTACCTCAGCATGTAGAACAGTGTTTGACACACGGTAAGCGTTTCAATACCATGAAAAAATACTGGGAAGAAACAGGCTTTAAAAGTCAGAAAGCCATCATTTTGGATCTTTTTAATCCAAACAGGAAACTGTCAGGTATGGTCGGGGGACTGGGATGAGTACATCAAGCAGTCTACGCTCAGAAAACTGTGGGGAGTCATCACCCCCATCACCCTCTCAGCGTGGGCACCTAAAAGCACCTTGATAGTGATTAGTCTAGATTTGTATTTAAAACTACAATCAATCGTAGTTATTGAGCGCTTACTGTGTGCAGAGCACTGTACTAAGCGCTTGGGAAGTACAAGTTGGCAACTACAGCTTCCCTTGACTTTTTTTAGGGTTCAGGAACCAAACCTGAGCCACTTCCAGATTTTAAAAAAGAATGGGAGGACTAAAAATATCCTTGTCTTCATGTCTGCACTAACACAAGAATAGCACCACCGAGGTCTGCAAGTGCAGAAAAATCCACCAAAAAAACCCAACCAAAAAACCACACAACTCAATGCAAGAATTTCGTCTCTGAAACCACAAAATATATGCTGGGGATGGGGGGAGAGCTATGCACACACATACAGGCTCTAAGCCCAGTACGGGGTAGCTACACAAACACACACACAGGTGCACTCAAAGCCAGTGCAAAGTTACAAGTTACAACATCAGACTACTCTGAATTCAAGAATCAACTCAAAGAGAGAGGGTGTGTGTGTGTTTGTGAGTGTGGGTGTGTGGGGGGGGTTGTATGAAAAGCAGAGCTCCACGCTTACACTCGCGGGCGCGACCGCTGCCTCTTCCCCGTCGATGGGTCCCGCCACGTCCACGGCTCGTCTCTCTGTCGCCTCTCTTCTCTCTGTTCTCTTTGTTCTCTGAGCTTTCTTTGCCTAGACTCCTCTTCTTTCCCACCGTCTCCCAGGATGTCTAGGGGGAATGAAGTGGGAGACGCATTAGTCTGGCTTCTCGTGACAGATAACCCGCCGTCGAGCACGTGAGAGCTGGATGGAGTCGGCAGCCTCTCCCTGGGGCCACAGCTGAGTGGAAGGTCAGCTCTGGTGACAGTGACTTTTGGCCCTCCCGACTTTAGTCCTGGGCAAAGGCGGCACCCTGTCCAAATGGCCAAAAGCTTCCAGAAGTGCCGTCGTTCAGCGTGACTGGGAACCAGCATCATTTCCAAGACCCCCGCTCAACTGCCGGTCAATCAGTCCATGCTATTTATTGAGTGCCAACTGCATGCACAACACTAGGCGAAGCGCTTAGGCGAGAACAACGGAGCTGGAAGACGCAACCCCCGCCCGCAAGGGCTTGCGGTCTACAAAGACTGAAGGCCACGGTGCCCTTCCTACCGTGAATCATCCTCGGTGGCAGCAGCAATGGTATTCCTCAAGCCCTTACTGTGTGCAGAGCACTGTACTATGCACTTCAGGGAGTGCAACACAACAGAGTTGGTAGACAGGATCCCTGCCCAAAAGGAGCTCAATCACACTTCCCTTGTGAGAGGCTCGCTTTCCCCTCCCCATAATCTGCAGGCCACATTAGGGCAGTGGCCAGCACACAACAATGCCAACTGCCCTTACACCCTCCACCTCGTTTATTTCTTCGACTGTATTCACCAAGTGCTTACTACGTGACAAGAAGCAGCATGACGGAGTGGTCAGTTACCTCAGTTACCTCATCTGTAAAACTGAGGTTGTGAGCCCCACGAAGGACAGGGATTCTGTCCAACCCAACTGGCTTGAATCCACCCCAGCGCTTAGTACAGTGCCCGGCACACACTAAGCGCTTAATAAATATCACAATCATTATTATTAACTATTATTAGTAGGCACCGTATGAAGCTCTGAGGGCACAATATACAGTCTAAACTCTAACATCCTGCAGGTTTTTGGACCACATAACGCTCTCCTAAATTGACTTTGCAAGCACACCAGGTGGACGCCTACTTCCACATATATAAGTACAGTACTTTGGCCTCAGTCATGCCTTAAGTTATCCAATTCTGCAGAGAAACTTTACATTATTAGGAGTGAAGTCTCCCAAACTGGAACACTGCAAGGGAGGGGTTGAGATTTCTCTGAAAACAGTGGTGGTGAGGAGTCGGGTGGGTCGTGACGATTCCTTTCATTCTCTGCCTAAGGCACTGATTTTACCTGATGGGAATAAATCCAACCCTAGGACCAATATTTCAAATGGTTTCACCTTAAAAAATAACATCTAAATAACTACTATCTGTACCAGTTTGGGAAAGGAATGGTAGATAAAGCCAAGTTTCAATGTATCCCCAAATCCTTATTTTAGTCACGTTTCAACTATTCCTCTCCAAAGACTCTTGACTCTTTTCTGCCCCTATTTGCTCTCTGCTTCAGAGCAGCAACTGAACCAAGAGGTTCAAAGCCAGAAAAAGGCCACAAAGATGCCAGGATTGTCCTGGCCACGGGGCGAGGAGAATTGTTATGAAAATTGAAGAAGAAACTGCAACGTGCTGCCATTAGAATTCAGACTGAGGTCTGATGCACAACCAATCGATAGTATTTACTAAGTGCTTACTATGTGCGGAGCGCTGACCGGAGAAGGGACCCTATATTACATTACGTTGGGGAAGAAGCCGAGTTTAAAGATAAGGGGGTGGTGTGGGGGTGTGTGTATGTGTGTGTGTGTTGGGGGGTGGGGGAAGGGAGAGGAGGGGAGAAGAAAGACAGGATATTTGTTGGGCTTTTCCTGTTGTCATAAATCTAATGGAAAGTGGAGAAATCCTGGAATTAAAAAGGGCTGAGAGGCTCTGATTCCGCAATGGAGAGCAGTTGTTGAATTATGATCATAAAGTGGTAAGATGTGTCTATAGTACTCATTCCCACTGGTTCCGGCTTTCATTGTGCACTTCTTTATGGTATTTGTTAAGCACTTCCTACGCGCCAGGCACTGCACTAAGCACTGGAGTAGATACAAGACAATCAGGCTGGACACAGTCCAATGTCCCATAAGGGGGCTCAGTCTTAATCCCCATTTTACAGAAGAGGTAGTGAAGCACAGAAGTTCAGTGATTTGCCCAAGGTCACAGCAGCGTGGGAAGCAGCGTGGCTCAGTGAAAAGAGCCCAGGCTTTAGAGTCAGAGGTCATCGGTTCAAATCCTGGCTCCGCCACTTGTCAGCTGTGTGACTTTGGGCAAAGTCACTTAACTTCTCTGGGCCTCAGTTACCTCATCTATAAAATGGGGATTAAGACTGTGAGCCCCAGGTGGGACAACCTGATCACCTTCAAAACTCCCCAGCGCTTACAACAGTGCTTTGCACATAGTAAGCACTTAATAAATGTTATTATTATTATTATTATTATTATTACAGCAGACAAGTGGCAGAGTTGGGATTAGAACCTAGGTCCTTCTGACTCCCAAGCCCGTGCTCTATCCACTAGGCAACTCTACTTCTCCATTTGGGAGAAGAGAGTAGTATCTCAGGCTCCCTGATTGATTGATTCATTCATTCATTAGTATTAATTAAGCACTTCCTGTGTGCACAGCACTGTACTAAGCACTTGGGAAAGTACAATACAACATTCCCTGCCCACAATGAGCTCACTGTCTAGAGAGGGGAGACAGACATCAATACAGATATATAAAATTACAGATAAATACATAAGCGCTATGGGGCCGGGGCAAAGGGAGCAATGAGGAAAAGTCGGGCTTAGTCTGGGAAGGCCTCTTGGAGGAGATGTGCGATCAGTAAAGCTTTGAAGAGCGGGAGAGTCTTTTTCTGTCGGATTTGGGAGGGAGGGCATTCCGGACCAGAGGCAGGATGTGGGCCAGGGGTCGGCGGTGAGACAGGCGAGATGGAGGCACAGTGAGAAGGTTAGCGCTAGAGGAGCGAAGCATGTGGGCCACCTGTATACTATTTCCCAGAATTTAGTACACAAGAAGTGCTTAATGAATATTGCTACTATCACCCTAGTGCAAAGGTGATGGGGAAGTGCTAAAGTGGCAGGCGGCCGGGGCACACAGCGGGAACGGGTGGCTATTTTAAATTGTGTGCTGAATTTCTCTGTCCACAAGGAGATAGGATTTCTTTTTAGATCTTGTCAGGAGAATGAGCGTGGTCTAGTGGAAAGAGCACAGGCCCGGGTTTTAATCCTGGCTCCACCGCTTGAGTGCTGTGAGACCTCGGGTAGTCGCCTTAGCTTCTCTGTGCCTCGGTTACCTCACCTGTAAAATGAGGATTAAGACTGTGAGCCCTATGTGGGACAAGGAAAGCGTCCGGTCTGATTCCCCCTTTTAGACTGTGAGCCCACTGTTGGGTAGGGACTGTCTCTATATGTTGCCAATTTGTACTTCCCAAGCACTTAGTACAGTGCTCTGCACATAGTAAGCGCTCAATAAATACGATTGATGATGATGATGATGATTAGCCGGTACACTGACTGTCGAGGCTCCGCACTGTATAATTGCTGTGGGCAGGGAATCTGTCTACCAACCCTGCCGCACTCGCCCAAGTGCTTAGTTCAGTGCTCTGCATACAATAAGCACTCAATAAATATGATCGACTGGTTGGCACGAGAGGAAGTGGGATGCTACATCTGCTTGGGATTATCAACCCCAGCGCTTAGTACAGTCATTGAAACATAGTAAGCGCTTAACAGAGAGATATTTTACTTGGCAACAGGCGGCTTCCGATCAGCAACTCTGTTTTAGGCCGAGACGTTCCCAACCACAAACAATGTTTTTTGGCGAGAAAAAGCACAGTACTAAAAAAAACCCCGAGGACGCACCAGGTTAAAAAAACTCCGAGGTCAGCACTCAAGCCGCCAGACAACGCGTCCGAATGCCACCTCCGTTTTCCCATCAAGGCTATGGTTCTAACGACACTGCTTGGCTGACCTGTCTGCGAGCAGATGGCTCGGTATGGCCCAAGAGATGGAACCCGGGGTCATGTCGTGCCATCCTCTATGCTCCCAAGCTGAGGGGGAGAGGTCAAAGGGGAGGAATGCACCCCAAGGAGTCATCATAAGAGCATACTCACGCTTCCACCAATCCCCAGCCCGCTCCAAATGACTGGGCTACCCACCTCCTCGACTCTATCCTGAGCTAAACAGCACCATCCGCTAAAAATAGCTGGTGCCCTGGGGGACACCGTGCTGGTAATTACTCTCCAGGCTATTTTTTTCCACCCTGATGAGCTAGCGTCCACTGAGGGCTGAGGTTCAGGCTAGGGCATAGTTTTCATGTGAGAAAATTTGAAGGGCCAATCTTTACAAGATCGGACTGCGCATTACCCAGATCTGCAGGCACGGACTTTCCATTTACACGTCCTAACCAATCCGCCCGAGGCAGCACACTCTTGTTTGCCTCCGAGGACACAAAGAACGCTTAATGAGGTTAGTGGGCTACGATTTCTTAACTTTCACTGCTTATCTTAAGTCTCTTTGCTCCCAGCAGGCTGAACTCCGATTTCTGCTACCCACTCTGCAGAACGGAAACGAATCGCTTTTTTTTTAAAAAAAAAATACTTTATTAAGCACTTACTATGTTTCAGGTACTGTACTAAGTACTGGCAAGGGTAGATATAAGCCATACTGCTTCCCTGGGCTTTTTATACTAGGCACTCCAAATTCCTTACAGAACTGGCCCTTGCCTTCTGAGGTGACTTGAGACTATAAGCTCATGTCCTACCAACTCCACTGTGCTGTACTCTCCCGAGCGCTCAGTGCAGTGCCCTGCACTAAGTGCTCAATAAACACCACTGACTGATTCTGCTGGTCAAAGGATAAGGAATAGGTGAAGCAGGTCAGGGGAAATCAAAACAAGTGGACCCGTACTTGAGAGGTTTCGACTATGGTCTTCAAATTCGCTCTCCCCTCAAATCTCACAGCCCGATACTCAAGTCCCCAGCCCTCCTTTGCCTAATCTAAGAGGGATAATAAACCCTGGCCCTTAAAAAAACAAAGCAGTTTAAGTTTAGAAAGCAGTGACTAGGGAGATTCTCTGGGTCCTTGCCCAAGACCCACCCAAGGCCAATCCTTCACTGAGCCTGTGGGCAAGGGAACTCCGATTCAGCAGCTCATATTATCAAGGCCAACTGGGTAATTAAAATGCTTCTTTCTTTCCAACGTGACAGATTCCCAGAGCTCGTCATAAAAAGAAGGCCACGGTTCCAGGAGAGGTGAAGGCCTTTGAAAACCAGCAGGGTCTAGTGAAAAGTGCACAGGCCTGGGAGTTATGGGACCTAAATTCTAATCTCAGCTCTGCCAACTGCTTGCTGGGTGACCGTGGGCGAGTCACTTCACTTCTCTGTGCTTCAGGTACCTCACCTGCAAAATGAGGATTAAATCTTCCTCCAACTTAGACTGTAAGACGCATGTGGGACAGGGACTGGGTCCAAATTGATCTACTAGTATCAGCGCTTAGTATGGTACTCTGCGCACAGTAAGTACTCAATAAATACAATTGAATGAATGGACCCCAGTGCTTAGAACAGTGCTTGACACATAGTAAGCATTTAACAAATCCCATTTGTTAAGCAGCGTGGCTCAGTGGAAAGAGCCCGGGCTCTGGAGTCAGAGGTCACGGGTTAAAATCCCGGCTCCGCCAATTGTCAGCTGTGTGACTTTTAACTTCTCTGGGCCTCAGTTACCTCATCTGTAAAATGGGGATTAAGACTGTGAGCCCCCCCATAGGACAACCTGATCACCTTGTAACCTTCCCAGTGCTTACAACAGTGCTTTGCACAGAGTAAGCACTTAATAAATGTCATCGTTATTATTATTATTATATTATCTGAAAAACAAGCCTGCTTCAGGAGGGGGAAAAATTAATTTGAGGAAGGGGTGAGAGC